>NW_005842047.1:64306-77626 GCF_000455745.1 Alligator sinensis
AATGCCACGGCTGCAGCTCCCAGAGGCGCCCAGGACCCCAGGTAAGGCTGCTGGGGCTAGCACAGTTGCTGGCCCTAGTTTCCCATATCCTACCTAAGGCAACATGGCACGTGGCATAGGCGTTCCCTTAGATGTAAAGCAGAGCAGAGACTAACTCACTCAGAGAGGCATAAGATTTTTGTAGGCAACAGCCTATTTAGTCAAAGGCTGTGACATAAGATGCTTCTTTGTAATAGAATGATTGCTCTCTAATTTTTCTATATTAAAAAAAAAAATTGCATGAAAGCCAAGAGCTGGTATTTCCCCAGTAGAGCCCTGAGTCTAATGAGGGGTACTTTGCATCCAAACAGGTTGAGAACCACTACTCTAAGGGTGCATCCAGATGAGTGCAGACCTGTTTGTGGCACCACATGCGGCACATGCCACACATGCAGGCATTACCCACCTAAAAAGAGTGGAGCGGTGCATGTGGCGGCAGCACACACCACCTAAAACCAGAGCCTGGCCAGCCAGAGCTATGCTCCAGCCAGACTCCCCTGCTGCAGGCGCACCGTGGCTGCAGCTTCCATAGGCCCCCAGGACCCTGGGTTAGGCTGCTGAGGCCAGCACAACAATTGTTGGCCCCAGCCTCCCCTACCCTACCTGGGACAGTGTGTCATGCTCCAGAGCATGGGTGGCATGGGTGTTCTCTGGGGACAAGTAGCAGCAACACAAAATGTGCCACTGGTACTTGTCCCTGGGGAACACACATTCCTGCTCACAGGGACTCAACCTAAGGTGTCACACTACCCTGCCTTGTGCCTGACATCAGAGTAACTTGGCTAAATACCTTTGATAGAGACAATTAAGTTAGGTGTGTTGTAAAACAGTATTTTTGAAGTGTTTTGTTATTCCTGGATGTCAGAAACAATATAGGGCATAGGACAAAGCAATGTGGTATAACCATTAGCAGAAATAAATATTTCCATTACAACTCCCTCTCTTTGGTTACTCATAATTATTTCAGAAGTATATTTCTGGAGCTGTATTTCTGTACTAGTTCAGCAAGATAGTACTGCAACTGATTTAATGGCACTACACATCCTGAAAGCTAAAACCGTACTTAAGTACTTCACTGTAGTGGGACTACTGACAACTTTCAGAATAACAATTCAGTGATTACTTAATGGACCACGTGGTTGTCTTTGGCACTGAAAAAGTTAATTTAGGAGATGGACAGTTTATAGAAATAGTTTTGTTTAACAATTAAATGTTATAAAAGCACTCTATCTTTTTTGTACTTGTGCTAATTACCTGAAATGTAGCAACAGATCTATTATAATGAAGATTATCCACTTTGGGGGAGGTCAGTGGGACTTCTGTCACTGATATCAAGGGGGCCAGATTTCACTATGTTTAGCTGTTTAAGGAGATTTTTGCCATGAGTTCTCCAATTCCTGTTTTTTGTTACATGTATATTTTCTTATTCCTAATTACTTAAACTGAGGAAATGGTTAAAATCAACTGGCTTCTCTTTTTTTGCAGTTGGCCACAATGTAAGACTAACAGCTTTCATTAATTCATTAGTGTGGAAAGCTGTACATCATTATAGTTGGAAAGATCCCTTTTGTTCATATTAATAATACCTACAGAGTTCTGTCTAAGACTGATTTAAAGGCATAAACTCAATCTCAGGGCATTTCCACTCTTTTGGGGGTATACTTGCTGTATGTTAAAATTATTGTGGTTCAAAGTAATGTACTGCAGTACATCCATAAATTGGCTTTCAAATGCCATATCATCTAAGGGCTTAATTCGCTTCTTTATAAGAAAAATTGAAAAACAGATACCAGATATGAAAAGGAGAAATTTTTACACTGGAGTAATTCAAAATCCACTTCATGTTGAAGATAAATTATCCTGTGACTTTAACATCTGACTAACATTATGTAAATAAGTAGCCCTGTTGACTTTAGTTCCAAAATCAGCAGGACTTCTCACATACATAAGTTTAAGCATATGTATAAAGCTTTCCAGAACGGAAATTACTAGTAGAAGAAAAGGAAATGAATGCAAGGTTGAACTTGGGTTTAGGCATCACTGAAACGTATTTGTTGTAAATTATTTAAACATGTATCTATTTAAGTAATGAGGCACCAGAACTCATTTAAATACTAATAAGTCTAGACATATGAATGCTTTGAAACTGAGTGCTGTTCTTGTACACTATAAAATGTTAGAAGTAGAGAATCATAGAAAAGTAGGGCTGGAAAGGTCCTCAGGAGATTATTCAGTCCACTCCTTTGGTTATGGTAGGATCATTCCTGCCCGATCTAAACTATCCGGTAGAGGTCTAACCCAGGAATCAGTTGTGGAGGTGGAGATGGGGGCTTTGCGTGTACTGTGTCACAGGCAGGTACTTGGAGGGAGGGGTGTTGCAGATGCTGTGACTGCATGGCAAGTGGTTAGTTTGGCAGTACCGGCCTGCCTGGGACCCAGGTCAGGCTGATCGAGCCCGTATCTGCAAAACTTTCTCAACCTTTGTTCTAATCTGTTTCTAAAACTGAATGAGCCGCTCACAGAAACTCAGCTACCACACACACTACCTGAAAACATCAAGATCACCCCAGGTAAAGCAGGGGGATGAGGGCACTGTCAATATTGTACCACTGCAGTGGCAGGAAATTTGTTAAAATACATTCAAAGGATCCAAGGATGAGGACCATGTCCCCTGCTACAGAGGAAGGCAAAATCCCCCACAGTCCATGTCAGGCTGACTGTGAAGTACAGTTCCTTCCTGATCCCAAATGTGCTGCTCAGTTTGATCCTGAGCCAAGGATCAAGACCTTCTCTCCAGGAACCTCTCCTATTCTTCAAGCTCCAGGAGGAGCATTGACATACCCTGGTCAAAATCGCTAGTCTTGCCTGCAGTCAGCACCTGGTGTGTTGCAGGAGGAAGGAGGGGAGAGACTATCTGACCCCTGGAGCAACAGGAAGCGGGGGAAATTCCTTCATGGCCCCATGTGGCAACCAGCAAAGCTTGGAAGCACCCTCCACTCTGCACCGCAGCTTGGGGATGGCAAACACCATATATTATATACCTTAACTAGAGAGCCAGAACTCTCCTCTCTGTCATCCCTTACAACAAGAAAGTACACATTTAACTTGAGGAAAAACACACAGTTCAAGGCAAAACTATTTACCTTCTTTCAGAAATTTCAAAAAGAAGAAAATTCACAGCTAAGGGGGAAATGCCAGACATCCTGAGTACCTGTCTTTCAGCTTAAAATTACCAAACGACATGAATCTTGGATAAACAGTAGAGTTCTCATCTGATTTGTCATTTGTTCTGCTGTAAATTTTTTTTATGGCAGCACAAACAATGAGCAAATAGACATCAATACCTTTTGTTGGGACCACGTGAAAAGAGAATCAGTGGCAGGACAAAAGGTAGTGATACTCCTGCCTCTTTATTGTGGCAGGTATCTATTACCTCTGTGGTGCTTTCCCCACACAGCCAGACTGGTGCCCTGGGCCTGGCTGGGAAAAAGCCCTGCTTCCCCCATTCAGCCAAACGCATGCCTAGGGTCTAGCTGAGCCTTTCCCTGCCCAGCCAGACCCACTTGCCTGCTTTCACTGCCCAGGCTCATGCCCCAGGGTTTTACTATTTTGGCATTTAAATTGATAGCACTGATGGGTTTTTAGAACTCTGCAATGGTAGAAAGTTTGTTAAAATACATTCAAAGGATACAAGGACGAGGACCAAGATTCATATGCTGATACTCACTAGACCCTAGGAATGGGACACTTATTTCCTTGGGGATTTTCCTCCAAAGGATCAATTATTGAAAATCTTAAGCCTTAGAAACTAAAATCTTAGAGAATAAAAAATAATCAGGCTAGACTCATTTTATTATCTTGAGAAATGTTCAGCAGCAGTATAAAGATACCTGGCCTACTGTGAGAAAATGCTTGATTTATGTCAACCTGTATCTTATTACTTACTGGTAAGCTTTATTCATATACATTCATGTTATAGATTCAGCTGTATTTTGGGGATTTATGTCAATAAGAAACTCATTTATATCCTAACTGAATAACCATTTGTACTTTTATACCTGAGCACATCTTCATTATGTGAAGTTTTATTCTCCAACTAAGTGATGATTATACTATATTTTCCTCCTCCTGCCTATGCCCCCCCTACTTAGGCTAGTCTTATTGTATATTCTTGTTTGCTCATAATATATTTGTTTTTGGTATTTAATGCAAAATCTTTCAATTTTTTTTGAGCAAATTTCTATTTATACTTGCAGTTTTATTCACAAAAAACAAAATGAAAAAGCACCCGTGTCAAGACGCAATGCATAACAAAACAAGTTTTTCATTCTAACCATTAAACCAGGGAATGGATCAAACTTGCATCAATTTAGATCAGCGGTTGTCAACTGGGGGTACACGTACCCCTAGGGATACTTAAAAAGGTTGTAGGGGGTACACAGAATGGATGAAAAAAAATTATTAGAGGTGCACCAATACATCAGTCCCATATCAGATCAGCACTGATATAAGGAAAAGTGACAGTATTGGCAATTGACTTTTTTGGCTGATGTGGCTGATAATGTGACCAATAAATGGCCCCGTGCATGTGCTCAGCCACAGCGCAGCATGCAGGCGACCAGGAGAGCAGCCCAGAAGCGTGGAGAGCAGCTAGATATGGCTGGTAAGTCTGTTGTGAGAGAAGGGGGCTAGAGGGCGGGTAGATTGAGGCCCCAGCAGTGAGGGAGGGAGTGAGGCTGGAGCTGGGACAGGCACTGCAGAGCCTGGCCACAGGACAGTGCCGTGGCTCATCCAGAGGGTACATAGTGACGGGAGTTGCCCCCCTCTACACCCCCGGATGAGCCACTCACAGCTCAGTTCCGCACTTTGCCCTGGCTGTGCAGCCCCTGCCCCACTCCCTCCCTCACTGCGGGGGCCTGTGGCTGGGCTCGGTGTGGGGGCATGACAAGTATGAAGCACCTTTTTTTTTGGTTTGTTTTACGTATGTAGCAGCCCGAGTTGTTTTAGTAGAAACATTAAATACATCATAATCATGACTGACTTGTATTTTTAATCTTTATAAAGAAAGACAAAGTAGGCATACTGTAGATGTTAAAGGACAACTTAAAGCTATATTAGTCAAATAATTTTGTCAGGCCAGAGCAGAAAAAATAAGACTTTAAGCAGTATGAAGTTTAATTTCTGAACTGTATTCTCTAAATATTTTTTGGTAGCCAGACAACTGAGAGAAACCAAAGAAGGATGCCGCTTTGCATTTTCTATAAAATAAATAACTAAAAAATGCTTGCAGTGCAGCAGTCTAGCCACAAATATGAGAACAAGACTTTGTGAGCTGACAATAAAGTATGGTAGACAAGTTGCATATTTTCCAGGGTGTTATGTGACAAATGAAACTATTTAATAAGGCTGTTTAGGGTTAGTTGAAGGCACTATTCTGCCTGACATTTTTTTTTAATCCTTGATGGAATGAAAGCATTACTGTCAAAGTAACAATGAAAGCAGACCCTGTATTTCATTTATACTCTTAGGCTACATCCAGGCATTCATTCCTATTGGTGAGAAATTTATTCTGGGAGCTGGAGCATACATACATTCCAGCCCTCTGGTGAGCTCTCTAGCCAGGGGGCACAAGAGGGCAGCTCTCGGGGCCACCTCCACCTTTTAGGGGAGCCCATCACTCACCTGTCTGCTCTGTACCCCATCTGGGAAGGCGGCAGGCTTCAGTAGGCAGTCCCTTAGCTTTTATATTGCCTTGTGTGTAGTTCAAATGACCTACGCACAGGGTGATTCATAGCCTGAGGCATGGGGAGCTGGGGCCAGAGACAAATTCCGCCTCCCAGCTTTTAAAGCAGCACATATGCCTCCCAGCTGGGCAGCATATGAAGTTTTTAAAGCCCATGAGACCATGAACCAGCATGGGGAAAGATTCCCAGGCTTCATTTCCCAACCCCACGGCTTTTACAGTCTCTTCCCTGCCACCCAGTTGAACAGTGCAGGTCACATTTAAAGTCAGGGGGGCTAGGAACTGGACTTGGGGATAGCCTCCCCCACCTGGTGTCTGATCCCTGACAATTTCCTGCAGCTGCAAGGCTGTCTAAGCCTTAGCACAAGTGTGGCAGCCGTGGCACAGTTGATAACTGCTCCCCAGACACTTCCAACTCGATTGGCAGGTGTGTTGGGGGGCGGGGAGGGGAGGGGGCAGTGGACTTCTTGGATCCAAGGCTTCCTTGCAGCCATGGGAGAATTGTCCCCTGTGGCTCTCTGCCCCCCCTTGCTGATTCCAAGCAGGCTTCCCTGTGGAATGGGAGGAGGGGGCTCCTCTCCCACCATGGGAGTATTACCTGTCTGTCCATCCCATGAATCAGCTGATTGAGGGGTGCGGATTCTCTCGGGGCTCCACGAGGGCTCCAACTGCCTCCCACTGCACTACTGTAGTTTGAACCAGAGGAGCACCCTGGACCAGGGCTCTTCTCCCACGGCAGGATCTCTCCCGAGGTTCCTGTCTCAGGAGGATGCTCCCCTCTCCCGTCAAGTGATTGGTGGGAGAGGAGACAAGGTCCCCATGTGTTTCTTGACATCTTGCCCATGGGCAACCTGTCAAGGAGCTAGTGTTTTTCTTCCTCCCTCTCCAAAGGGCTATGGGGTACTATTTCTGTCTCCCAAGTGAAGCGTACAAACTTTCAAGTTAGATTGGAAGGAAGAAGATCTTTCTTGTAAGTAATTGATCTAATTTCTTGCAGAAGAGCAATTTTCTTCAGCAGAAAAGCCCTTGACTCTGTAAACTCTCTTTTTTGTTTTGCAAGGCTTTTCTTCTGGTGCAAATGGAGCATCTATATGGCTGTGTCCAGACAAGCACAGACATTTGATTCCCTGGAGACAAGTAGCAGCAGCACACCTTGTTCCGCTGCTACCTGTCCCCGCGGAATGCTTGTGCCACATGGTGCTGTAGCCAGGTGGAGTAGGGGGACTGGGGCCAGCAGCTGTGCTGGACTCAGCACCATTGCCTGGGGGCTGGGGAAGCTGGAGCTGTAGCAGTCTTGCAACTGGAAGCCTGACCAGCAACCAGAGCATGGCTCCAACTGACTAGGCTCCAGTTTTGGGTGGTACGCACTGCTGCCACATGTGCCAGCCCGGCTTTTTTTGTTATGGGTTTTTTGACCCCAGGATCTACACCCAGGGTAGTAGCACAGAGAATACCTGAATGTGTATGGCCTATGGACATGGCCTATGTGACCTTATATAGCACTTATCAACATAGTAATACAGCACAGTGATTAAACTCCTCATTTGGAAAGGTATTTAGGTGCTGTATTTGAAGCATATTAATAGTCCTGTTTGCTTAAAACAAGTCCTGTGCCTAAGTACCCTGTTAATCAGGGCTTTTGGGTAAGATTCAAAGCCTCTCATTCATGGGCTTTGGATCAAACCATGAATGAATTTCCTGAGTTTATGACAGGCGGTCTGTGGCATAGAAAGAAGTCCAGTTGTATGATCAAAGATGTTCCTTTGTTACTACAGTTTTGTACTGAAGGCCAAGATTTTCAAACGTTTTTTAAGAAGACTAGGGTAAAACACCTTGAAAAATTTTGGATTTCTGATGCTTTGCATTTCTTGAAAATCAGGTTTTCTTTTAAATATCTGAAATTGGGTACTAGGAAATCAAGGCACCCAATCTTCTTTTTATGGTCTGTATATTTAACTTGAAATAGCTGTGAAATTATTCTTGAAATACAAATGGATTTTGAGAAATACTGCAAATTATATCAACTATTAAAATAGAAAGTTCTATCTGACAAGCTAAGTCACTAAAAGTTAAATACTTTGGGCATGCCCAGACGAGTGCACATGTATAGTTTGTGGTGCTGCAAACCATGTGCGGTGAACCTGCGACTGTGTGCCATGCTACAGATTTTCAGCGCAGTGCTAAAGTTCAATACTGGGACTCTGCAAAAAGCAGTGTGGCAAATGCAGCAGCAGTGCGCATTGCTAAAAACAGAGCCTGGCTGTCCAGAGCTATGCTCTGGCTGCTCACCAGGCTCTGTGCAGCTGGATTGGCACTGCTGCTTCCCTGGAAGGCCCTCAGGATCCCAGGTAAGGCTTCTAGGGCAAGCAACTGTGCTGGCCCCAACCTCCCCTAGTCCACCTGGGATAATTTGGTGTGCACTGAAGCATGCATGCAGGGGCATGCCCTAGGGCACAAAGCGGTGGCACAGATATGTGCTGCTGCTATTTGTGCTATGGCAGATGCATGCCTCTGCATGTGTGGACATGCCCTTCATGTTCTTTTTAAAGAACATGAAGGGCACAGAATCAGAAATGTGTTGGAAGAGAGAACGGCATTGTTGGTGGCTTCTCCCTTGAGAATTGTAAGCAAACATTTTCCAGATGTGTTTTATAAATGTTGCTCATATTTGTTGCCATTCAGTCTCTTTGTAAAAGGGTAACCCTGTGAAACATACCACAATAAAGAGGGATTAGTGTACAGTTCAGCAAAATGTTGCCAGTAGCATTTTAGGTTGTTTATTACAGTTTATCTCTTCTGAATATTTGTCCTTTTGACAAGGTACAGACATTCAAAAAGCCTGAGGCAGACTCTGAGTTGCATAGTTTTCTGTAAGTGGTGTAGTTTAGATTGGTAGTGAACAGAATGTACATTCACTCTTTGATGAGGGGCAAATATTTGATTGGGTTCTGCCATTTTTAAACCAGTCTGTGTGCCAAACTTCTGTTCTGTTATGGGTGTAGACTGGTTTTGGATCACTTATACCAGCAAAAATGTAATGTTTGTACCTGACATTTATGGTCCTTTCTACAATTAAGCTTGAGCTATGTAGAAGTTGGGGATGCATGGTAAGCTCTCTCTTAGCAGAAATGGAATCTGTTGCGATGTTTGGTTAATTATTGTATCATTAACTGGTTAATTGTGCAATGAATTTACATCAGCCTCACATGCAAAGTAATTATCACACAATAAAAATGACTATCCAACTATAAGAAGAGCCAGACAGCTATGAAGTTAGTGCTTGAAAATGTGTAATAACTCTATAGCTGGTTTCTATCATGCTTTAATTTGAACATGTAGCCAGGACCCTTTCTATACAGTTCTGCTTGAAATTTGGTATTGCTGGATTTTTTTTGGTTCATTTGTTTAAAAGGACTGACTGAAGCCACTGAACTTAACTTTCTTTTCTTAAAAAAAAATCCGACGTAGTAAAACCAGAAACTTGAGAAGTTCTTCCCTGAATGCTTGGTGAGGGCAAGAACCAAAGATATTTTTATTTCTCCATTGATATGTTCTAGTAAACTAGTTTTCAGGATTGGCCTGGCCATAATCTAGTCACCAGCTTTTTTATTTTTCATTCCATCCAGGAAGAGCACACACCAACTGCTGAAACTTCCTTAGCCTGACAAAGGGTTTTTGAACCCGAAAGCTTGCTTAAAAATTGTTCTCCAACTGTTTAGTTGGTTTAATAAAAGATATCAGATTCACCCAAAGAACCTTGTCTGCCTATATACTATAGGAAGTATTTATCATAGAAACGTTAACCAGGTTAACCTACCTGTATATCTTTCAGTTAAATTCAGATGTCTCCAAGGTAAACATTAAGCTGTTAACCAATATATTAATTTTTAGTCTTGGTGAGACCTGCCAAACTAGAAATTGTACAATACAGTGATAAGGTCAAATTATATTATGGAGAGACCTGACATTTTGCCATTGATTTCAGTGGGAGCAAGATTTCTCTGGCTCTTTTGGTTTTATTATATTAAAAAATACCCAATATTTTTTTCAGCTGATTCAAAATTAAAAGTTTTTCATTTTGATATATTTTGTGTGTTGGGTGTCCAGAAACACGTATATTTTCTACTGCTACCTGGAGGCCAAGTAAAGAGCTTTAAAAATTCAGATCTGTCTAAAAATGAATTTCAGCTTCAAAATGAAAAGTTGAGTGCAAACCTATAGTTTATCCCTATTCTTTTTACATTCTGTTTAAGTCTCCTATTTTTCTATTTCTGGAAACTATTTCTCTAAAAATTATGATGCAGTTTCATTCTCTTCCCTCCAATTTACAAATCGTACAGCATCTAGCTTGTTTTCTAGTTCACATATTGTACAGCCTCTACCTTGCCTTTGCAATAATTTTGCTCTGCTGTTTACAGTTCTTTTGTGCTTTAGGAACACATTTTCCCATTTGCAACAGTATAAAACTATGATTCTGAAGGAGTGAATTGTTTGCTCTGATTCCTCCATGCACTTAGTTATCCATTTCATTTTCTAAGAATCTACTTCACAACTCCAGCTCTGCTAGGTTCTTGCTGTGCTGCTTCAGAATTTTTTCCCAGGGCTTCACGTCTGTCTTCCTAAGTGTCTCATCTAGGGAATGGCTCTGAGGGCCCTGGCAGACATGACATTTATGGCACAATTAGTGCATTCATCACACCAACATGACAGCTAACTTATGGTGCCATTAATGGCAAACGAGCCTCAAAGATATTTCACATAAAATGTATGACATAAAGATATTCCATATTGTGTGGAACATCTCTGTGATTGGTTTGTATGAAACCATAGTTTTAATGTTTGGCATGTCTCAGATCTGGGGCCGCCTTGTTTGGATGCCTCTGTTTGGATGTTGACAATCATCTTATCATCAGCCTGGCAATGAGGTAGCCCTAGGTCTGGGACTGGGTGGGGAGCCCTGAGGCTCCCTGCAACCAGGCACTTTAAGGAGTCTTGCCTGCAGTTCCTTGCAGGCAGCAGTGCAAGGCAGCAAACCTGGGAAGCCCTGCATT
Organism: Alligator sinensis; assembly: GCF_000455745.1. Lineage (NCBI taxonomy): Eukaryota > Metazoa > Chordata > Crocodylia > Alligatoridae > Alligator > Alligator sinensis. Next base: position 75,140 of record NW_005842047.1, read on the forward strand.
TGGGATTAGGCAGAGGGCAGCCTCGGGTCTCATTTTGGGACCCGGGACTGCTTTCTGTCTAATTTCAGGGATAGGCCATGGGGCGGCTGCATTCGAGACCCAGGATCCTGACAGACGGCTGATCATCAGGTTGGCATGGGGCAGCCCTGGCAGCTAGAATTTGAGCTGTTTGGGTATGGGAAATGTTATGCCCTTCCCAAAATAGCATGACCTGACATGCACATGTGGCATGATAGGTCACACAATTTTGGGATGGGGCATAAAATTCCTCAGACCTCAGTTGTGCAACTGCCTTAATGTCTGCCAATAGCCAGATGCTTTCATTCTTATGTATTCTGGGAGTGTAAACAGGCCTTTGGGCAAAAACTATATTTCATTAGTTTTTGCTGTTTTGGGGAGTTGTGCAGTGCCTGGTGTCAGTGCTGTGAATGGTCAATGTTCTGTTCCCCTTACATGGATCCTCTTCTCTCAAGTAGCTTTTGACAGCAATTTGAGCTCTTAGCATGCAGGGACTCATTGTGCTTTGACTGTGCCAAAGGGGTGATAGGACTGAAATCAAATTTTGGACAGTTAGATCTTCAGGTCATTCTGTTAATTTAGATTTAGGTCCCCTCTATATGTGCAGGCAAAGGCACGATGGAATCTAATGCGTGATTCACAACAGTCATACCTTCTGACGTGCCACACGTGCGTGCCACATACACTCTAGTTGAGGGGCTCCCAGCAGCAGGGGAGACCTTGCTGCACGTGTAAATTAAAGCTGGATAGCAATCGACTATAAAGTTAGCACATGTTTTTGAGGTCTAACTACATTGCTGTTTGGAGCCTTTTAGTGTGATATAGCTACTTTGCACGTGTAGCTGTTCTCTAGGTAATTGTGCAGTAAACCAGTTAATTGTGCAATACCTGTAACGTGTAGAGGGGGGTCTCATAGACAACAAAATTTCACCAAGGGTATCATGAAACCTACAACATGTCTCCCAGCACTGCATCCTATATATGGATATGGATTAGTTAAATACTGTCAAATCCATTAGACAGGCAGTTTTCTATTGACTGTGCATCAGAGGAAGCTCATTTACCCAGTTTGTTCTGAGTACATGGAATATATTGTGCTAATGAATGGTGCTCCTGAAATGTTAGGTTCAGCCAGCAGGGTGTGAGAATAACTGGTCTATTTGTTAGGATTAAAACCATACCCTGCTTGCATTTTCCTTCTTAACAGATGCATTAGAGAAGCCTATCCCATATAATGAGCTTACAGAAAGACAGTACAAGTCTAGAAGAGCAATAGTTTCATTTCCAGGCTACTTTTAGGTTCAGGTTATTTCACATTTTCGTGATGCTGTGCATATTTAGATTTGTAACTAAAATAAACCATTAGTAATGCACTGTAAGCGTGAGTGATAATGGGCTTTGTTTCAAATTTGCAAATTTAAATCGCACAACTCTGAAAGTGTTGTGTGATATAATAGATTTCATAGACATTAGGGCTGGAAGGGACCTCAGGAGATCATCGAGTCCAGCCCCCTGCCCCAGGGGCAGGAAGTCAGCTGGGGTCAAAGGATCTTGTGTGATTCTTTCTCTTCTTCTCCCTCTCCCACACGCATGTTTTTGTGGACATAGACAAATTTTGCCCCCCCAAAATACCTTTGCAGCACTCATTGTCACGGGAAATTGAAAAGTTATATTTGAGGACAGAATTGTGTTCTTGTAGTACAACATAAAAGCTAAGATAAACTTAAGGGCCATACTGTGTTGAGTAAATGGGTTCATCTGGGTGGGGGAGAACACATGTTGAGCTGTGAAGCACCAAAAGGATCTGCAATACTGCCATGGCCCTATTGCTCGGCAGTTGGTTGTATGTAGTCCCCAAATGTACATATTTGGTTCTATGTATATATGTAGCAGCATGCAATAAATAAACCTTCCCTTTGCCTCTATACCATAGAGAGAGAGGTACTAACAGCTCTGTGGTGGCCCTCCCCATAATAGAGTGGAAACCTCTGGCACAGGTATTAAGCCTAACTCTGCATTCTGTCATTGTTATGTTTTAGTCCCCTGACTTTCAGCATAAGTAAGACATTTAGCATGTCCTTGAGTTTGCGAGCATTGCCATTCATTCAGCCTTCTGCATAGCCATATTAGTATAGTTCTTGTACCTATGCTCCATTTAAATGAGCTTAATTGAGAAAAATATATAGAACAGTTTTTTTTATTGTTTGCCATTGCATTTAGTGAACTACAAGAGCAATAACTGGTTAACTAATACTAGAGCCCATAGCAACATAGTGAAGTAGGGCTGGAAGGAGCCTCTGGAAGTCATCTAGTCCAGCTCCCTGCCCGAGGCAAGATCATCCCTATCCACACCATCCCATGCTGTAGTTGTATGGATGAGGGTAGTCAGTGAGCAAAAAGTAGAGGAAAAAGTGATTTCATAACAAAATTAGCCAAGGTCATGAAAGCTGATTATCAGTAGGTTGCTTC
>NW_005842047.1:77638-90389 GCF_000455745.1 Alligator sinensis
TTCAGCAGGGTTTTCCATCGTGAGGCATATTCAAAACAGAGAAATAGTATTTGTTTACTAAAACAGTATCAGTATACTATTAGTTTTTTCTTGTGGTTAGGATGCAGTTTAAAAATACAGTGGGAAATTGAGCCAATGCTTCAGCTGCATGACCAGGTTTATTAGACTTCTTTCATTCAATACCTTCTTTAAAAAAGTTAAATTACTGATTTTAAGTGAGGAATTTAATAGCTGGTACAATATGTAATTTGAACGGATATAACTGTTAATTTTATTAAACCTTGTTCATAATTGAAGTACAACATGTCATTTAAACGTGGTGAAAGAAATGCACAGAGAACAATAATGTAAATAATAGTATTTTATCCCATTTACCTTTTTGACAGGAGAATTAGATGACAGAGAACAGGCAAAGCTGGAAGTAAAAGTATGGGATCCAGATAGCTCCCTTACAGATCGTCAGATTGACCAGTTTTTAGTTGTAGCACGGTAAGACTAAACTCCTAATCAAGAAAAATTCCTTGTCCAATTTCTTTAAATATTATAGGCCGCTATTTTTTCCCCTATCTGGCGTTCCATAGTATGTTTGCCATTCTGTGAACCTTTCTTTTTCCTTCACTTAGAATATAACTTGATACATTTCTATTAAAATATATGGGAAAAGGATATATTTCTGGATTTTGTTCAATCTTCATTTGCAGTTTGATGGCAGACATAAACTTTGTCATAACATTTTAATTCTGATATTCTCCTCTGATTCCACTTCTCCCTTAAAAAAATAAAGAAGGGTTTCATTACTAATATTTCAATCCGATACTATGGTGCATGGAATTAAAGACTGTAACATCAAGACTAACGTTATAATTAAAACCAGTGTACACAAATTGATTGATTGCAGAAGTTGCCATATTTGCATAAGAGTTCAGTTATTTTGAATGAATACTTAAGTAGAAGGCTTGAAATATGCCATGGTGATGTGATGCTTTATGTTTTGCTTCCAGAGGGAAAAGTACTGTTCAGTTTACTGTTATAAGCTATCCTAAATTCTGGGTGAGATTTCACAGACAGCTTTTTTTTTTTAATTAAAAAAAAAAAAAAATATTTAGTTTTCTAAAAATTGCGTGCTACCAGAAACAGCAAGCTTCTTCCATTGAAACAACAAATTAATGTTTATAATTTTCCCATTTCCTTGTCCTAAAATAAATGCTCGTAGTAAGTGGTATTGTTCCACCTATCAGGAATTAAGGAAGCAGGAAATCAATCAAGGCAAATGTAAAACTATCAGCTGAATCATTCTGTCAGTGTTTTTAGCTTCTCTGTGCCAGTAGCAGAGTGCAGTCCATGGCTTCTTAATCCAAAACCATTTTTTCCTGTTCCTCCTTGCTCTTGTTTTTTTCTTCTTTTTGGTCAACACGTCTGGTGAGGGAAAATCAGAGGGAAGCAGTGGGGAACTTCTGCTTCCAATTTCACAGCCTGTGCCATAGAAAGAAACAGGCATTGAATCATTGCTTTCCTCTGAATTCAGATGCCAGCCTACCGAGAATTGATCTGCCTCTAATAGGAAGTGCAGGCTGTTTCTGTGTCATAGTTCTAGACTTCTCTGCACTGTATTCTCCTTCCTGAGCAACAGCATGATGTTCTCACCACCAAATACCCTCCCTAGCAAGGGGAAGGCTGAATGCCTCCAGAATAACCTACGGCATTATGTCCTTGAGGAAACCAGAGTTTTTAAGGAATCTGAAAGAGGGTTCTGTACTACCTCCACTAAGCCAGCCTGCAGAGATGCAGAGCTGAGCAGCTTGGATGCCTTAAAATAACATTCTGCAGCATCTCCACTAAGCTGACCACATGGGAAACTGATGAAGCACATGCTTTGTTGGAACACTTTCTGAAGAGCTCACCACATCACCCTCAGGTTTTGCCCCTCTTATAAGCCTTCTGAGAAGCTGCAGTAGTGCACGAAGGTATCTAAGTGCTTCCAGAAAAGGACACACCTGAAAGCTAAAGGAAAAAAGAGCTATTGAGATGCCGAAAAGAAGAGCGCATGAGCTTGTGTATGTCTGCAGAATGTGTCACTTTGCTACCCTTCAAGTGTACCTTGTGGGTCACTGCACAGAGGTGGAATCAGAGGGTCACAGTATTTTCTTAGGACCTGGTAAACCCCTCTCTCTGGAAGATTCCTCTGTGATACGGAGTGTCTTATGCATAGCCAGTTATTCATATCTATCTGAGACCTTATAGAATAGCAGTTGCTGATGTCTGAATGCCACCTGCTATCCCAAAAGTGGGTTCTCCCATTTGCCCAATTAGCCAGGCTGCTTCCCAGCTGGCAAGCACTCATTCAGGCTTCCTTCATACACACAGCCCCAGGTTGTAAGATCAGAACTTTTTTGCATTCAGTCATTCTGTGGCAGTTTCTTGTACATTTCTGGAGAAACAGTTCTCAGGCATAAGCTTCAGATGTTGGAATGGCTTTAGGTCTCTTTCTGAATCACTTTCCTTGCAGGCATAATCACATTTTGATTTCCTGTGGCTTTATGTACAGTGGAGCACTAAGAAACATTCTGTCTGGCCTGGGGATATACTTCAGAATGGCTTAGCAGAAAAAAAATACCCTAAATCGCTGAAGTCCCAGTCAAGACTGCTGTTACTGGAAATCTGTTATCCTAGCCAGGCTCCCAACAAAGGAGAGAATTTTGTTCATGTACCTGTACATTTGGTGGCCTGGCAATAAGAAGATATTATTGGGAACTGCTTTAGGATATTGCCTTTTCAGTCTAAAGAGACTGGATATGGGATTGCCAATTAATAGCAGGTAGTCAGGTTAAGTATTTCCCTGTAGGAGGAGATTGCTTTCTCACCGACATTTTTTCCCTGTTACCTGAACTCACCTCAGGGGAGCGCCTTACTCTATCCTAGAGAGATACCTGTCTTGCTGTCCTGTGTTGCACACAAGAGTTGGCAGTCGATTTTCCTTTTTATTGCCATAAGCAGTAGTCTCACTGTCAGTTATATTTACCAGAAGCTACAGTTGTTGTTATCTTTTTTACCCTGAGGATAATTTGGTTGCTCTTGCAGGTTAGACCAGAGGTTTTTACCATGGGGATCCTTGTCCTTTCTGCATTGCTAAATGACTAGGGCAGTGCTTCCCAACTAGATTTCACAACCTCAAATGGGGCCATACCACTTACAAGTGAGATCATAAGAACTTCGCAGTTGGAAAAGTTGCGTCTCAGTCCCCAGAAAAACTGTGGTGGTTCTAGTGTGCTCAACAATTTGGAACCAAAGGTCTGATCTAACTGAACCTTTTGATTTCTGTTTTTCTGTTAGCTCAGTGTAAACTTACCATCGGTGTATTAAGAGTTACATATTTTGTTTTTTAGCACATCCCATTTTTGTACATATATTTTGGGGTGCAGTAAAATCATAAGTTAACATGGTCCACCAGGACATCTGTCTCAGGGTAATCAGCTAAGCATCTGGTCAGTCTTTTCAGAGGGCTCATTTCTCATCAGATATATGCATCTGTTTGTGGTTTCCTCTTTCTCTTTTCCATGATTTTTTAGGGTTAATGCAAAGTATCCATTATGCAGATCAGTTCGTTGACTGGTTTTCTGCTTCAATTCTGTTTCCCTGTTCCTGTGGAAGAAAAATCTCATGTTTGTTGTTACTTATTATTTCACATAAAGCAAATCTTTCCCATCTGTGTGTGTTTTATTAATGTTTCTTCCATCTGCCTACAGTGAAAATCTGATGTATAATGGAGGGGTTGTGGGGAAGTGGAACATTACGGTACAATAATTCTGTTTGTCTTAGTGCTTATTCTCTCTTCTCCATCTTTGCCACCCACTGTCTGTGTCCTTTTCATAGTAGGTGATAATTTCTATTATCTGTTGGTTTGTATTGGTGTTGAGTTATATAAAAGTGTTCCTGATAAGTGGAGATATAATGCTTATTCTATGAGTTTACTGTACAAAGTGACAGAGTAAGTATTGATGCATCAATAGTAATGTTCCTTATATCACTTGAAAAAAATGTGCTACTCTTTGATATAACAAAATAAAAACATTTTTAAAGGGCTGTTCAGTGGTTCTAATAATTTTTTCCTTCATCCTTGCAGAATTCAAACCTACTTGATTCTGTGCTGTATCTCAGTTTTCTGCTGAATATAGTTACAATAATTCTCTGAGTTTATTGTTCAGAAAATTGCCAATTCAATCCTAACACTGTGCTGATTTTTTTTATTCCATTCAGACAGGGAAAATTTAGAGGAAATAAAAAGCTCGTTAAATAGGCAATTAAATTAATGGCAGAAATGGCAAAACTGTGTAAATGTGCTAGGTTCACTGTGGGGGATAATTGTGACTACCAATCCAGTACCAAAAAACAGGGATGAACAGTAGCACCTATTGAGAGTCGGATAGTTTGGAAATAAAAAGTATGTTTACTGTACGTTTTAGTCTGTTAGTAGTATTGTTTCTTCTGCCCACGTACTGTCTGGCATTAACACCTGTCTGTCTTTGCATATTTTGTACCATTGGATTTTATCTTCACTAAATTACTTTAAAAGTGACTAATTTACAAGCGCAGGTTAAATTTCCACCTTCTCTTTATACCTACCATGCAGAATTTGCCACACTGCCTTCTAGTGAAAAAATAGCTTTGTAAAAATCATAACCATGTTCAGCAGAAGCACTTTCAGCTTCCCAGTATCTGAATTTTACCTCTTCTTTTTGCTTTGGGAATAAACTCCATCACAGATTTTTCTTCCTCTTTGAAATTACATGAAGGGGTGGGTCCACAACAAATGGTTTACCCAGTATCTTCTGAATTTTTTACTGTTCCTGAGTTTTAAAATTTTGAATGCAACCAGTTCAGACTTGTTGCATGTCCCCTCTTCAGCCACCTGATAACACTGATGAGGTTCAAATGGGAAATATATGGGACATAATAATAACCATTTTTCACCTTTTTCCAAAGCCCGCAAACAGTTTCCCTTCTGTGGAAAGAATAAAAGTAGGCAACATTTACTCTGTTGTCATGTCATAAGATAGCAAAAAGTGGGAATAATGAAGCCCAACACTGCACATACAGTTAGTTGCTTTAGAAATGACAGGAAAGATGCATGTTCTGGAACAGCAATATTTCATTATCAATAGACTCCGTGGGCGCATCCAGACAAGTCCACATGCGTGGTATGCGGTGCTGCAGACCCGTCTGCAGTGCTGCCGTCTGTATGCACCACGCATGGACATCCCGGTGTCAAAAAATGGGGCAATGCAGGAACGTTCCCTGGGGACAAATAGCAGTGGCACAACTATGTGCCATTGCTGTTTATCCCCAGGGAAATGCATGTGTGTGCTCATCTGGACGTACCCTTTGTGTCACATTTTGTTTTATCCAGTAATTGAAAATCTCAGGTCTTTTTTCCAGACATAATTATCATTGTGCTGATGACATGCATAAACTCTTCATTTTATTTATTTATTTATTTCTATCCATTTTTAAGGATTTGGTATATTGAAATAGTCTTACATTTAGGAAACAGCACTGACTGAACAATTTTGTAGACAAGAATGAGAGAAGCCCTTTTATAGGTCTGCTTCCATGAGGTAGAGAGGTATTATTGACCCAATAAAGGGCAAAATAAAAGTGAAAAATCTTTCTTTATGAGTGAACTCTAACTAAATATACTCTACAAAGCTGTGGACCAGTGCATAAAAGGATAATGGCATTATAATTGTCTTTTAACTTGCAGCCCAAATAGTGTAAAAATGAATTCTACAGTGATTCCAGTTTTCGTGTGGAGGATAACATTCTTTCCTAATGCTGGTAATTGTTGTAAAGTTCAGTCTTAAAATTATAGTGTTCTGATACCTTCTTACTTTTTTCTTTCTTTCTTGTCACAACTGTAACCTAATTTTTAGCAGTCACCATATTAAGACATTTAAAATCAGGGACTAGGGCCAGCCACTGTTGTAATATTAACTGAAAATTTGGCCTATTCCCATATTAATCTCTAATGTTTCAGTGAATATTAGCTTTTAAGTATATTGCTAATGCAGAATTAGATACGGGAATGAAAATAAAAGCATAGAGATTGGAGAAGAAGGTGGAAAAGCTACATTGGTCCAGGACTCGAGTAAACTAAATGTGTCATGCCCTGCCCTGCCCTATTTTTCTAGAGTCTACTCTTTTAATTTGTGATGCCTTGTGGCTCCCCCTGATCTTGGAAACAGAAGCTGTTTGTGATATTGACATTCCTGTGAGATTCCAATGCCATTCCTGTTTTGTAGGGCATGGGGCCCCATACAAGATAACTTCTTTAAATGGAGACGGTCAGTCTGGACATTACACTTCTCACTGACATTCTGCTGTTATGCAAACAGTTTATAAAATCACGCTACAAATTTTGGAGCAAACATTTGTATTTTTGACTGGAGTTGATATACCACGAAGTTCATTGTTTGTGTCTTAGTAGTGGGATTGTTGGCATCTATTTTTGTTTTACAGATCTTTCAGAAAGAACAGAGGAAGAGGGAGCCACTTCCTATTTAGGAACATCTGATTGTGAAATTCCAATTGCAGCAGGGCAACATATAATAAAATGCAACGTGCACTTCCCTTGTCTCCTCTTTCATCCCTTCCCTCCTTCCCTATCTGAGATACAGATGCTTTTCATTTGCTTTCCTTCTGTAACCTGTCCAGTGATTACATCCCATCCGTCTTTCCCATTTCAGTTTTTTTTTCTCATCCTTTTTCCTCACTCTTTGCCCTAACATCTCAATAATCTTCTGGATCTTTCAACTCTCAGTAGAAGTGTGCTTTAGTTTCTCTCAGCTCAGAATACCCCACTGGTTAGTAACTGCTCCTTTTCTCTTTCCTCTCTAATATTGAGATGAATATTGAACTTACTGTTCAGAGTTGCTGTCTGGAGTCCCTCTACTCTGGTTATATCTTTGATCTTTTCTACTCTGGCTTAATTTGATTCTACTTCACTGAAACCACTCTGGCCAAAGTCTTTCTTCCTAGGCAGAGCTCTATGTTCCAGTACAAGAAACAGTGTTCTGTCCTCAATGTATGCCTTGGAAAGTGACCCCGCTCCTCTGGACATCTCTCCCTTGACCTTCTGTAACTCTGTCCTCTTCTTGCTCTTTCATCCCTTCAGTGACTCCTTTAGAGGATCCTTCAAGTTTGAGTGGAGATGCCACAGGACACTCCTTAGTCCAGGGATGGGCAATTATTTTGGCTGGAGGGCAGCTTAATGTGTTTTGGCGAGCTGTTGAGGGCTGCAAAGGTAGCCCTGCCCCTTGATAGGTGCCCCGCTCTCTGGTCGCCATCTTGGGATCAGAAATCCTGCCCCTTGCCCCCGAAAGTACTCCTTTTGGGAAGGGGGTTTGCCATCTTGGAACAGGAAAAAGCCTCCAAATTATATGCTAAAAATCAAACATCTACAATAACATCTTTTAATTTTTTTTTTTTTTATTTTGTCTTGATTTGTGTGTGTTTGTGCTGTGTATATAGAGGTGATTGCATAATAGCTGAAAATGAAGTATTACCCTTGTATATTGTTGGGGGGAGGGGTGTGGGGGTATGGGTAAATGGGTATGGGGTTTTGGGGGGCTGTGGGTATATGTGTATGGGTGTGTATGTATGTGGGTTGTGGGGCAGGATATGAGTGTGGATGTGTGTAGGGGCTTGGTGGGGGTGTGGGTAGGTGTGGGATGGGTGGGTGAGTATGGGGTTTGTGGGGGGTCTGTGGGTATGGGGTTTGTGGGGCTGTGTGTTTGCGTGGATGTGTGGGTGGATATGAGGCATCTGGAATATATGGGTATCTGGGGGAGTTGTGGGGTGTGTGAAGGAGGGACAGTGCCTGGGAGAGTGTGTGTGCAGGGGGTGTGGGTGCATGTCTATGGTGGGGGGGGGGCCTACAAACATGCCTTCCCCGTTGCGCACAGCTCCTTCCACCAACAGCAGCAGCAGGCAGAGCCCCTTGGCAGTGCGCAGTTCCGACAAGCCCCAGGACTACACATGGCTGGGCCACTGGCTCCATCACACAGTGCTCATGTGCCTGAGCCCTGAGCTGCCGGGGGGAGTCCTGCACAATGGAACCAGCAGATCATGGGGCTTGGCAAGGGCACCAGGGGGAGGGGCAGAGCTGGCCTGGCTCCATAGCACGGAGATCTCCACCATTCCCCATGACCTACGCATAGCAGTGGCTGGGGTCAAGCTGCCAGCTCCATCATGTGGGGCTCCCCCCAGAGGTGCGCGGCTCGCTCAGAGGTACGTGGCTCAGGTGGAGAACCTAGGAATTGCATGCAAGCTCCGTGCAATGGAGCCAGGTGGACCCTATGCCTCTGCTGCCCCAGGCTCCATGTTCCTGCTGCCCCAGGCTCTGGGCTCTGTGTTCCTGCTGCCCTGCTCTGGGTCCCTGCCGGCCCTGGCCCCAGGGTACCAGTGCGGACCCCACACACCTGCTAAGCTGCCGCTTCGCTCCTGCCCACTGCTGCTGCCACTTACCTACCTGTGGGGCCAGGGTCAGGACTGTCCTGTGGGTGAGGGTGGGAGTGCAGTGTGCACTGCCCCCGCAGGAATGAGTGGGACTCAGCCCCAAGCCAGCATAGTAGGAGCAGCCTGGGACCAGGCCAGATTTAGTGAATTGGTAGGCACCTGCCTGCGGACCAGAAGAAATCGTGAATTGGTAGGCACCCGCCCTCAGGCCATATTTTGCCCACCCCTGCCTTAGTCTCTTTTTTCTTGTTATACCTTATATCTGGGGACTCTCAACTACAAACCCAAATTCCACTGCCATCCCAATGCTGATAGCTTACAGCTCTGCCTCAGCTGTAGGTTTGTCTTCTTCCATTTAAACCAAAACACTTGTTGATGTCTTGTGTATTGATCAACACATACTAAGTGTGGCTAAAACAGGGCTTTTATTTTCCTCCACACCCAAATCAATTTTCCCTACCTATTCTTGATCACTATGGGTGACATTACCAATTTACCTGTCCTCTGAGCCCAAAACCTGGACATTATCTTCAACTTGAATTTCCCTTTAGGTCTCTACAGCAGACTGTGTCTAGATCTTGCCAATTCTTTCTGTAAAACATCTCCAAGATACAGCCTTTACTTATCCACACAACTACAACTCTTATCCAGACTCTTATCATTTAACTCCTTGATTACTGCAATTTCCCCTTCTCTAGCCTTAACAAGTACAGTCTTTTCCTGCTCATATATATTTACATTTTACTGCAAAGATCTTTCTCCAGGTTTGTTCCTTTTTGATTACTCTGCCATCTTCTCCTTATGTACTGCATCAAACAGAAGCTTCTTGCACTTTGAGGGTCCTTTATGGTTAATTTCCCCCATATCAGTCTTCTCATTCAGGATTGGGGTATCATCTCTTGCCTCCAGTTAGCCAGTGAGGCTGCTTACAGACATAAAAAAAACAAAATAAGATGATACTTTATTTTAAACTCCGCGCAGCCCTGCACCAAGCCCAGCACATGCCCAAAAGAGTGATTGCGCTAATTTAACTCGGCTCACCCAACGTCTGTATAGATTGGGCATTTCAATGTGGCTTTTTTGGTGCTTTTATTTAACAGCTGATTGACTCAACTATTAGATAAAAGTACCAAAAAGCCATGCTGAAGCACGCAGTCTGTACAGATGTTGCAGAGCCAGGTCAAACTAACATTATGCTGCTTCTGATAAAGTGCAGTTTGTTTGGTTTTTTTCACGTCCGTCAACAGCCTAAAGTTAACATCCATCATCCAGCTGCTAAATTGTCAAGCAGCTATCTTCATGCTTTCTTCAGTGCTGCATGAGTTACTCATGTTTGCTTCAAATTCTTCCTTATTACTCTTTTTCTATGATACCTGCCAAAAAAAAAAAACCTTGGCAAAGATTAGGCAGCTTGTATGTTGACACAGCAGTTGACAACCAGACTGTCATACTGTTTGATGTTGTCTTGTTATTTCCTTGTACTTCCCTATTTGTCTTTCTCCATCTGTTATCTATTAGAGGGCAACCTATGGCCCTCAGCCTGGATCATTGTTTCATTGCTGATCCTGTTTCTATAGTGCTAGCAAAATGGTGTCTTCATTCAAGGTGTACTAGACATGCAATAGGAAGAGTAATAAATGTAATAATAATATGAATTGAACAGATTTTTATAACCTAATTTCAAATTGGCTTTATTCCTTGCAGTTTTGTGAAATAATAAGTAGTAATTTAAAGTAATTCTTAAATATTCCGTAACAGATGCATCATTAGATGTTGCCTGCATTTTATAATCAAATATCTCATGACTTGGTAGTGCTAGAAATTCTCTAGGAAGCTAGTTTTTCATGCACTAGTGATCAGTGATTAGGAAGAGAACTTTTTTTAGAATAACTTCTTTCTAGCCACGGTTATTTTAAAGGTTTGTTAGGTTTACTAGTTTTATATAACAACATAATCTTTTTAATAGCAAGTACATGCCAAATTTTTAGGTTTTTTGGCACCAGATTATCTTGGTCTGTTTCTTGTCTTCTGTAGCATTCCTCAGGAATGCTTGGAGAATGCTAGTTAATGTTAGCCTTAGGCCCACACTTAAGCCCAAACTGGCCAAGCCTCTATATTGAAAAACCCCTAAGCTGTAGCCCAGCAAGACACCGGAAGTTTTGCTGAATTTAAAGATGTGGGGTTAAGCCAGCCTTTCCCTGTAGTATATTTTGATCTTACCCAGGTGCTGCAGGCCACATACACCAGCCTGTTGTCCACGTTAAATCCCTTAAGGCTAGGGACAGATACACAAAGAGCCAGAGCCTGAATTGATTCAATCTTTGCAGGTTAATCTGACCTGCCTAGAGTGGACCAATTTGCAGGTGAGCAGACGTTCAGGAAATGGAGGCACATGCCTGCAGTGGCTCCGGCCAGAAGCCAGGGGGCACTAGAGTGTGCCCTGAGCTACAGGGAAGCTGTCCTGAGGGGGGAGCAGCATGGCCAGCCTCTGCAGTAGCCTCAAGTGAACTGGCCAGGGAGTGGGTTTAATTCCCCAGTAATTGTACCACCGGCACAGACCCGAGCTGGAGTCTGCCTGGTGCTTCTCCCTCGCTGTTTTAGTGGCAGAGTTGTGGCCAGAGGCCAGTCAGCATAGCTCCCTCCCACCCACAGTGCAGCCCCCTAACTGGGAAGAGGTTTGTGCTCCCTGGGAAACCATGACAGTGGCTACCACCCCCATCAGGGTCCCTGTGCCCTTGTTGCTCCAGCGGCAGCAGCAGGGGCGGGGGCACGGCCAGAGGCTGATTGCCATGGCCCCCTTAGGAGGGGTTATTTTCCCCCTCTCTCTGACGTCTGGCGGAGGGGGCAGGGAAAGAGTTTATCCTGCCACTCATGCTGCACAGGGAAAGATCTGCACAGGGAAACCCTCTGCCTCAGGGGTTATGCTGGCTGGCCTCTGGCCACGCCCCCACCCCTACCACTGCAGCAGCGAGGGGGAGCACCAGGCAGACCCTGATTCTGGTCCATGCCAGTGGGACTGTGGGGGTGAATTAAACCTTTCCCTGACCAGTTCACTTGAGGCTACTGCTGGTGCTGGCCACACCCCTGCCCCTGGAGCAGTGAGTAGAGAAATACCTGGCAGGTCCATGCTGGTGGGACAGGGGAAGGTGAGGGGAATAAATCTCCCCCCTGCCCCCCTTGTCTTGGGGGCGGGGTCTGGCCACGCCCCTACCCCTCCTCCGGCTACAAAGTAGAGGGGCGGAGCCAGTCCTGCTCTGCAGAGAGCACAGCTCCGCCCAGGGCAGCAGAGCATGCTGGGATGCTGGGGGACTCTGGTTTAACCTAAACCAGGAAGGGCTCTGGGACACAAGTTCTATAAACCGGTTTGAGCTCAATCAATTAAGTCTGATACTACATTCAACCAAGTTTATCTCAAACTGGTTTTGGCCATTTTGAAACTGGTTTATGTGCACTGAATGTCTGTTCTGTTACAGGTTTAAACCAGTTTCTGATCACTTACATTGGTTTATGTGCAACTTCTGTCCCTAGCCTAAATGTCCCTGTGGACATCTCTATTTAGAACCAAGTACAGAAAGAGTGACAGGCATTGGTGAAAAGAAAGAGCATTATACACAACACAGTTCTCCAGATCTCTTAAGTATTTCATACAGGCCTAGTTTTAAAAAGACATAGGTTTTTCTCCTTGCTCTGTATGTTACTTGACTATTAGTATTATGAATAAATATGACAAGTTATCAATTCCAAAGCTAATATTTCAACATGCTGCAAAAAATCCATGCACGGTTAGATGTTACTTTAATGCTGTTGTTGTGGAAAATAGCATTAATAGAGGGAAAATGCCTTAGGAAGCAGCACTATTGGAGTTATATAATCATACCAAATGCTGCTCACTGGTTCCATGAAAAATGAAACATTGCATGGTCAAAGAAAAGCAACTCACAGCAGTGTCAGTCTGTTCAGAGGTTGGCACCAGAAAACTATTGACTAATGTGATGTCAAAATACTACAGGATACTCGGTTCAAATAACATATTTATCACTTAACCTCTAAAAACTGGGCAAAACAACTTAATCCCAACCCATAACCTTAATTCTGCAATGTATGACTGATGCTCCAACCAGTACACACTGCATAAAAAGATGATGATTTTATTTCTTGTGGCTGCTTATTTTAGCACACCAGTGACTGAAATATACTGTATTTTCTCACATACATTATGCAACACTCCCCCCCCCCCCCA
>NW_005842047.1:90399-114570 GCF_000455745.1 Alligator sinensis
TGGGTGCATGTATTAAGTGGGGAAGCTGATTTTCTGCCTGGAGAGGAGCACCCTGCTTTGATTCTTGCTCTATAGTTCTTCATTCCAGAGGTGTTAATGCTTTTGATGTTCCATGAATCAAGCTAACCCTTTTAGGACAGTTTTACTGTCTGCTATCTGCCCCTTGTTTCTCCTCCTATTTTACAGCCTTGGAGACTTTTATAGCACTTTTCAAAATCAGATAAACTCATGGAGACCAGTCTTTAGTACTGGGGTGTGAGCTTTAGCTAAGCAGAAAAGGGAGGATGAGTCATCTGAAGATTAGGCTCTGTCCCTGCTCTTTGCAGTCAGAACTCTGGAAAATCTTTTTTTCTCTTTTTTCTGCCTTTCAAAAACAATCGGGGTGCATTGTATGGGAGCAAATACAGTATTTGAGGTAAATTCTCAGTGGTTCTTGCAAGTACCAGAAGGCAGAGTTAAAGCTTTACAGCAGGATTAATTAACATTTAACATTTTCAAAGTATGAAGAGCAATCCTAATTCTGTGTTAACAAATGTTTTATTTATTAATAGTTTTATACTTCTCCTGCTCTGTAATATAATATGTGTGGTACAAATGCTATATAATAGCTAAATTGTATTAATTTGTTCCTGACTGGTTAGTGCTTTAACTTAATGCATTGTATTAGCTCTTGAAATGTATTTTGTCACTATGTAATTGAGTCATGATCTATATCAAGAATGGAATAACACTTATTCATACATAGCATGCCCTCTGTAAGTGTCATACCTGTTAGATATGATTTGTCCCCTCAAAGTAATTCATAAATTTGACTTGCAGCCCTCATCCTGCAAAGATTTACTCAGAAAATTTGTCTTTACTCCATGTGACTAATTCCATTGAGTTTAGTGGAACTATTCTCGTGTCATTAAGGCACACCAGAGAGCCCGTAACACACAAGAGAGCCTTGTGGTTAGCATCATATCTGGCTGCCTTTTATTCCTCAGCCTGAATAACACGGTAACCTAACCATCTCATAAAGTGAACCTGGGTGTATGAAAGCTTGTGCTCTCTATATATGTCTTTTTCAGTTAATCTATAAAATGCCAGGTGGGCCAACCGGCATTGTTCCTTGGAATGAGTCTAGAGCAGGACCTGAACAACTTCTGGCGTGTGTGCTCTGAATATTGACTTGTTTTGTCAGTCGCTGTTTAGTCTTTCATTTAAAAAACACAGTATTGACAAAATCCAAACTGAGCAGAACCCTTTAACTCATAGTAAAGAGGGAATTAGTATACTGGGCCACTTGTAATAATTAATATCTGATTACTTTAAAAAAACTTAGTTTTCATACTATTTAAGTGGTGAGCTGTTGTTTCACTTAGAGTGCTGTTGTTTAAAATAGCAATTGTGACTTTTTACCATGTTGTCAGTTATCAAATTTTTTTTCATTGTTTAAATTTGTAATCTAAACCTACTTTGTGGCTTTTAATTCATAAATTCATTTTAACTGATGGAAGGCTAAACCGGTAATGAAAGAGAATAATATTAATTTTTTTATTTATCTTTTTTTTTCCCCCTAGTGCGGTTGGCACGTTTGCTCGGGCTTTGGACTGCAGTAGTTCTGTCAGGCAACCGAGTTTACACATGAGTGCAGCTGCTGCTTCTCGAGACATCACTCTGGTGAGAGGTTTGGTAGAAATGCTACAATTAAGAATTCTAGAACTGTAGAGCTGGGCAGGACCATACGAGATCCTCTAGTCCTTCCCACTGCCCTGTGAGGTATCACTGAGTATAAACTTAAAACATCCCCAATATATGATTTTTTAACCTTTAAAAAACAAACTTGAATGAAGTAGATGTCATGATCCACTTCATTCCACAGAAACAAGGTAGGCTGTTCTAGTTTTTTCCCTCCTTAATTGTTAGACGGTTTCTTCCGATGTCCAACTCAACTCCTCTTTGCTGTGCAAGTTAAGTTGATTTCTTCTTGTCCTTCCTTGAGTGGCCACAGAAAACAGTTAACTACTGTCTCCTTTCTAATAACCTTCCATGTAGCTAAAGACTAAATTATGTCCCTCCTCAGTCTTCCTTTGTCTAAACTAAACAAACCCATTTCCTTCAGTATTTCTTCACAGGTCATGTTTTATAAGCCTCTTGTTATTCTTATTGTTTTTCTCTGTACTCTTTCCAATTTGTCAGTGTCTTAAAATACTGTGCCCCAAGCTAGATGCAAGACTCTGACTAAGGCCTCACTAGCACTGGATAGGGAGGAATAACTACCTCTTGGGTCTTAACATTCATTTGTGCCCTGTGCACAATATCACATCAATGAATTATATCTTGGTTTGTGATCCAAACTAAACTTCAGAAATCCTTTTCTGCTGCATTGCTGCCTAGTCAGTTATTCCCCATTTTACGTTTATACTGTTCATTTCTCCTTCTTGAGTAGCACTTTGTCCTTATTGAATTTCATTTTGTTCATTTTGGACCATTGCTCCAATTTGTCATGGTCATTTCAAGGTCTGATCCTGTCCTCCAGAGTGCTGGCAACCCCTTCCAGATTGGTATTGTTGCATATTATATAAATGTACTATATATAAATATAGGAGTTTTGTGCAAATGAGAATTCAGTAGGCTATATTGTGTCAGGACTGCTTTTCTACAGATAAGGGGGGTTGCAAGCTATTTATGTTTATAGTAGGTAATTATACACAATATTTACACAGATTTACCTATAAGCCTGCTCCTGTTTTCATTTAAGTTGCTAAGCAGCACCCACAGGCTTCAGCAGAAATGGGTTTAGATACTAAAAGTATATTGTCAATTTGTCACCAGTTGATATTTATAGATTTTGAGCCACCAGGTTATTTTTTAAAATCAAACCAGTCTCTGTTTTTGTCTGATAAATATGAATGAGAGTAAGTAAAAATCAAGTTGTCTGCTTTTATCACCTTGAAGAAATGAAAAGCATTGAGATACAAGAGTAGTCAAGCTAATTAGCTCATCAGGACATTTTGATATGAAAAGAGATTGCATCTTTTACTATATTTTTGCCTCCTAGTTTAGCATCATATTTGAGAAGAATGTTTCACTTGCCAGATAAGAAATACTGTTAAAAAGATTTGTTTCAAGAATGTCTGAATAACAACTCCTCCCCTACAAATATTCTTTTTTGTTTATTTTTATCACCCGACTGCCTTAAAAAATAGCAAATGATGAAAGTGTCTTCTGAACATTTAAGGCATTCCTAAGGCACACACCATCCCACCTCCATCCCATACCCATAGTGCTTCTCCTCTGTATCACAGTACTGGGCAGTACTGCTCCTTATTCCCAACCTGTCTAAGCCACCATTTGCTTGTCTCTTCTGTATTTACCCACTTTCTGCTTTCTCCAGATCCTTTCATGTTACATGACAGTAGAGCACAGTTCTAAGCACCTCTTCCATAGGTGCCCCCATTCTACTATATACTAGAGTAGTTGTTTTCAAACTTTTTTGGCCATGAACTACTTTCCTTGAAAAATATTACTGCTTATACCCACTTCACCAGGGGCAGGCAGAGTCCGGTCCGTGGGCCAGATCTGACCGCTGGTGGACTCCATTTCCCAGCAGCCCCTGCCTGCATGGCTGGGGCCAGTCTCCATGGAGACCCCAGCCGCAGCTGCGCTGTGATAGCACAAGGCTGGTGTTACCATGGACACTGGCACCAGCTGTGCTAGCAGGGCGCATGGCAGGGTAGGGGGCTGCTCTGGAGTCGCTGGGATCTTGCAGCGGGGGCAGCTTGGTGTGGAGGGAAGGAAAAGCCATTGTTTGTAGCCTGCATGCTCTGGGCAGGGGCATGCAGGCAGCGGATTGGGGCTCTGCCCTGGCTCCCAACCAGGCTGTCAGCGCTGCAGGGAGCCAGGGCAGAACTGTGATCAGCTGCCTGCATGTCCCTGCCCGGAGTATGCAGGCTGCACGTTGCAGCTCTGCCCTGGCTCCTTGCAGTGCTGACAGCCTGGTCGGGAGCCAGGGCAGAGCCACAATCTGCTGTCTGCACGCCCCTGACCAGAGCGGGCAACCTGCAGATCACGGCTCTGCCCTGGCTCCGGATTAAGCTGTCCCCTGCTAAAAGATCCCAGCAGCTCTGGAGCAGCCCCCCTGGTCTGCTGCGTACCCTGCCAGCGTAGCTGGGGCCGATCTCCATGGCAACCCCAGCCTTGTGCTATCACAGCACATCTGCGGCCAGGGTCTCAACAGAAACTGGCACCAGCCATACAGGTAGTTGCTGCTGGGAAATGGAGTCCAGCTTCTGGCCAGTTCCACCATTTTGCCCATCCCTGCCCTACATCCAACATATCTCTGTATGCTCGTTCCTTAGGAAGAGTGTCAGCATTGATGTCAACACATGGTTAAGTCATTGCTCATCACATTGACCAATGAAAAGTTCCACTTCCATTATTAATATTGAGTCACATACCCGTGGGGGTGCCCCAGCTTGAAAACCACTGTACTAGGGGAAATGGGTAAGGAAGGGTAAACCTGCAGTCAGATGCTTTAAAGTAGGGGGACTTTTGGAAACTGAAATCTGTTGAGCTGTATGGGTTAGTGTATAGATAGGTATGTGCATGAAAACATAAACCACCATAGATGGAATGCTTATTGTAAGTTAAACTATTCCTTTTAAGTAAAGTAAGGGGAGAAACTTTTGGAAATAGTAAGTAGTAGTGGTGGAGCCACCAGCCTTTAAGCCTTTGAAACATTGGGATTGTTTTCATGGCCCTTTAAAATGATTTCAATTTGTATTTTCCTGGTAAAGTAAGAGGACTTAATTGATTGCAATGTCACTGTAGCACCTAAGAATATGTTTGCCCTACCTCTGACTATGCTAAGTGCTGCTATGGAAGACCATCCAGGAAGAGCACACACCAACTGCTGAAATTTCCTTAGCCTGACGAAGGGTTTTTGAACCGGAAAGCTTGCTTAATAACTACTCTCCAGCTATTTTGGTTGGTCTAAAAAAATATATCAGATTCACCCAAGGAACCTTGTCTGCTATGGAAAAATGGCACATCCAGTCACTCCCATACCATGTGTTCCAAATGCCAAAAAAAAGTAATATAGCCACTGTTACAGCAGCGTAGATGTGCACTAGTAGACACCAGAGACGGAGAGCTGTGCTGGGCATGTGCTGAGTGCATGCCGAACACTAGTTACAATACCTTTTTGTGGCTTTTGCTCCACAGACTCTTGAATGAGAGTGTGTGCGTGCAGGTGGGTGGTTGTGGATGGGGATAATGCATTCATCATGGCACTGCAGTCAGAAACGGTATAGATATGCTTTGAAAACCTTAGACTTTCCCCAGGACTCCAGTGGGAGGCCCTTAGATTTGGACCATGCAGCCGCAAGCTCAAGAGATTGCTTTTGGCCAATTGTAGATCATAAATAAAACATTCTTGTTAAATATAACTTGTGGTAAATGCCAGAACTGACAATAGAGAGTAACTAATATGTACTCTGTAAAGCATGCATAATGGGATTTGCTGTCTCATAATTTGTCAAGAATAATAATTTTAGTTATACTGACTAGAAGCCTAATTAAATATTATAAAAATAATACACTTTAAACAGGTCATACTGATTTTTTAAATGTTTTATATGATACTCATATGTAACTCCAAATACCACTGTATTCTGATGACATAAACAGAACCAAATTTTATAAATGGTTTATTCCACTGGTGAGTATTTCACTTATGGTGAAATACCCACATATTAACTGTACTTGAAACTTCTATATCGTTAATACATTGTTTAAAAAAACAGTGTTAAAAAGTTAGATATATCCCTGTATTTGCAGACTACCTGAGGTGGACATAAAGAGGATCATAAATAACAGTATACTGAAAATATATTAAGAGAATTAAAAGAGAACACTTATAGTTATTTGGCTAAAATCACATTTAACTTGGTCACCATCTGGCTGCTTTACTGTAAATACTTGTTTCATATCAAATGTATTGATCATAAGAAAAATGTTTCACTTTTGCCCAGTTTATAGATACTAAAAGCAATTAAATGGAAAACTATCTTGTTTTAGATAACTGTGATATGGTAAAGGCAATTGCAATACTTTATTACAGAATATAATGTCCTCAATAATATTTAAGCTTTCAAACATAAAAGATGCATTCTGATTTTCCTTTCCACGATGTACTCCTATTCACTGTAAATGTTTCAGACTAGAATAGTTCTTCACTTTGACATTTATGCACACTTTCATCTTTTAAATATTAAATGGATCAAGAATTTCCTGTAAATACTACAGATTATATACCTTTCTTACTGTACAGTTCAGTGATTAATACTGTACTTTTTCCACTTTTGTGTAAAGGTACATATTATATTAATGTTGCTGAAGTGATGCATTTAGTGTATGAGAAGTATGAAAGTTTGTGCCTTGCAAATGATCTATTAACTTCCATTACACTTAATGGAAGCTATATCTTATTATGAGACAGCAGAGGAGACACCACAGCTTTAATTATATTTGTTCATTTTTCCCTTCACTTGTCTGCTTTTTAAGAGTTTTTAAACCCTTCTTATTGTCAATGCATGATGTCTTTCCCCTAAATTAAGAAAAGATGCTCATTCTCATAGGATTCACGCCTGTCATATATTCCCATGGTAATTGGAGGACATGTTTTGAGTAGCACTTAACAGTTGATACCTCATTAGAAAAAGGTTGTGGTGAATAGTGTATTTGATTAGCACTTGGGAAGTGATGTTCTGTGGGTGTATAATCCTCAATACGTTGTACTGAACATGTTAGCAGTTTGGCGTTACACTTTAAGTGTAATTGATGGGAAAATAGCAGTGCCTAAGCTCTATGTTTGCCACATTCCTAATTGGTTGTTCTATTAGGAGGTGGTTTAATCAAGCTTTTTGTTAAATAAGTGTTATTATTTTGGGTTGATTGTAGATGTAGGACAAGCTGCAGGGACTCCACTGGATGACTGGCAAGCCAGGGGTTGTCTTTTAGCTTCCCCAATTGCATGCTTAGGTGAAGATGAAGAGTCATAACTAGAAGCACCAAGATATCTCTGCTCAGGGGGTGGCGTTATGGCTGTGCAAATTGTGCCGTTATGTAGGGCTCCAAATTGGTCAACAGCCCCTGTTGCCTCATGCTTATATTTTAGTACGGCTGGCCAATGAAAAATAGGGCCTGCAGTGGAATCTTTCGGTTTAATGGGACCTCTGAAAAGTACCTCCTGTCCCTGTCCCTGCCAAAAGACAGCAAACGCTGTAAGATGAACTAGTTGAAGGATAAAAAAGGAAGAGTTTTTGAAGCACGGTGGAATTCCACATCTTATTGCTGCAGGACTGAGGTTTAGCTTTCTGGCTATGCAGTACAGGCAGTTTTATTTCACTTGTTGGAAATACTGAATGCTGAAGAATAAAAGCCTTAGGGAAGAATGTAGAAAACCTGAAAGACTTTTTTTCTAGACTTGCTGTATCTTGTGTAGTGCATAGATTGATGACGATAAGCATCTTAAAGAAACCTAAAGTAGATTGACAGAATCTCTCTTCTTGCTTCTCTCAGCGGAATTAGCTCTTAAATCTTGTCTGTGGGGTAACAAATCATAGCCTGAGATGTTTTTCGAAAGAAAATAAAGTATAAAGAAATGTGACTTTGAATTTTACACAAGGTTTCTGATTTTGTGAATTAGGAGTCGAAACACTTGACTTCTGCAAGCCAGGACTCTAAAATGTATTTATTCAAGATATTATTAAATTATAGTAGTAAGATTTTGTTGTTGTCTTTCTTCAGAGAATTTCTTCATTGTTTCTGCTTGGGAGAGCTGAAAATGCCCCTTCCCATCCTATAGTCCCTCATTTGTGGTGTATCCCAGCTTGGCTTCAGATCTAAAGGGAGTAAGAAGAGGGCACCGGGTAATGTAGGGCCCCTGCTAGACTCAAATGGTAATCTTGTGGCTACGAAATTTTTAACAAGTTCTTTGCCTCTGTTTTCTTGGACAGGGACCAGGACAGTTCTCCCACCACAGGTAGGGGCAATCTTGGGGATAGCACTGCCAGGCCTCAGGTCTATGCAGATGTAGTTAGGGATTTTCTGGAAGGGCTGGATGTTTTTAAATCTGCGGGCCCTGATGCCCTCCACCCGCAGGTGTTGAGAGAGCTGGCGGGGGTCATTGCTATGCCCTTGGCCAGGCTGTACAAGCGATCGTGGTCCACAGGCCAGGTGCCTGGAGATTGGAAACTAGCTAATGTGGTCTCCATTTATAAGAAAGGGAGAAAGGAGGACCCAGGAAACTATAGGCCCATAAGCTTCACATCGGTCCTGGGGAAAACCCTTGAAATAACTATCAAGGATCACATCTGTGCAGGGCCAGCAGGGGAGATCATGCCCAGGGGAAATCAACATGGGTTCATCAAAGGCAGGTCCTGCCAGACCAACCTGATGGCCTTTTATGACCAGGTAAGTAAATCCCTGGATGATGGTGTTGCTGTGGATGTAGTCTTTCTGGACTTTAAAAAGGCCTTTGACACTGTCCCTCACCCCATTCTCATTAATAAATTAAGCGACTGTGGCATTGATGCCTACACAGTTGGATGGGTCAAAAATTGGCTGATGGGGCGCACCCAGAGAGTGGTGGTGGACAGGTTGTACTCGACCTTGGCGGGATGTGAATAGTGGGGCTTACACTGTTCAACAGCTTCATCAGCGACTTGGACGAGGGGGTGGAAAACACGTTGTCCAAGTTTGCCGATGACACCAAGATGTGGGGAGAGGTAGGCATGCTCAAAGGGAGAGAGAGGCTGCAATTAGATTTAGGCAGACTACAGAAGTGGGCGGATGGTAATAGAATGGGGTTCAATATAGATAAATGCAGGGTGCTGCACCTGGGGAGAAGGAATCCACAGCATACATACAAGCTGGGGAGCTCCCCCCTTTTGAGCACAGAGGCAGAAAGGGATCTTGGAGTCATTATTGACTCCAAGGTGAGCATGAGCCACCAATGCCAGACCGTAGCCAGCAAAGCCAACCACACCTTGTCTTGCATCCAAAGATGCATCTCAAGCCTGTCCAGAGAGGTGATGCTCCCCCTCTATGCAACATTGGTCAGGCCACAATTGGAGTACTGCGTCCAGTTCTGGGCACCGCACTTTAAGAAGGATGTGGCCTGCCTTGAGAGGGTTCAGAGGAGAGCCACCTGCTTGGTTGGAGGGCAACAGGGCAGGCCCTATGAGGAGAGGCTGAGGGACCTGAACCAGTTCAGCCTCAGCAAGCGGAGGTTGTGGGAGGATTTGGTGGCTGCCTACAAACTCGTTAGGGGAGATCAGCAGCAAATAGGATGGGCCCTATTCTCCCCAGCAGCACCTGGGGTGATGAGGAACAATGGCTAGAAGCTGCTGGAGAATAGGTTCAGGTTAGAGAGTAGGAGGCGCTATTTCACTGTTAGGGTGGCTGGGATCTGGAACCAACTTCCTAGGGAAGTGGTCCTCGCTCCTACCTTGGGTAAATTCAAAAAGAGGTTGGACGAACACCTGTCTGGGGTCGTGTGATTCCAGCGTGTGCTTCTGCCAGTGGCGAGGGGGCAGACTAGATGATCTGTTCAGGTCCCTTCTGACCCCAAACTACTATGAAACTTTCCCCTGTCTTGGGAGTCCCTGGGCTGTTGCAGTCTCCCTGCCTGCCTACCATGATACAGGAGTCTACCTGAACAGGAGAGTTGGGGTTTTAGCCTGAATAAAGAAAAAAGGATGTTCGTTCAGGAGCTTGTCATCTTAACATTCAGAATAGAATGTTATTCTCTAAGTATTTTCTGTCTTTTTTACTAAAACGTGTTTTTAAAAAAAAATGTTTAAGTTAGACAAAAGTGACCATTTTTCCATTAAATTTTACAATAAAGAAGATAGGCTGCATGATGGTGTTCTTATTTTTATCTCAGACTTAATTTCTGATGCAAAATTTGCTACATAAACCTGTAAAAGGAATGAAGGGACAACTTGACTGTTCAACTGAAGAGAACAGCATTGGTTCTGTTGGTCTCTCAGCTGCTGGTAGCTGTAGAAAGGACTTTGGGTTAACCGTTCATTTTATTTGTTACATGCCTTTTCTGAGGTGGATTCACAATGCACCTCTTAATTTTTTATCTTCCCCATTGCTTGTTAGTGATAGGAGTCTTCAGCGATTGTTTCAAAGCAATTGAACATAGAATGCAGTTTCTTTTTTAGTGGCTTCTGTTTTTCTCTGCCTTCTACCAAAGAAAAATGCCCATCACCTAGCCATGTATAATTTTTCATGAAAGCATTTCATACCTGGATAAAATCTTCTTACTCTTTTCTCATTATGGTAACAACAACAATAATACAAATGGTAATTTCCTTTCCTATCAATTGATTGACAGTTTGGGACCAGTAGAAGTTTGCATATCTGGCTTAGCATTATTTATAATCCTTACTCAGTGAAAACAAACTTGCCAGATACTTGTCTGGTGCCAGTTGGCATGTCTTCATTGGGTTAAGTGGGCCTGTGCCCACTTATACCAGAAGAAGGTCTGTCAAAATAAAAAGCATGCTAATAATGCATAGGCAATTTATCTGAATTAAATAAAATTAAGTACTGTAGTTTTTTATTATCATGAACTGTCCTTCCCCAAAATAACTCTTATCAGAATAATTTGGGCATTTCTAATAATCTATGTCAGATGATATGCAACAGGATGCATTTAAATTTAGCAACAAGACATGCTTCATAATATGATATAAAATATAATACTTTCATTAGAAGTGTTCTGTGGTTCATGACTCTTTAATTCAGTGGTTTATTTTTACTTTCTTTCTCTCTCTCTCTCTCTCAGTTTCATGCAATGGATACCTTGCATAAACACAACTATGACTTGAGCAGTGCCATTAGTGTTCTAGTACCACTTGGAGGGCCTGTTCTTTGTAGAGATGAAATGGAAGAATGGTCAGCATCAGAAGCTAGTTTATTTGAAGAAGCTTTGGAAAAGTATGGCAAAGACTTCAATGACATACGACAAGACTTTGTAAGTACTGAATTGACGCACTTCTTCCTTGCATTCTTAACATGTTTTGGTTGTGATAGTTGTAATTATTTTCCATAGAAGATTAATTTCAGGAAAATAAACTTTCATACTGCTTAAGTATATATATGTATACAAGGTCTGTTAAAAAAGTATCAAGACTGAACGTGTATTTGTGGTACAAAGTATTGGGTGGGGGGCATGGCTTTGCTGAACACATCTGGGCATGTTGGGACTCCTCTGGACAGGTTTGCAGTTCATGGCATTTCCCCAGTTTTCTGTGGCCAGCAGTTTAAGTAAGATTGTTTGTGTCTTGCGTCGCCTTTTGTTATGTCATAGTGTCCAGAACAACACGTGTGCATTAAATTTTGCATGAAGATAGGGAAAACAGCAAGTGAAACATTTGAATTACTTAAAATAGCATTTGGTGATGACACTATGAGCCATCCAACAGTTTTTGAATGGTATCATTAATTTAAACAAGGGCCATCATCGGTTGAAAGCGATGAGCGTTCCAAATGGCCTTCAACATCACAAAACGATGACAATGCAGCAGTGGTTCGCAGTTCGGTTGGAAATGATAGGCTATTGACTGTCCAAGACATAGCAGAAGTTGGAATTTCTGTAGGTTCATGTCATTCTATTCTAACTGGCAATTTTGGAATTAAATGACCAGAAAAACAACCAGAAAAGTGGGTGCCTGACTCTTGGATGCTTCACCATGACAACGCTCCTGCCCCCTCAGCACAGCTTGTGAAGCAATTTTTAACCAAATAACATATCCCACAAGTGCCACAGCCTCCATATTCACCTGGTATGGCCCCATGTGACTTTTTTGTCTTCCGTCAACTAAAGAAAACCTTGAAGAAGATTTTGTGTTGTGAAAATCATAAAACAAAAATGCGACTGGGCAGCTTTTAGATTTAAATTTTTAGATACTTTGGTATTTAGTAAGGTTGAGGGAAATGGTCTCTGATCCCTTCCAACTGTAAGGTCCATTTTTGGACTACTGCAGTTTTGGACAGCAAATATCTAGATAGTGCAGAGTAGTAGCATGGAATTGAAACTAATCACTGACTGCCCAAGTAGTTGATAATTTGCCATTTGTTTTTCCCCATTTTTTAGAGCCTTTGTAGTGTTAGGCTTTTTTTAGAGCCTTAACTACTGCACAACATCTACCTCTTCAATTACGCTTATCTCTTTATGTTGGTTGTGGTGGTCTGAACTAAACAGAGTAAATCAGTTAGTTATGATTAATTATGTAATCAGTCCATTAACTAGTTACAATTAATCTATGTATTTCCAAATGTTTTTGTTCATTGTGATTAAGCCCATGTTATGAAATCTCAGCTCAGTGCCTCGCAGTAGGGTGCCCCACCATTTGTTTTCTTATCACAGTTAGCAGCTGGTATTGCTAGGTGTTCTTCTAAGGAGACTTTTTACAGCAGTGACAAGTATTTAATGGAAAAGGAGTTAGAATATTCTCTCAAAATGGGTACAAAATTTTGGAGAGCACAAAAATTGTTGCTGGTCATCCTGGATTCCAGTGTTGTCAATTCAGCACTTTCATAGTTTTAAAATTAAATAAATGTAAATGAGTAAGGGCAGAAAGGCAAAGAGATTATGTCTCTGAAGAGATGACATTTTAACAAATTTATACCTACCACGCGGAATGTCTACTGGACTCAGCACATATTCATCTTAGAAAATGACTTTTAAGTGTGTAGCAGTTCTGTTTATACACTCAAGATAGCTATAATTAAGAAAATTATTGAATTAAGGAAATAACAAATGTGTTCACACTTTTCTACATTAAGGATTTAATGTATAATAGTATATAAAAGTATATTAAGAGGTAATATGAGGTTAATATTTAAATAAATGCTTTAGTATCTTAAAGGGAACTAGTTGCTAATAATTATCTCTAGCATTTTCAACTGATATAACAATTTCTGATATATACATTGTTCATTTATCATGTCCAAAAAATATCTATTAAGCATATATTAACCCTTTGTAAATTGAAACTTTATATAAAATACAGCCTAATAAATCTAATATTGTTGGGACTTACCACATAATTCTCTTATTATCTATATAATTAATTATATGGTGTTGCATATAGTTGAATTCTATGATCCTTTCCATTGATTTATTAGAACTTTGATTCAGAAGTTATTTCTGCAGTAATGCACTAAAAGATGACAATTTGAAACAGCCTACTGAAATCTGTTTAAAATATTTTGGTTTCATGTTTGGTGGATCAAAGAGAAGTAAAAAGACATTTTTTCTCATTTGTGATATGAGAATGTAGAGTAAATGAAAAGGCTGAAGGAGTGTTAATATTAGAGTTAAAATGAGCCAAAACTGCAGAGATCAGTTGAATTATCTGAAGACAGATTAAACTGCATTGTATCCTTCGCTGCTCTTTTTACCTTCAGAAAAGCAGTATGTCAACACTGGAATGTCACTAACAGAACATAGGCAAACAAGGTTTTGGGGTGAAAGTGTTATCTTTTATTAGACCAGCTAAATAGTTGGAAAAATTCTTTACAAGCTTTCAGGCACGAACACCATTCTTCAGGCATGAAGGGCACAAACCCCCTTTGACGAAGCATTTCTTTCACAGTTTTTCATATCACATTAGTCACTTAGAGATATAGTCAGAATTACATATACTCCCTCTTGCTTGCTCTCCTGCTGATCCTTTGTATTTTGTACTCTTGGTTGCCAATATCCCACCTTCAACTAGAAGGATGGAGTGTCCTCTCCCTGCCCACGCTGTGTTGGTTAGGCCACTCTCCTAGAAAGTAAGAGAATGGGATTTAAATCCCTTAAGAATGAAGAAAGCTTGAACCCTACTACACATTGAAATTAAATCTGCATAGAAACCAGCTATGGAAGTTGTTACACAATTTCAAGCACTGGCTTTATAGCTGGTTGGCTGTTTTTATAGCTGGATAGTCATTTTTATTCCATGATAATTACTTTGCCTGTTTGGCTACTCTAAATTTCTTGCATGGTTCTCCAGCTAATTGTGTGATAATTACTTTGCACTTGTGACTGTTCTTACTTTGGACATGTGGCTGGTCTAAACGTATTGGGCAGTTAAGCAGTTAAACAATTGCATAATATATGCAACATAGCAGGGGCCTCTGGGCAAGTTAAGAAGCAGCTCAATGCCTACATGGCTGGGGTCACTTGAGCCCAGTTTCTCTCCTGCCCAGGCCGGGGGTCGGACTTGAAGATCTACAAGGTCCCTTCCGACCCTACTTCTATGATTCTATGATATGATTCTATGAAGTTTTCTTGGCAGTAGGCTCTTGGCCAAGAGGTGGACACTACCATTAGCACCATTGTTTTGTGCTGAACTGAATATGTGCTCATCCTGTCAGTCTGTTGCTTGTCAGGGAGCAGATTATCATGGCAAAAGTAATGCCTGGCCAGCTGGTCTAAGTAAGTAACTTTTCTGCCTGCACAGTAACACAAATGTGGGAGCCTAGCTGTTTCTAGAGGACCCAGTGGATCTTGGTAAATGTAGACATTTACCGTATTTATTTGAATATAAGATAAATTTTGTGTTTCTCCCCCCTCCGCCCACCCTGCCCATTCCTCCCCAATCAGCATGGGGGTAAAAAACCCTGTGTCTTACATTTTCATATCGCAAGCCCCCTCCTCCCAGTTAAATACAGTGTTTATCATTAAATTGCTGCTCTAAGCAGCATGTGCTGAGTCATGGAAGCCAACTGAAGTTGATTGAATGCAGCCCATGCTAAGCATGCCCATAAAACACCTGGCCCACATTGGGCAAACATACTGATGGGACCCTTTTTTTTGAGGGACCCTTAAAAATAGGTGTATGTTCTCTCCACAGGGAGCTGGCACTGGGCCTGGATGCCAGGAGGGCCAGAGGCAGCCTTGACACTTTCCCCTTGCTGCCAAAAATGCTACATTTGATCTTAGCCAAACTAGGGTTTCTGTGTGTCCAGGTTTTTGCTCCGCCTCTGCTCAGCATCCAAGTTTTTCTCAACGCTTCCTGGCTTACCCCAGCAAGGAGGTGAGGGGGGAGTCGGGGAGGGGCATCACATGCATCTGCTCACAAGCCCTGGCAGCTGCAAGCAGGTAAGGCCAGGACTTGGGGAGAGAAAGAGAGAGAGAGAGAGAGTGTGTGTGTGTGTGTGTGTGTGTGTGTGTGTGTGTGGGCATGTGCACACACGCATACATGTATGAGGGAGGGCAGGTGCTTGTTGGGGCTGCCTGCCCTTCCAGCGGGGGAAGAGGGTGGGGAATTCCTTTGGGGGCAGCAGGGCTGGGGCAGCAGGGGGCTGCAAGCTGGGAGTGAAGGGCAGAAGCAGGGCTGGGAAGGGCAGGGGGCTGCGGGTCAGGAGTGAGGGGCACCAGCAGGGCTGGGGAGGGCTATGGCTTGGGAGTGAGGGACATGGGCAGGGAATGGGCATTTTCCATACCCACTCCCCCCCATAATTATATTACCCCCAACAGGTGTTCTCTCCTCTTTTGAAACTGGAAATATGGTAACCCTAGGCCAAAAAGACCAAGATTTTGATGTGAACCTTTTATTACAAACAACTAAAAGAAATTACACTAACGTAAAAATTGACAACCTCCCATACAACAATACCTTATTTTTTATACACCCCTTTTCACCATTAACACATTAACCTCTCACAAACGACCCCCAGCCCAGGAGGAAACAACAACTTCCACTCTATACCTTTGTCCTTTTGAAATAAACACTGCCATTCTGCTTTCCTCTATCTCTTTTCTGCCTCTTGGAGAAGTGGAGGAGGAGTTGCACTTTATGTGAAAGAGCCATATGATTGCTGAGAGCTCCAGTATGAAACTGGAGATAGGCCTATCAAAAGTCTCTGGGTTAGGATCAGAGAGAGCAACAAGGGTGATGGCATGGTAGGGGTCTGCTATAGACCACCAGACCAGGAGGAAGTGGTGGATGAGGCTTTCTTCTAACAGCTAGCGGAAGTTTCCTGATAAGAAGCCCTGGTTTTCATGGGGGACTTCAATCACCCTGACATCTGCTAGGAGGGTAATGCAGCAGTGCGCAGACAATCCAGGAAGTTTTTGGAGAATGTTGGGGACAACTTCCTGGTGCGGGTGCTGGAGTGGCCAACTTGGGGCCATGCTCTTCTTGACCTGCTTCTCACAAACAGGGAAGAATTGGTGGGGAATGTACTAGTAGATGGTAACTTGGGCAGCAATGACCACAAGATGATTGAAATCAGGATCCTGAAAGGAAGGATGGAGAGCAGCAGCAGAGAACACCTTGAACTTCAGAAAAGCAGACTTTGACTCGCTTAGGGAACTAATGGGCAGGATTCCCTGGGAACCCAGTCTGAGGGGGAGAAGAGCTGGCTGTACTTTAAAGAAGCCTTACTGAGAATGCAGAAATAAACCATCCCAATGTGCAGGAAGATTAACAAGTATGGCAGAAGATCAGCTTGGCTTAGCAGGGAATTCTTGAGTTAACTAAATCACAAAAAGGAAACTTGTAAGTGGAAACATGGACAAACAATTAGGGAGGAGTATAAGAGTATAGCTCGGGCATACAGGGATGAAGTCATGAAGGCCAAAGCACAATTGGAGTTGCAGGTATCATGGGGTGTTAAGTGGAACAAGAAGGGTAGCGACAAGTATTTCAGTAACAAGAGGAAGATCAAGGAAAGTATGATTGTTGAATGGGGGAGGCAACCTAGAGACAGAGGATACAGAAAAGGCTGAAGTACTCAATGCCTTTTTCACTTCAGTCTTCACAGGCAAAGTCAGCTCCCAGACTACTGCACCTGGCAGCACAGTTTGGAGAATAGGTGAGCAGCCAACAGTGGCGTTAGAACAGGTTGGGGACTATTTAGAAAATCTGGACATATACAAGTCCATGGAGCTGGATGGGATGGGATGCACCCAAGGGTGCAGAGGGAGTTGGCTGATATGATTATAGAGCCACTGGCCATCACCTTTGAAAACTCATGGCTAGTGGGAGAGGTCCCAGATGATTGGATAAAGGCAAATATAGTGCTGTTCTTAGAGAGTAGTAATCAATGGCTCAATGTCTAATTAGTAGCTCCAGGGGTTGGTTCTGGGGCCAGTTTTGTTTTGTTCAATATCTTCATCAATGACCTGGAAGC
The DNA here is from genome assembly GCF_000455745.1 of Alligator sinensis. Lineage (NCBI taxonomy): Eukaryota > Metazoa > Chordata > Crocodylia > Alligatoridae > Alligator > Alligator sinensis. The sequence goes on from NW_005842047.1 coordinate 107,590, forward strand.
TGGCATAGAGTGCGCCTTCAGCAAGTTTGCAGATGACACCAAGGTAGAGGGTAGGGTAGGGTTAGTATTCAGAGAGATTGGAGGATTGGACCAAACAAAATGCCATGAGGGTCAATAAGGACAAGTACAAGGTCCTGCACTTAGGATGGAACTTAGCACCAGTACAGGCAGGGTGCTGACTGGCTTAGCAGCAGCTCTGCAGAAAAGGACCTGGGGGTTACAGTGGACAATAAGCTGAATATGAGCCAATGATGTGCCCTTGTTGCCAAGAAGACTAATGACATACTGGGCTGCAATGGTAGCAGTGTTGCTAGCAGATCAAGGAAAGTGATTATTCTCCTCTATTCAGCACTGGTGAGGCCACATTTGTAGTGCTGTGTTCAGTTTTGGGCCCCCCACTACAGAAAAGATGTCCAGGGAGGGCCAGTGAAAAAGATGAGGGGGTTGGGGCACATGAGTTATGAGGAAAGGCTGAGGGAACTGGGTTTATTTAGTCTAGAGAAGAGAAGACTGAGAGAGGATTTAATAGCAGCCTTCAACTACTTGTAGGGTGGTTCCAAAGAGGATGGAGCTACACTGTTCTCAGTGGTGGCAAATGACACAACAAGAAGCAATGATCTCATATTGCAGCAAGGGAAGGTTAGGTTAGATATTAGGAAGAACTTTCTCGCTAGGCGGGTAGTAAAGTACTGAAACATGGACTCTCCATCCTTGGAGGTTTTTAAGACCTGGCTAGCCAAAGCCTTGGCTGGGATGATCTAGTTGGGGCTGGTCCTAGTTTCAGCAGGGGGTTGGAGTAGATGATATCCTGAGGTCCCTTTTGTCACAACCCAAAGGTGTGATTTTGTTTTTGTGTGTGCTTTGGCCCCACTGAATTATTTTCCCGCCAATTTGTAGCTTTCTTTGCAGTGTGCATTTCTTCTTTGCAGCACAGAAATGCACTTTGCAAAGAGTTCCCGCCATTTGTATTATAATTCGAGCCCCATTATTGGCTTGCGTGAAATTATTCACACGTGGCGGCTAGTGATTGGCTTGCTAGCCGTATAAAAAGCTTGAGTGGTTTCCGCCCAAGTTGGAGGACTCCACGAACAGCAGGAGGAGGAGACTTCACGCTGTGTGAAGATCTCTAAGCGCTGCGGAGCCTATCGGACCCAGTGCATTTCAAGCAGGCAACAGGGGTCTGATCAGCCTCTAGCCTCTCCCCGTCGCTGTTCGCAATCCTCGACGTATCCCTCTCCCTGCGCGCAAAAGGATCCACGGAGCCTCGACAACTCCGTGGGAGTGATCGAATATTGTCTGAGTCCTCAAACGAGGATTTAAGTGGAGCTGTGCCTGGGAAACTGTCCAGCCTACACCGTGACCATCTTCGGTGTAAGTAAACAATCTTGAATCAACCATTACGCGTCCGTGACTAATTCTAGCGTGCCACCTGTTTTCTCCGACCCAGCGTGCCCGGGCTGCTGGCCACAGCCCACGCGGCGCGAAAAAGGGCCCGGATCGCTCCCGGCCCGCACACCTTTCAACCCTAATTTTTATATAATTCTCCTTTCCCATCTCATCTGCATCTTGATCCACATAGCATTTCAATTCATAAATTGCTAACTGCAAAAATTTTCTTCTGGTGAAAACTAGTCCCTTGACCAACAGTAGGTTTCTCACTTTCCATATCGCTACTGTTGCACAAAATAGTATGGTTTTCGGTCTCTTGTGTCTCCAGTCCTTTAGGCATTAACCCATACAACATGAATTTCATATGTTAAGTCAGATTTCCTGTTGATTGCCCTCAAAAAATGGCACATCCCTTCCCATACCCCTTGCACAAAAGGGCAGTCTTAAAATATATACAGTACAGATTCTTCAGTTCCTCATTCCTGTGGGCACATCACCAATTTTACCAAGCCACATTTATGCTGAATGCACCTTACAGGAAAAATATTCTGTATCATCATCCATATGATAGCTGTATGTTCTCCTTTCACTCTGTTATTTGTCACTTCTTTGCATGCATTTTGCCATCTGTCTTTCCATGAGATCCCCAACTATTGTTGTCTTTCTTTCTTATCATATGAATCACCTGTTTACAGTCTTTCAAACACTCTAATCCCACACTAATCCCACTTCATCAAGTTTATTTAGTCTTACAAAGCTCTCTATCTTTGCATAGTGGATGAGTGGCTGCCATGCCCACAGCTTTTTCCATTCTCTCGTACATCCCCCATCTTCTTAACGTTCTTCCTGCTAGATAATGGCAGAAACATTCAGACTTCCCCATCCCCTCTGTTATCTCTTTATGGAACATACAAAAAAGTATACACAAAGGTTTCTGAATCTGGCATTCACCAACCTCCTAATTCCCTGTCTTTGTATAGATTCGTTCTGGCTACCTTTTTCTTTTACTTCCCCCTCCCCCAAAAATGCATATCTGCCTCTGTATCCTCCTTTATATTGCCATGACGATGGATACACCACTCCTGTGTAAAGGACAATTGGCAAGAGTATTGTTTTCTCTGCATCCACCTTACTCTTGAAAGATGATATTCTACCCCTCCATGATCCCATTATTTGTCTCGCTCTTATCTCTAACTTCTCCTATGCCTTTGGGAGAAGTTTATTTCCCTTCAGCATCCATTAGAATTCCCAGGATCTTGATTACATTCTCTACCACCCACAGCCGGAACTTATATAAATTTTCCCAGTTCCCCACACCTGTCAGCATACATTTTGTTTTATTTAATTTCACCCCGACATGTCACCATAGTCCACAGTATGCTTCAGTACCTTCTTCATTAATATGTTGTCCTGAGCCACTATGGTCACATGATCCACGTATAATGTACATTTAGCTTCTCCTCATCCTGGTATCTTCACACCACTGAACAGCTTACTATCATGAGTCTCTGCCAATGGCTCCATCATGCACACAAAAAGATAGTGGGATAGTGGACATCCCTGTCTTACTCCTGTTTGTATGGGGAATGCTTTGCTCAAGTAACCATTTACCAGTACTTGACTTCCTGCTTTACTGTATAGCACTTTGAGCCATCTGATTATCTTCATCGGAAACCCCATCCTCTGCAATACTTCAAATATAAAGTCATGTTCAACTGTATCATAAGCTTTTTTCCAGGTCTAAATTCATCATTACTGTGTTTCTTTTCTGCTCTTGTACATCCAATCTCTCATTAACCATAGGATTATATATCCTTCTCCAAGGAATGGCACATGTTTGTTTTTGTATCACATCTATAAACAGTCGGACGTTCTTTTGGCCAATACTTTTGCTATCAATTTGTAGTCTATGTTTAAAAGTGTTATTGGCCTCCAATTGCCTAATGCATCTTTTTTTCCTTTCTTGAATATTAAAATTACCACACCTTCTGCAAAATCCTTCCCTATCTCCCTACCCTCCATTATTTCCTAGTATTCAGTCCATTGCTTTTTGTCTTTCAGTTCTTCTTTCACTTGTACTCACACCACCCCCTTTAATAATTCCTGCTTCCTTGCCTATAGCTCTTCTAGCTCCTCCACACTCTTCCTCACTTCTATTTGACCAATATTTCTGAAAAATTCTCTTGTTCTTCTCTTTATCATAGCCCACCACTCCCAGACCTCTTTTGTAATATCTCTTCAGAATCCTCCATCCTTTATAGAATTCCACATATTCTTGACAGATCTTCTCATCATGTAGTAATCGAACATTTAACTTCCATATCCCTTTCCCCCACCTTCACTTTTTTTTCTAAACTCACTTCCATTCTCAGCATCCAGTGATCTCCTTCTTTCCAATCCCTTGTCCATTTGATATTAATATAAAATCAATCCTTGACATCTGTTTCCCACGTGGTTCCATCCTTGCAATCACTTCATCAGCCCATACATCCTTTAAACCATTTATTGTATTAATCACACTTTTGACAAGCTGCCTAGTTCTCCCCCCGCCTCAGTAATACAATTGAAATCCCCTACCAGAATTTGCTACCTACCTCTGCCTTAAGTATACCTCTAATTTCTTGAACTGGGAGATCCTTCCTTTTCTTTCAGCTGATGCATATATATTTAAAAAAAAATTTAAACACTTTCTTTTCAGAGTCCACCACTGTCCATTGCAGTTTCCATTCCACAATCACCTGCACTTACCGCATTTCCACTCTTTTGCAAAATCATGACTCCAGCTGCTTTGTTTGCTTCTGACCCTGCCCACCATGATGGTTCACATACCCATCTCTTTACAAAATGCTTGTAATCCCTCTGCTATGAGATTCCTCACTCCTGCAAACATATGTCCACTTTTACCCCACTCAGTATTGGCATAATCTTATTCCACCTCTTCCTCAATAGCACACTTCTGACATTTATAGATACAATACACTGTCATGCTTGTCCATTTAAATTTCACATTTCTACTACTTTACAAGTCTTCTGTGCTGCTGCTTGATGCAGTTGGCTCTAATCCTCCCCGCCTTCGCATCTCTTTAGTCTTTGCCGGTTGTTTTATTGCTTTAACATTTAAGAAAGGTTCCCCTTTACCCTCTCCTGTACCTTTCTGCTCCCCCTCCACCCCCATTCCCCTGTCCATTAGACCCAGACACATTTGCTTTGATGAGTTTTTCCTCATCCTGTCTCCCTCCCCTTCTCTCTTTGTCCGCCTTGTTTTTTCTAAGCTTCGTAGCATGTGATTTCTTTCTTTTCCCAATTTGACTCTCTGGCAAACACCACAGGTGGTGGTTAAAGGAAGGGTTGGACCACAGATTTCTTGGTCTTGTTTCCTTTCCTTCTGTTCATCATTTTTATGCCTTTGTGGCAAGATGGTTTTCTTCAAAGTAAGATATACCTTTTCTCTCAAGGTGTCACCATGTAGCCCTGTCCCGGGCTAGTTTTTCCCAATCTGTGGTGTCAATGCCACGCTACTTAATGTTTGCCTTGAGGGTGTTCCTGAAGTGCTTCCTCTGGTCCCCGTATGTCTTTTGTCCTTGGCTGAGTTGGGAGTATAGCAGTTGTTTTGGTATACATACATCAGACATGAGCACACAATGCCCTGTCCACCACAACTGATGCTGAATAATCAATGGTTCCATAATATTGGTTTTAGCATCGGCCATGACACTAGCATCTGTGTAACAATCCTTCCATTTTGTGCCAAGGATCTTCTGGAGGGAGCACTTGTGATGCTGTTCCGGACTTTTCAGGTGGTCCCTGTAAGTCACCCAAGCTAAACAGCCACAGAGAAGAGTTTGGTTTATTATAGCCTTGTATAGAGGAGTGTGCAAAGCTTCGGTTGCTGATTCAGTTTGGAGGAGATTTGGCCCGATTTGGCAGCCGAATCTCTGAATCCGAACTGAATCAGGAGACTCATTAATCTCTCTGAATCAAACTGGTGCCTCCTGGGTCTGAGGGGGGCACTCGGCAGGGGACCCAGAAGTGGACTGGAAGAACTTTTTCCACTTCTGGGTCCACTGCTGAGTGTGCAGGGGACTCTTCTTCCCCCCGCCCCCCCCACCGCATTCCCGTGGTATGTTCTATCCGTTCCACCATTTCAGCATTCACAAGCTGCACCTGGTACCTTGAGGTACATAGAAAAAATATATAAAGCTGTGTCTATGGCCAAATCGCTTATTCTTTGACTCAAAATCGAATCTTCAGATTCAGCCAAATTGAACCAGGACAGTGATCCGAATCAGCGAATTGAATCATTGTCCCTTGAATCGAAATTGAATACTGCCCACTTCGCACAGCCTTATTGTATAGTAGGAGCTTTTTTCAAGTCCTGATGGCGTGATCATTGAGCACACAACGATTCAGTCTTCCAAGGGCAGAGCTGACACATTGGATCCTATACTGGAACTCCTCATTGATGTTGGCTTTCTTTGAGAGATGGTTGCCAAAGTTTGCAAAGTGTTCAGTGTTCTCAGGTCCTGTCTGTCAGTGAGGATCTTTGCTAGGAGGAAGTGGGGTTTGATTGGCCCTGAGCAGGCGGGTGAAGTACCTTTGTTTTTACGATGCTAAGAGTCAATCTAAAGCACTGGTATGCCTGAGAGAAGCAGTTAATGCCAACAGGCCATTTGTAGGTCCTCCTCAGGATGTGCAATGACAGCACAATCATTGGCATACTGAAGTTCTACAATCTGGGCCGAAGTAACTGGCTTTGGCACAGAGATGGGGGAGATTGAAAAGGTTGCCATCCATCCTGTACGTGATGCCTATGCCATGTGACAGACAGTCATGGATAAGCATCTTGATGAGTGCAAGGAAGATGGAAAGCATGTACTGAGCAGTCCATACAACACCACCGGGAGTTTCATAGTTTCATAGTTGGTAGGGTCAGAAGGGACCTGAGTAGATCATCAAGTCCGACCCCCTGCCATGGCAGGAAAGATTGCTGGGGTCAAACGACCCTGGCAAGGTGTCTGTCTATCCTCCTTTTGAAGACCCCCAGTGTAGGAGTGAGCACCACTTCCCTTGGAAGTTGGTTCTAGAACCTAGCCACCCTGTCATAAGTAGTGCTTTCTGATGTCTAGCCTGAATCTACTCTCTGTCAACTTATGGCCATTATTCTTTGTTACTTTCAGTAGTGCTTGGGGGAACAGGGACTCTCCCGTTCCCCGCTGGTCTCCCTTGGCCAGTTTATAGACAGCAACCAGATCCCCTCTCAGCCTTCTCTTGTGGAGGCTGAACAGGTTCAGGTCTCATAGCCTCTCCCCATAGGGCCTGACTTGCTGCCCCCTGATCATGTGAGTGGCTCTCCTCTGGACCCTCTCGATGTTGTCCACATCTCTCCTGAAGTGTGGTGCCCAGAACTGGACACAGCACTCCAACTGCGGCCTGACCAATGTCGCATAGAGGGGGAGGATCACCTCTTTGGACCTGCTCGTGATGCATGTATAGATGCATGACAAGGTGCGGTTAGCCTTCCTGACTGCATCCCCACATAGATTCATAGATTCATAGATGTTAGGGTCGGAAGGGACCTCAATAGATCATCGA
>NW_005842047.1:114862-119335 GCF_000455745.1 Alligator sinensis
GGAAGTGTCACCTCCTTGGACCTATTCGTCATGCATCTGCTGATGCACGATAAAGTGCCATTAGCTTTTCTGATGGCTTCGTCACATTGCCGACTCATGTTCATCTTGGAGTCCACTAGGACTCCAAGATCCCTTTCCACTTCCGTGCCACCCAGCAGGTCATTCCCTAGGCTGTAGGTGTGCTGGACATTTTTCCTCCCTAGGTGCAGCACTTTGCATTTCTCCTTGTTGAACTGCATTCTGTTGTTTTCTGCCCACTTGTCCAACCTGTCCAGAGCTGCTTGCAGCTGTTCCCTGCCCTCCGGCATGTCCACTTCTCCCCATAGCTTTGTGTCATCTGCAAACTTGGACAGAATACATTTCACTCCCTTGTCCAAGTCGCTGATGAAGACATTAAAGAGTATCGGTCCAAGGACCGAGCCCTGCGGGACCCCACTGCCCACACCCTTCCAGTTCGAAACCGACCCATCCACCATGACTCTCTGGGTGCGACCCTCTAGCCAATTCGCCACCCACCAGACTGTGTAGTCATCCAAGTCACAGCCTCTTAACTTGTTCACCAGTATGGGGTGGGATACCGTATAGAAGGCCTTCCTGACATCTAAGTATATGACATCCACCCCTCCTCCTGTGTCCAGGCGTTTTGTAACCTGGTCTTAAAAAGAGACTACATTGGCAGTCTATGTTCATCTTGGAATCAATAGTGACTCCAAGATCCTTTTCTGCCTCTGTGCTGATGAGAAGGGAGTACCCCAGCCTGTAGGTTTGCTGCTGGTTCTTCCTCCCTAGGTGCAGTACGCTGCACTTGTCCGTATTGAAACACATCCTCTTCTCATCCGCCCACCCCTATAACCTGTCCAGATCCGATTGCAGCCTGTCCCTCCCTTCTAGCGTGCCCACTTCTCCCCACATCTTAGTGTCATCTGCGAATTTGAGCAAGGTGCTTTTCACCCCCTCGTCCAAGTCACTGATGAAGATGTTGAACAGTGCGGGCCTGAGGACCGAGCCCTGGGGGACCCCACTGCCCACATCCCTCCATGTCAAAAATGACCCAGCCACCACCGCTCTCTGGGTGCGACCCTCCAGCCAATTGGCGACCTATCTGACTGTGTAGGCATTGACGCCACCATCTTCTAATTTTTTAACGAGAATATAGTGAGAGACCGTGTCAAAGGCCTTCCTAAAGTCCAGAAAGACTACGTCCACCGCGACACCTGCGTCCGAGGCTTTTGTGACCTGGTCATAGAAGGCCACCAGGTTGGTCTGACAGGACCTGCCTCTAATGAACCCATGTTGGTTGCCCCTAAGCATACACTCCCCTGAGGGAGCATATGCATGCTGCAGGCTGCTTTTGCATTGACAGTGGTGCAGTGTTCACGGGGGTGGTGGGGTGTGTGTGTGGGGAGAGGGGAGTGGGGGTGTTTCTGAAAGGCCTCACAAGACTTTATCTGCCACATTGGAGAAGAATAACTTCTGATTCTCTGAAAAATAGGGTTTATAATGGAAATGATATCAGGACCTTTAAATTATGGCAGCACTAGGGAAGACAGAATCAAGACAGTTCTTATTTTCACATTTTCCTACTGAGTTGACAGCTCCTTTTGTACCTTGAGCACGTGATAAAATCACAAATCAGATCTGTATGTCTTCATGTCACTACTGCCTCGCTGTCATTCTTCCCTTTATATGAACCTCATACTTTCATTTACAGATGGTCATTTTAATATCCTGTGACCAGTACTTAATAAAAATTGGTAATGAGAACTAGTGTTTCTGAAGCTATGGATAGCTTCTCCGATAGTTAAAGACAGCCACTGAAAAGCTTTTATTTTTATTTTATTTTATTACATGATATGGTTTATGTTTGGGACAAATTCTGGAGTCCTTTTTATTCAGTAGTCAATCCTGTGGGTCGCCATGTGGAACACAGCATTTTCACATTCAGTATAGCCAGCAAGCTTCTACAGTTGTGATTGAACACTATAGAGAAAAGCTAACTGTCCTGCACTATCCAAGTGTCCAGACGACTTGGTCCCTATGTGAGCCCAGTTGCCCATTTGGACATCCTGAATGAGTGTTCAGGCTAGCGTTGCCATTTCACAGTAAAGAGTTAATAAGGTTTTGAGCAATGAACTTTTGAGGGTGGCGTGAAATGGGTATGCCTGGCATGAAGAGAAGGAGTGTCTTTGGAGATACTAAGGCAGGCTTGAAGTGGCAGGTAACCAGGGCCAATGAGTGAGTGTATCCGCCGTCCCTCTTGTTCTGTGCCTGCTGCGGAAGGAGCCTTCTGAGGACTCACCAGCTGAAGGCTAAAGCAGCACATGCAGTCAGTAGTGCCTTGGGAAGCTGTGGACCCAAGTGTTTGAACAGTGGCTCAGTAAGCTTGTTCCACAGAGGCCAGGCCATCCTCTTTTCTATGGCCATTGCTTAAATTGAGTTCTCCCAAAACTCAGAAATGTTTCTGTTTACTGGGGAAATGGGAAGCATATTGAAAGGTGGTATAAAGTATTATATATAATTTGTTACAAAATAATTAGTGATTTTATTATGTTGTTATTTAGTATGTCTAAAATATGGTAAGTACAAGTGGACAGCACTGGAATAGTGTAGAACCAAAACGGGCAATAGAATTAGGCGGGGGGGAGGGTGTGTGTGTGTGTGTGTGTTCTTGTTTGATTCAAGTTTAATCTCATACACACACACGAGATTAAACTTTACAAGGTGATTTTTGCCGTTAAAATGAAGCTGTGCTCTAATTTGTATCATGCATTACAACCCCTTGTTTGAACTCTTTAATAGTTTTTAAAGGAAATTTCATCTTCATGCCATCATTTTAAAATGGCAAAAGGGTACTGTAGAAAATACATCTTGCATTGCTGAGGCATTGTAACAGCAACTTCACAATTGGAAAGTAGAGAAGATTAATGTATAGCTAATTCTGTTTCCTAATGTGAACTTCATGAAAAATACCATACACAAAATATTAACATGTTTTCAGATAAATAGGAAAAATTGACAAGATTTTTATATGAACATAACTAATACTTTCCTTCCAGTAGAGATAATTTGTCTGATGGGCTACAAGATTCTGTAGGAGTTTGAAGTGACTGCTGCCTAGTTCATTCTCTTTCTCCTTCTTCCTCTCTCACATGTTCACGTCAGCATAATTGTTTTCTCAGTGTACACTGAAATTTACATTTGTGAAAGGTAAAAATCTGATGGAAGATCAATTGTTCAAGACATTTTCAGCATCAGGCCTATATTTGCTGCAAAGGGCAAACGAGTTTATTCCATGACAGCCAGCCTCTGTTACATTAGCAGCTGTGTTACTAGTGATGACAGTGATGAGACAGCAATGATTTAGTATTCTTATGAGTGCAATTTCATATGTTAAGTTCCTGTGAGACCTGCCCTCAATCCTATGAAAATGATTTATTCTAATCAGAGTAGTGTTTTCCATGTGACATTGTTTTAGACTGAGAGAGAGAGTGGGGGGAGAAGATAGACCGTCTGTGTTAGCTGTTGTATTGGATTGCCTTTTGATCATAGAGCACCAATGATTTAGTCATACAGCTTAAAAATACCCAATCCTCAACGTTTTAAATTAATACTTTATTTGCACTAAATTCAGTATTTTTCTTAACTTAGGAGAAAGCATGCTCATTTTTTAATGAATAAGATGTAAATATTTAAACTTATCTTGAATGCTATGATTTATTTAATTTATGCCAAATATTTTTCAGCTCCCTTGGAAATCGTTGACTAGCATCATTGAATATTATTACATGTGGAAAACCACTGACAGATATGTTAAGCAGGTAACTTTATTGCTCTATCAGTATGAATAACTTTATGGCTCTATCATAGTTTTAAAACATTGGACTTCTACAAAAATTCTATTTAAAATATTTTCTAGACACCTGGATGTGCCTTTAGATTTTTTTTTAATGTAGAGAAAGGGTGGCTATGTTCTTTTCTGTGTTTTTAGCTCAGTGGTTCTGTACTCTTTATAAAGTACTCTGGTAACTTCCTTACTATCCAGTCTTTCATATTCTCAGTGATACACAGCAGTTGTGGTACCCTGCCATCTAAGTTTTCTGCTGCTTGAGTCCCTATGCAGTAGAAATGTGATAGTGCTTTATTTAATTTTTTTAAATTATTGTATACTTACATTAAGATGTTGAAAATAGGGGTATTTTGGTCATAGAACTTTAAAAATATGTATTTTTAATACTATATACTGATTCAGCTATTGCGAAATATTATAAAATGTTCTGTTTTTGTTTATATTAAGTGTTTAAGTCAATAGCCTACAGTTAAAAGTGGTAATAAAATTGCATGCTGAAGGACAAAAGTAGAATTTGTGGGTCTGTGGTGGTATTAGGTAGGTCAGTACATTTCAAAATCCTGTTCCATCATGTCAGAGACATTACTGTTTCTGTTTAGCTTAAATTTGTTTTTTTGGAAGCATTC
>NW_005842047.1:119366-121150 GCF_000455745.1 Alligator sinensis
TTCCTGCATTGTCCATTGTTATTGTGCGAGAGGTATAAGTAGGTGCCAGTCCATGAGGAGTGCTTTTTGGCACTACCGTAATACAGACAACAATAATACTATAACTTGCTGTGCTATTGGAGCATGTGTTTTCTGTTCATCATCAGCTCATCATTTTTTCATCTGTTTCTTTATATCACAACTCTTATCTTGGAAAGGTTTTGCAGTTTGAGAAGTTGAGGCTATAAATATACCTACAACTAAAAATGTTTCTTCAGGCATACTTCATTGAGTGTATAAGCCAGAGATTTGCTTTGTCAAGTCTCAATTCTCTCTTGACAGCTGGGCAGTAAAAAATCTGGACTGATCAGAAAGATGAAAGTTTAAATAACAGGTTTGTTGCCTGCTGGAATTGGTTATAGTTACTGATAAATTTGGGAGCTAAAAGGAGTGCATTCTAGGGTTTTTTCCTTTTTTTATCTTTTTGACAACTAATTAACAGTAAAACCCCCATTGAGAAACAACTGCTTATCAGCGTTCTTAGATTGTTTATGAGATTGATTGGCTTTCTGGAAAAAATTGGTCTGAAATACTGTTCTAAAATGGTTGGGAAAGATGCAGGGGCACCATCTATTCTGAAGTTTGGGGTCTGGCTAACATTGTTCCTGCCAACGATATCTGAGGGTACGCTATCATTGACTGTGTGTGCGCGCTTATGAAACCTAACTGCATTTAAAGTACATCTCTAACTCTGAAAAGTGATTCCATAAAAAATGGCACTGCAGGGCTCTGATTTTATAATCCTTGCAATCACATCCTAGAATTTGATGGTCAGCAATGCTCTTCCAGGATCATCGTGATCAATTAGAAAAAAAGTTTATAGGCCAAATGCTTCTCTTTTACATTCATTTGTCTATCCTCTGTCTGCTTTCTATCTTCTTAGCATTCAGGACTTGTGGTAGAGGTGATATCTTTTATTAGACCAGTGGTCTCCAACCTTTCTATGGTGAAAATCACTTTTTGTAAGTGATCTTTTCCAAACAGGAGATTTTACCACCTTCAAATCTCTTGTGAAATACAGACTTTCATGTCTATCCAAGAGAACTTTTATAATCTTTTCTCTAATGCCTGATGAAGGTGCTTGTACTCGAAAACTTGCAATTAAAGAATTTTGTTTTGCAAAAATCTAGTTGGTCTAATAAAAGATATAATTTCCACCATGAGTCCTGAATGCTTTTTCCTCTAGACCAATATAGCTGCAACCTGGATACTAGGGCTGTGTGAAGCTTCGGCAGCCGATTTGATTTGGAGGACATTCGGCCTGATTCGGTAACCAAATCTCCAAATTCAAATCTAATCGGAAGACCAGTTAAAAGCTCTGAATTGATACATAAAAGATTTGGTGATTCAGCCATAGACTAAACAGGCAGCTGACATAGCTGCTTCCAGCTGGTAAGTCTGTTGGGGAGGGGGGAGGGAAACGGTGTGGGGGGGGGCCAAGGCAGGATGCAGGTGCAGCTCACTCCAGGTGGAAGGGGGTAGGTGGCAGAAGGGCATAGCCCCCGCTTCCAATGCTGATGCTGGTGCGCTCGCATCCCGCATCTTTCCACACCAGCTGACAAGCAGCGGTAGGGCAGAGCTCCCGCTCCCAGCGCTGCCATACTTGCATCCTGCACCCTCCTGTGCTGGCTGCCAAGCGGCGGCAGGGCAGAGCCCCCACTCCTAGTGTTGCTGCACCTGCACCCCCCACACTGGCTGGCAAGCAGTGTCAGGGCAGAGACCCTGCTTCCAGTGCTGATACAGGC
>NW_005842047.1:121449-138930 GCF_000455745.1 Alligator sinensis
TCTCTCAACCCCAACAGACTTACCAGTTGGAGGCAGCTGTGTCAGCTGCCTGTTTAGTCTATGGCCAAATCTCTGAAGCAGTACCGAATCTTTAGGATCCAATTCGGCTGAATTGAATCGAGACAGTGATTCGAATCTTTGAATTGAATCACTGTCCTCCGAATTGGCCGAATCCGAATCCAAAGTGAATACTTGCCGCTTTGCACAGGCCTGCTGGATATTTTCTGTCTTCTTATACATCTCTGCAGCCACACTGGGGACAATGAGATTAGAGTTGTAACTGAGATCAGAATTTAATCCTGTCATCATGGAGCTGGTTCTGCAGTGCATGCAGGGATAAAATTTGATAAAAATATTGTTTTCATCAGAATTAAACAGAGATAACTCATATTTTTTTTTGTGAGAAGGTGAAAATCACAGTTGGGGGTGGGTAGACTCAAGGGAATGGGAAGTGAAAAGTTAAGCCTTCAGTTTTAGATTGCTGGTTCTAATCTAAAAGCTTTACCACCTAATTACTGTCTCTTTGCTGGTGTGACTTAGCTAGATCATTTCAAAGGACAGGTCTCCACATGGCAGTTGCAGCTAATTGCTTACTAATTACTCTTGCTGTCAACTGAAGACAGTGATTTAATGAGCATGGAGACTCACCTGCCACCTCAGCTTTGGAGCCTGGGCCCTCTAAGTCAAGGCAAAAGTGAAATTGTTTCAGTAGAGTTAGCAAATCTTGGTATATCAATTCAGTAGATAAATCCTGAATTTCAGTTATCACCATTGTCAGCCTGGCACTTTTCATGAGCGCTGCATGAAAAGAATATTTGGGGAATGAAGGAGGCCAGGTGACTCACTTGCTGTAGGTCCAGTTGGTTTATTATTGCTGGCTTTCCAAAGGTGTTCTTTTTTTTGGTTATCTTTTTCTCCTAGTAAGGTACAGCATGGTTTGTATCCCTGGGCTCTTTGCTTGCATGTGGGAAAGTAGTTTTGTCTGAGATACCCAAGGAAGTGTTTAGTTTTCCAAGTTGCTGAGTGAGCATTTGAACCAACATTACTTGTTAAGTTTCCAGAAGGAATCCCTAAGACATTTGAATAGGATTTTTTTTTGCTGCCAACAACATCTGACAGAAAGTTTGTGATGTTCAACCCTGACAAACATATAATCTTAACTATGCTTTTTAAGTATGGTGATTTTAAATCTCACCAATTTTTGCACAAGGAGTTTGTATAGAATTGGCACTTGTGACATTTTTTAGAGACATTTATTAGAGCTTTTTTATATTTCCTTCTTGCACTATGCTACAGTTATTACACTGCTGCTTTGAAAAATAAAGGCTTTTCATAGTGTCTTTTTCATATAGCTCTGAAACATCTTCTCTGACCTACTACTCAGAGGATTTTATAATGTACGTTTTGCAGTAGCACTGTAAGACTTCTGCTGCAACATCTGCCCAGAGATATGATGCCAGTATGAGTAGGAATAACCACCTTAGATTTAATCTAGTTAGCTTAAGTAACAATAGCTGAACAGATGGAGCAGCATGGATTTCAATATGGGCTAGTGGCTTAAGTATGTCCCCATGTCTTTGTTGGGCTGCAGTCACACCTCCAAATGAGCGTAGACAAATAAGGTAGGCCTGTGCTACAGCAGCATCTTGTCCAGACTGAAATGATCCGAGAAGAACCCCAAGGAAGCTAATTTAGGTGCGTCTCTGCAGCTGTTCTTGGGACCTCAGTCTGCAGCATGCTTGAGAATGGTCCTTGGGGCATCCATAGAGCAGACTTACTCATAGATTTCTATGTTTGAGGCATGTGAATGGGCAGGATAGTCTCACTAATGTAGTAACTTTAAACACGCTCACACTTTCTCAGTGCATAGTGCCAGGATGACCTGTCTCATTGAAGGATCTGACACTATTCCCGCAGTCTTAATTTTAAGTGAGGCTGGTTCTGAATTGATAAGTTTTTGGGCCTAAGCAGGTTCTTCTCCAAGGTATGATTTAGAAGCTGAAAATGTTGGAACAAGTCCCTCATATATAGGGGTCTACTTAACTCACAGTGAGACAAAGCAATTTCCATGGTTTGGTCATGGCTTGAAGAGGTGATTTCCTGGTGGCCTCTCCCATCACTGCTGATTGGCAGCGAGGCATATACTATATAATTTAATAACAAATTCTGCAGAAAGTAAATCATCCCTTGGTCATCACAGTGCCACTAGGTGGCAGTGTACTTAACAGTTAGTGTTGTACTGCTGAATTTAAAAATCCTATATCCCTTATGTATATTTAGCTTTTTTTGAATTTTTTTCACTCATCCTTAGACTTCAGCATTGCATTTAACTTCTTAAAAAATGGCACCGAAACATTTTCACTTCACTGATTGGCGCCTTCACTTAGTGTACATCAGTAGCAGACAATAATTCTCAATCATGTGATCTATGGTTGCAGTGATTGCCACAATTTCTTTGTATTTCGGTAAGCATGGGAATATTCTAAAACAGCGTATTATATAAATAATACACTGTGGGGGTGGTTAGGTTGATATTGCAGGAAATCGCAGCCAGTGCACTATTTCCTAGTGATTGCAGACAGTGCCATTTTCCATGAAAACCATGAATTAAATAGACTCTTACTAACACAGTATGCTGTCTCTATCTCTTGTTTGCCTCCCCTTCACTTTCTGTCTTAAAGGAAAGGCCTGTTTACTCATCAGCATAGCGGGAACAAACTTGGTGACAGGGAAGCCTGAATTCTGGGGGCAGGTTAATTTTAACACAGTGAAGTGCCTGTCATTTTCATTGCCCCACACAAATATGCAGCCACGACTCAGTTGAAAGTATTCAACCGATGTAAAATTTTATTTTTGGCCAGTTTTCAACATTTCTTTCATTAGTAGTGTCTGCTCTCCAAGTGTTGCAACCTCTTGCCACAGGCCTCAGTTATGGTGTCCACTCAGCCTGACTCAAAACTTCCTTCCTTTCAAGCTTGTTGCAGGAATCATCAATTCATCTCTTCAGCTTCATGAGCACTATTCTTCAAATTGCTCAAGTTGCCAGTCTAGTTTTTTGGCTGCTAGTTTATCTCCAGCCTTTTCTCATCAGATTTTTACTGCCTGGCTTCACAGAGCAGTATAGGGAACCACAAGGGTAATCTAATTAACTTCCCATTGTAAAGTAAACTGGCAAGTAAACCGTCATCTTACAGGCTGGCCCTCCTGGGATGAGCAGATAAGCTTAAAAAAATGTCAGGTGCAGCAAATTCTGTAATCTCTCAGGACAATGCAGATTCTACAGCAACAGCTGCTGGGCCCCAGACTCAGAAAAATGAGGCATTTGGTACCCAAACACCACCATTAGGCCGGTACTCTTTGTGCCAAGGTATGACTGCTCAAGCATTTGATAAACAGTTTGACCTAATCCAGCCCCAGTTCAATCTTTTCCCATCGTAGAATCTTAAAGAAGGAGGTCTGGAAGAGACCTCCAGAGGTCATCATGTCCAGCCCCGCAACTAAGGTAGGATCATTCCTTTTCAAATTATTCTATACAAATCCTTTGTCTAACCCAGTGGTTCTCAACCTTTTTGTACCAGGACCCATTTGTAAACATCGATGGCCAGTCCCAATCCAGTAAAAAGTTTTAGAAAATAACCCCCCTGGCCCTGTAGGTGCCCCTCACTCCCAACCCACTGCCCCTCAACCCCAGGTCCCAGCCCCCCACTGTGTGGGGCAGCGGGTGGTGCCCCCAAGCAGCCAGAACCACAAGGGTAATCTAATTAACTTCCCATTGTAAAGTAAACTGGCAAGTAAACCGTCATCTTACAGGCTGGCCCTCCTGGGATGAGCAGATAAGCTTAAAAAAATGTCAGGTGCAGCAAATTCTGTAATCTCTCAGGACAATGCAGATTCTACAGCAACAGCTGCTGGGCCCCAGACTCAGAAAAATGAGGCATTTGGTACCCAAACACCACCATTAGGCCGGTACTCTTTGTGCCAAGGTATGACTGCTCAAGCATTTGATAAACAGTTTGACCTAATCCAGCCCCAGTTCAATCTTTTCCCATCGTAGAATCTTAAAGAAGGAGGTCTGGAAGAGACCTCCAGAGGTCATCATGTCCAGCCCCGCAACTAAGGTAGGATCATTCCTTTTCAAATTATTCTATACAAATCCTTTGTCTAACCCAGTGGTTCTCAACCTTTTTGTACCAGGACCCATTTGTAAACATCGATGGCCAGTCCCAATCCAGTAAAAAGTTTTAGAAAATAACCCCCCTGGCCCTGTAGGTGCCCCTCACTCCCAACCCACTGCCCCTCAACCCCAGGTCCCAGCCCCCCACTGTGTGGGGCAGCGGGTGGTGCCCCCAAGCAGCCCCTTGCAGGCTGAAACTCTGCCAGCCTGCAAGGGAAAAGCCACCATTTCCCATGTTGTTCTTCTTTAAAGAAGAATCCATTTTTAAAGTTTGTTTGTGACCCTTTTGTATATTCTTGTGACCCACTTTCGGGTCATGACCCATAGGTTGAGAAATGCTGGTCTAACCCATTAGCAAAACTGCACAGTCAACCTTGACACAGCCACAAGTTATAACATGGGTAACACAAGATAACAGCCAATGTCCTGCCAATGTCCTGCTGGTGCACAGGTTGTATAAAAACAAAATAAAATAAAAAACACTTGAGAGATCCGAGGAAGGCAACCCCCTCCCATAGTTTATATCAATCTTATCATGGGGTAAAATTCCTTTCTGATGCCATATATGGCGATTGATCTGATCCTGAGCAGAAGACTCTCTAGCCAGAAACCTCCAGGTTGTATTCCCTCCCTCCCCCCACTCAGTTCCCAGCTTTAAAAAAACCCTAGACACATATAGCAGCGCGGGGGGGATTTCCTTCCCACCCCCATGTGGCAACCAACAAAGCCCAGAAGCATGGGCAATACCCATAAAATAGGTGTAGCTGCACTTGCATTGTCCCTGACCAATACCTGTCTAACCTGACTACCTCCAGGGACTGAGATTCCCCAACTTCCATAGGCAGTGTGTTTCTCCTCCTCACTGTTCTGACAGTGAAGAAGTTTTTCCTGATATTCAGTCTAAAACTACTTTGCTGCAATCCATTGATCCATGTCTTACTCTGGAGCAAAAGAGAAAAGGTGTTTTCCATGTTCTTTATGGCAGCTCTTTAGGTATTTGAAGGCTGCTGGCATGTCTCCTTTTAAGTGCCTTTTCTGCAAGCTGAACATGACTAGCTTCTTCAATGTCTCCTCATATGACTTGCCTTTTAACCGTTTTCTAGTTTTTGTTGCCTGCCTCTGGACTCTCTCTAGCTTCTCCATATCCTTTTTAAAACGTGGAAATAAAAACAACACACAGTACTCTAGATGAGGCCTAACCAGTGCCCAGTAGAAAGGCACTATCACCTCCTGTGTCTTCTACCTAATGCTTTTATTGATATTTTCCAAAACCATATTTGCCTTTTATGTAACTGAATCACAATGCAGTGAGTCTGTGATCAATCAAGACTCCCAGATCATCCTCCATAGTGCTGCCATCCAGCCATGTATTTGTATGTTTGATTATTTATAATCATTTTGTATTTGTCAAAAATACCCATTTTGTATTTATATGTTTGATTGTTCTTCCCAAGGTTGCATTGGTCAGCACTGAACTTCATCCTGTTAGCTTCAGCCAAGGTTTCCAATCTATCAAGATCCTTCTGAACTGTTTTCTCAGTTCTTTCTAGTTTTGTGTTGTCTACAAACTTGCTCAAGAAGCTTTCAATGGAAGTATTCAAATAATAAACATGTTGAACAGTAATTGGCCAAGAACAGATCCCTGTGGGACTCCACTTGAAACCTCCTGCCAATCTGACATGAATCCATTTATAATTACCTTTTGCTTGAGGTTATTGAGCCAATTGTCTGTCCACTTCATAGTAGTGATTCTCAAACAGGATCTCCAACTGCACCCTGGGGTGCCTTGAAATTATTTCAAGGGTGCTGTGGGGTGCCACACAATTTTAGTACTGCTAAATTCGCAAATGTGATTCACAAGGTAAACACAGAAATTTCAAATAGAAATTTGTTGTTGTGGTCTTTTTAAGTTCTTTATAAAAACTGCTCTATTTTTCTGTAGTGAAAAAAAAAGGTGAAAACTAAGAGTTGGAATGTTCCAAGGGGTGCCCCAAGTCAATCCAGGGTAGCCTCATGTCTATGAAAGGTTGAGAACTACTTATTACAGAAGTTTTATCTAGCTTGCATTTATCCAATTTGTTTATGAAAAGGTCAAGTGAGACTTTGTCAAAAGCCTTGCTGAAGTCCAGATACACATGTCCACTAGAGCTGTGTGAAGCTTCGGTTGCTGATTCAATTCGGCAGAGATTCAGCCCGATTCAATGACCGAATCTCCAAATCTGAATCAAATCAAGAAACCCTTTAATCTTTCCGAATCGAATCGGAGTCCTCTGAATCAATTCGGAGAGATACAGAAAGATTTGATGATTCGGACACAGCTTTAAATGTTTGTTTCTACATACCTCAAGGTACCAGGTGGCTCATAAATGCTGAGATGCTGGGATAGATGCGGCGTCCCACAGGAGCGTAAGCGGGTCCCCAGCGCACTTGGCAGCAGACCCGGAAGTAGACCAGAAAAACTTCTGGTCCACTTCTGAGTCTGCTGGGGAGCGCCCTGGGGGCCCCCCCATACCCTCCCTGGCTCGGCAGCTGGTGCTTCCTGGGCCTGGGGGAGCACTCGGGGTTCCCCCCGCAGCCAGTTGCTGAGCCATAGGGTGCAGGGGGACCCCTCCTGCACACTCAGCAGGAGACCTGGACATGGACCAGTGCTTCTGGTCCACTTCCGGGTTCCAGGTTCACCACCGAGCACGTGGGAGGCCCCACCATACGCCTGTGGGACGCTCCATCCGCCCTGCCATCACAGCGTTCACAAGCTGTGCCTGGTACCTCAAGGTATGTAAAAAAAAAAAAAACATTTAAAGCTGTGTCTATGGCTGAATTGCTGATTCTCTGAATCAGCATGTAATTTTCAGATTTGGATTCAGCTGAATCGAATCAGGACAGTGATCCGAATCAACGGATCCAATCACAGTCTCCGATTCAGGCCAAATCCAAATCTGAATCAAATACAGCCCATTTTGCACACTCCTAATGTCCACAGCATTCCCTTCATCCACACTAGTAGTTACTTTGTCAAAGAAAGAGATCAGGTTTGTTCTTAGTAAATCCATGCTGGCTGCTTGTGATCAGCCTTTTTTCCTCCAAATACTTGCACACGGGCTTGCTTAGGATATGTTCCAGTAATTTTCCAGATATTGAGGTGAGGCTAATTGGTGTTTGGCTGTTCACATCCTCCTTTTTGCCTTTTTTTTAAAGAGAGGTACTCTGTTGGCTCTCTTTCAGTTCTCTTGTATCTCGCCTGCCTCTCACGATTTCCTAAATATTATTGCCAAGGACTCCGAGATTATCTCTGCCAGTTCCTTTAGCACCTCAGATGAAGTTCATCAGGCCCTGCTTGCTTGAATTCATTCAGATCCATCAAAAGTTCTTGTTTTGTTTTTTTTTCCACTTTCTTATCTAGATACTTTTTAGTAGGTGTCAGGCTGCAGCTTAATTTTTTTGTGAAGACTGAGGCAAAAAGCTGTTGAGTAGATCTGCTTTCTATGCATCTTCCTGATCTCTGTTTGTGCCGTCACCATTCAATGTGATCATCTTTCAAATGCAGTACCTAAGCAATGATAGCAATATATTCAGCATTTGATCTGTAGAAGAAGCAGATGCCAGCTGTGACAGGAGCTTTCTGACTGTCCCTTGGAAGAGGAGTTGAGTGATTCCTTGAGAAGGAAGTCTTTCCTCTGATGCAAAAGTGAACCAAAATATTTTCAGCTAAGACCTGTGCCTGCTATGTACCATCCACATCTGAAGTCCTGGAACTTCCTAAGAATAGGTTAATCTTGTATATGGAAAGGCCTAGGAGAAAGTCTAAAACAGTCTCAGGAGAAGTTCTTGTATCCTAACTTATTCTCACTTTGTACCACTGCAGAAATGGTGCAGGAACTGAGCCAATGAGAAAACCCAGTGTTAGCAAGCCACTATTTTGTGTCATTTCTTCAAGGGCTGCTGTGATATCTAGAAGTTACTCCAGTATCTAGTAGTTCAGAAGGTCAAGAAAGTCTTGTCTTTGGCTAGAAATAGATGTAGCCAAATGAAGTGGATCAGCTGTGCCACGCATGATGTGTTGCGGCACAGTTGATCTGCTTCACTAGGCAAAATATGTCACCCCTTGTCCTACCCTTAGTGGCAGTCCAAAGAAACATCAGGCAAAGTCTGTTTCCACCCTTTCATTGTATAGGGCCCCATTGTAAAAAATTAGACCCAGTTGTTTGGGGGAGCAGGAATCAGAACCAATTCTGCTTCCATGGCCCTCAGTACAAATAACAGAATCAAGTGGCTAGCTAGAGGGATGTTGGAAGGCTGATATAGAAAAATAATACTTTTTTGGCTTTACATAGAGACCTGACAAATGCTGTTGTCAATCTTTTTCCTTGTCCTCTGTAAATAAATAAATACATACATAAAAAAGATTACTGGCAGTTTTAGAAGGAAAAAGCTCTGTTCTTTTACAACCTCATTTTTAGTAGATAATGTAGGAGCACTGAGGGGCTTGTTGAAGGTTTGTGGGTTTTTGATCTATTAAATTTAATGTACAAAGGCATATAAACAGAGGATTCCAGTGAATCCCTTCAGAATCCCCAGTGAATCCAGTAGTATTTACTGGATAAAACTACTACAGGTGTGTTTAGTGTAGTAAGTACCATTTCATCTCAGGTTTTCAAACAAATGCTATTTTTCACAATACCTAAACTTAATTTAGTCCAGAAGCAAAGGCTGGGAGCTATTCTGATTAAAACCTTGTATGTCTGTGCATGTATTGCATGTGTGTGAGTTGATTGAAAAATGCAGCATATAAGACTATCAAAGGGTTTAATACTTGTCATGCCCTTATCATTTTATATCTGTTGCAAAGCACAATAGAATTCTGTTCCTTTTTGCTCTGTGATCCATCCTGTACAGTGTTTTGTCTGCATGTATTAAGTGGATCAAGGCCAAAGTTTTCAACCCAAGATATCGTTGTATCAGACAAAAAAAAATACAACGCATGAAACCCTGGCCCCATTAAGGTTAATGACAGCACCCCGTGACAAAAATGGAAAACAGGATTTCACTTTGCACATAGTGTCATTTAATGGATGGTTTTAATATACACTTTCTATAGGCAAGAAAGGCAAAGTATTTTCTGTTAACTACCAAATTACCATGCCTTGGTTTTGCTGTCTCATGTCACAACATCCTGGAATTTCAAATGACACATCGTATATTTTTCTGTGAGGCTTTTCACTATATAAATCTCGTATTTTCAGAGATGTTGTGTACAGCTTCTGCATCCTCCCTATCTGTGAAACCAAGCCAAATAGTTCTGTCCTAGCTATGAATGCTAGCTTTTATATACAACAGATTTCTAAGTTTAAGGGAATAGATAGCAAATACAAATAAAATTATAAGCGAGTATTTTGGCGGCAGTGCAGCTGTCCTGTTGCTATCATGTCCTTTAATCCCAATTTTCAAAGAAGTCCAAGAGTTTAAGTAGCCAGGCCCCACTGAACATTGTGGTATATTTGTATGGGGCAATATAGTGTCAGGAGATTGCTTTGAAAAAATAATTACTTGGGTGCTAGGAACAGTATAGCCATTTTAGCACTGCAGTCTACCTAAAGGAAATATCCCCTAATTTTCAGTAGGGCTTAGCTCTGACGAAGAGCTCTGCTAACATGGATATACCGCTTCCCTATTTCTATGCAAACTGTCACTGCGCAGAATTGCATTGTGTTTTGCAGAGATAGGCACTCAACTTATATTGAGAAGAACTTGCTAACACTTCTTTTGAAAATCACAGCATTCATTGACCTTCTCTGAACAGACAAGGAAAATGTTGCAGCACTGTGGTGGATGGATTCATTATCCACTAGTTTTATGTGGTATTTCTCAGCCCCTGTATTCTTTTAAACTTCATTCATTCTCTTTCAGTAAGAAATACGCTATTTTAAGGCATTTCCTCGTTCCATACATCGGGATGGTGGTGGTTGTAGGGTTTTTTGTGGCATCGCAGAAGTAGATATTTTTGCCTATGCTTATGCGATTTGCAAAAAGGAAAGTGTATTGTTAAGTATACTGCTGCAAGTAATAGTAAAAAAATTGTAATGCTATTTAAGTAATGATATATTGAGTTAACAACTCAAATACAGTTGTAGTGAGTCAGCAATTGTATCAAGGTCTTTGTAATCTCATAGCCAAGAAAAAGAAATATTTTTAAAATGGCATGAAGTAATATAAAAGTATATAGTATGCTTGAAATTTTGAAATACGTATGTTCATCTTTTTAATTAGAAACGTCTGAAGGCTGCTGAAGCAGAGAGTAAATTGAAACAAGTGTACATCCCAACTTAGTAAGTATAGCAAATATTTAAAGTTGATTTGAATGATCTTGCATAATATAGGGATAAAAATGTACCTACCTCTGTGAGAAGACCAGCACAAATAATTTTCCCTGTGAAGCCCCAGACTTGCTATATAAAACATTTTTTTTAGACTAAATGATAATGATTGATAGTAAGTTTTTCCTAGTCTTGTGGTTTGTTTGTATATGTATTTCATTTATGAGCAGCACTGTACACTAAAAATGTTCATGGCAAGGACTGATGACATTCTCTGTATGAGACCTGTGTATTTAATTCACCCCCTATTCTTGCCCACCATTTTTCTTGAATAAAAAAGTAATACCAAATTGAACTAGACTTATTAAAATTTTGTGTGAATCAGTAGTATTCAAGTAGTGCCCTTGTAGCCATTTTTACAGCAGATTTCTCAGAGTAATTTCTTTAGAATCCCTTGAGCATTGTTCTGTATATGCCTACATGTAACATTTCAAAGTACAGTATAAGCAGTTGTTTATTAAACCAATTACAGAAAAAGCAGATATTTTCCATTATAATTGTTGTTTTATTTTCTTTTTTTCTGTATACTCTTAAACCAATTAGATGACAAGAGATAAGAGAGGCATTATAACCATAAGGCAATGACCAGCTTGCAATCCTTTCTTTATGGACTGAGCCATATTAACAAAATCTGATTATTTTGAGGCTTTGTCGTCATAGTGTTTTCATTTATTTATGTTTTGGATTTACATGCAATTCTGAATACCTGCTTTCATAAACATGCTGTTTATTATGATGAGCCATAATCTATGTATTCTATATTAATGATTTCCTCAAGCAAGGCTGTGGAAATAGTAAGGGTTAGAGGCAAAATCCTGCTGTAACTCTGCTTTATAATATCTTATTCTCCATATATACATGGATTTTCCATTGTAGAAAAAGCAGAATACAAAAGTTAACGCCAACGGGCAAAATGATTTTGCCTTTTCAGGTTTGCAAGCAACATACAATATATTTTCATTTTATATAGTGTCTTTCAAACTTTCTCTGCCATACAGATTTAATCATAGAAGTAATGGCTAGACCGTATTAAACTTTAGCTTGCAATCCATTTCACCTTTTAAAAATTAATCGGTGAGTATTATATAAAGACAAAACTAGTTCTCTGATAACATTTTAAAAGATGGTCTTATTTCAAAGTTTCAAATGATAGAAAATTTGTGACAGCCTAAAATTATTATATTAGTCAAGGAATAGCCACAAGTCTACCAACATCAGCTGCAGCTGGAAAAGGAAATGTGTACAGGAGTTGTTGTTTTGTCTAGATCTACACATATCTTATGCTGGCTTATGTAAAAGGTGATTGTTTTGAGAACCCTTACAACAGATGTAGGTCTCTTCCCTTCCTTTCTACAGTCTTTCATTGCTGAAGATAGGAGTTCTAAATCCAAAATATCTATAAGGTTAGAATTTCAGAAAGAATTTTGAAGGGAAGTCAGGTCGCCAGTACTGGCTCCAAAAACCTACAGTCCCTGAGCTATAAGGTCCAATTTCTATTAAGGGAGTAACAGAGAAAGAGAGAGTGAGGCCTGTGAGGCTAGCCAGTGCACTGGAGATGCTAAAATAGACATAACACTGCTACCTACTCAAGGGCAACCTTAAAGTAGGACCCAAGAGGCGAATCTACATGAGACATTTACTGCAGAGTTGCCTAATTAGCTCTGCAGTAAAGTCTCGGCATCTACGTGTGTGACCCTGTTAAGCTGCAGTTAACCAATAAATGCCGCTATAGGCTATTACTTGTAAACACAAGCACTATCCTACAGCAATGTTGTTTAGTGTGCCACACTGCACGTGTAGACACTGATGGGGCTGGGTGGGCATGAGGGTGCTTCAGTGAAGGGGCTGCCTGCTGACTAGCCCGGCACTGAAGCACCCTCTTGCCCTAGCCAGTCCCTCTGCAACACGTTGAGCTGTGTTAGAGCATCCCCGGGGGCTGCCCCCTCCTCCCCCTTCACCCGCCAGCCTCCCAGTCCTCTGCAACGCTGGGGATGCTCTTACCTGGCTCAATGTGCTGCAGTCCTGAGCGCATGTGTAAATGGTGTGCCCAGAAGCAATAAACTTCATTGTGAACTGTGCTGGAGTTTGTGTTGCATTAATTGCACGTGTAAACATGCCCAAGCAGTAGCAGCCTGCTAAGTGTCCAGCTGGAAGAGCTTTACTTGTGCTGAGTGACAACCACATTTGCTGAGTTATTTCAGAGAAGTGAAGATTTTACTTTGGATGCGTGGCGGCAAGCCCTGTTGTACCTCATTTACCCCAAGGAAGTGTAGGTGGCATTACCTCATGGGATTTATTTTGGATTAGATAAGACCAGAGGTCTGGAGTCTGTTGTGTCTTATATCTTGTTTCTGACAGGGGTGAGAACCTGTTGTATCAAAAAAATCTAAGAATGAATAAATACGGAGTACCTGTATCAGTTTCACCAACTTTAGGTGATGTCTTGGCCCCAAACAGCCCTTCCTGTTCCCCTCAGCACATTGGACGTTATGGCCTTTGACTGCTTCCCAGTGACTGCAGCATTCCACATTGAGAGAAGACTCTCAAGATCAGGCCCTTAATATGATGACGTGTGGCCTAATTCTGGAAGATTTTATTTAGGAAAACTTGAGTTAAAATCAATGGGAATCTTCCTAAAGCAGGCCTTAGATTTCTTTGCTTTGTTACTTATAGCCCAATAAATATATCTACTTTAAATTGGTAATAAAAGATTGGACTTTTGCTCCTCTCAACAAATATAGTTCTACTGTAAGTGTCAGAACTTGACCTTTTGCCCCAGAGTTATTCTTAATAATAATAAGCTAATCGTATGATACTTTCACTACACCAGAATTATACTTTTGGATTGGAAATATCATTCCTTTTAATTTTTACGTTTGGTATTTGTTAGGTTATGAACAGAAGCGCTCACAGCGCGGCCCTGTCAGAGTCCAACATATCTGTGAATTCTGCCAAATACCTTGTCACACAGGAACATGAAGAAGGAAAGGAAAGGGGCATGGACAAACATACATTTTAGACACTTTAAAAGGGAAAAGGAGAGCTGCTGCTTAGGTGCATGTAGCAGCCATGACAATCCTAACTGCATGATCCTGTAGCAGTGAGTTAGCATAACTTTGACCCTGCCTGAAGCTGGGTGATTATGCTACCTGCATGTTCCTGCAGAGCAGGGGTGAGCAATTATTTTGCCTGGAGGGCCACTTTAGCAATTTTGGTGAGCTATTGTGAGCTGGGAGAGGAGGGTGCTGGCCTGGCCTGGCCTGGCTGGGATGGCAGTCAGTTCCATCCAGCCCAGGCCTGTCTGCCCTGCATCCACTGCTGGGGGCACCAGACAGAGTGGGCAGGTGGAATCTCCATGGGGACCCTAATGGGCAGGGCACTCTTGGCTGGAAGATGGCAAATGGTAGATGGTATGGGGCAGGCAGCTGGGATCACAGGGTGATGCCAGTGCAGGGGTGGGGCCCAGGGCAGAGCCACGATCCGCTCCCCACACACCCCTGCAATGGGTGCTGGTTCTGTGGGCAAGGGCATCTGGGGAGTGGATCATGGCTGTGCCCTGGGCCCAGGCCCCACACTCTTATGGCCCCATGATCCTGGCCTCAGCCCCTACCCCCCTGTCCCACTCCCAAACAGCACTCCCCTCCTGGCCTCCCATCCCGTCCGTCTGGCTGAGCATGCCCTTCCCACAGGAGTCCCAGGTCGGTCTCCATGGAATCCCCACCCACTTCCCCTATACATCCAGAGTCCCTGGCAGTGAGTGCAGGGCAGATGGGATGGGGTGCCCAAGCAGCGGGGCTGGGTCTAGTGGCAGTAAAGACACTAGTGGTGACAGCTGGCAGGAGCTGCCGCTGTAGGGACTGCTGAGAAGCAGAGTCTGGCCCCTGCCCTGACCTTACCCTGCTGGTCACTGGGGGGCAGCAGGGCTGACTGCACGCATCTGGGCCAGGTGGGGCCGAGGAACCTGCTGCAGGCCAGATAGAATTCTTTGGCGGGTCAGATCCGGCCCGGGAGCTGCATTTCACCCCTTCCTGCTACAAAATCTTACCGATATAGCATGCGGGTCATAATGGCTTATATCTGTAGCCTTTGTATAGTTATTACAGCTGTCTAGACCAGTGTTTCTCAACCTGTGGGTCACAACCCAAAAGTGGGTCGCAAGAATATATGAAAAGGTCACGAACAAACTTTAAAAATGGACCAACAAACTAAAAGTGGATTCTCTTTTAAAGGAGAAAAACATGGGAACCCATAGCCTTTCCCGTGCAGGTTGACAGTGTTCCAGTCTTTAAGAGGCTGCTTGGGGCCTCCTTGTACCCCACACACACACCCTGCCCCACACACCCACCCCACACACTGGGGGGCAGGGAGCTGTGGGTCAGGAGTGAGGAGCACTGAGTCGGGCCTAGTCACTGATGTTTATAAATGTGTCCTGGTACAAAAAAGGCTGAGAACCACTGGTCTAGAGTGTAGCGTGTTTTTTAATGTGGATATTGTTTCTTCTGTGTGTGCATAAGTTGTTTGTTTGTTTGGCTGGTTAGTGGAGGTGGTCTGTTTGTTTGTTTTAACATAAACTCTGATGTAAGGAAAATAATTTTATTGCTCCTTTATGCAGCATTATACCAAGCTAATTTTTCATATAGCAAATTTTCTCACATAAAGTGAACCATGGGCAGACTAGTCCAACAACAACGATCACATATTGTCTGAACTTCCTTTTCTGTCCATCTCTTAGCCCAAACTTACCTTAGAAGACCTGACCATTTTGGGAACTTATGTGCTAGACCTCACCTTTTCAGTTTGGCACAGCTTCTTTATATTGGCAATTTGTGGTGCTTCGGGTGTCTGCTAGATACCTTGGTACAGAGCTGTCAAGAGGCCTAAAAGCGGCACTGAATGTTCATTGCTTGCAAGAGAATATGCTATGTGACCTTTACCAAGTTTAGTCATTTTCAGCATTTTATAGGTTTGCGGGCTTGATGGTGAAAACCTGCTAAATATCTCTCTACTAAAGGTAATAATATTCATGCATTTGGCCTAGGGAGAAAATTCACCCTTTTTTAGTACAAACTTTTCTTAATGTGTGAAAATTGGTTTTCCTCAGGTAGAGAGCAGGCCAGTGTCCCCATTGCTTCCCCTTCTCCTTGTCACTCAGGGAAAGCATCTTTATAGAAATAACTGTAGGAACAACTGGCGGGAGGGAGGGGAGGCAGGGCAGCATGTTAAATGTTATAGCTATTGGTGACTTGTGTTCTAACATTGTACAGGTTCTGCAGATCGATTGATCATCGCCGAGCCTTTCATCAGCTGTTCACATGATCAGTTTGTTGTTGTCTTTAAACTAAACATTTTTTAGAGAAATAAACTATTACTCAAGGACCTAGACAGGTTACAGGGGTGGGCAGGTGAGAACAGGATGGGTTTCAACACTGACAAGTGTAAGGTACTGCAACTGGGGAGGAAGAACCAGCAGCATACCTACAGGCTGGGGAACTCCTGTGTTGTCCGTGCACAGGCAGAAAAGGATCTTGGAGTCATTATTGATGCCAAAATGAACATGGGCTGGCAGCATTGAGACGGGGTCAGGAAGGCCAACCACACCTTGTCATGCATCCACGGATACATCTTGAGCAGGTCCAAGGAGGTGATCCTCCCCCTCTGTGCGGCACTGGTCAGGCCGCAGTTGGAGTACTGCATCCAGTTCTGGGCGCCGCACTTCAGGAGAGATGTGGACAGCATTGAGAGGGTCCAGAGGAGGGCCACTCGCATGATCAGGTGTCAGCAGGACAGGCCCTACGAGGAGAGGCTAAGGGACCTGAACCTGTTCAGCCTCCACAAGAGAAGGCTGAGTGCGGATCTAGTGGCCTGTTACAAACTAGTCAGAGGGGACCAGCAGGCATTGAGGGAGTCCCTGTTCCCCTCGAGCACTCCCAGGAGTGACAAGAAATAACGGTCACAAGCTGGCAGAGGGTAGATTCAGACTAGACATCAGGAGGCACCACTTTACTGTCAGGGCGGCTAGGATCTGGAACCAACTTCCAAGAGAAGTGGTGCTGGCTCCTACCCTGGGGGTCTTTAAGAGGAGGTTAGATGAACACTTTGCTGGGGTCGTTTGACCCCAGTACTTTTTCCTGCCCATGGCAGGTGGTCGGACTTGATGATCTGCTCAGGTCCCTTCTGACCCTACCAACTATGAAACTATGAAAGTATAGGTGGTATGTTTATAAATTAGACACACAGAACCAAATTCTGCTCATATTAATGAGCTGCTTATTAATATCATGTCTGAGAGATCATTTTTTGTTTTGTTTTGTTTAAAGCAACAAGCCAAATCCAAATCAGATATCCAGCAGCAATGGGAAGCCAAGTGCAGTGAATGGAACCATGGGAGCATCTTTTCAGACACAAACCTCATTAATAGGGCGGGCTTGTGAAAGTTGTTACAGTAAGTAAGATTTTTGTTTTTCCGTAGGAATGCAAGTTTCATTTGAAAAAGGGGATATTTTTTGCTAGGGCTAATTTGTGCTCTCTGCTAAAACAAAAAAACCCAACAAGTGTATTTGCTGATATGTTATCACACAATGAGCAATTTATAGTCAATTTCTAAAGAACTTTGATTGTTAAAAGTGCAAAATATTTTACAGCTAGTTCTTAAATAGGAAGTATTTCAGTAGATAGATTAACTTTCAGTATTTTAGAGTGACTTTATGACCTATTTAAAAACTTGTCATATTTAAAAGAAGTTAAAATAAGGTAATGAAATGTCCAGGCATTTTATCCAATGACTCTTCAATGTGCAAAATACAAACAATATTGGGAGCCCCAGCTGGATGCAGGACTGGTACCCAGATCTTTCTGCTTTTAAAACCAGTCCCCATCTCACTGGGACACAGATTCACACTCTGAGCAAGCTACTCTTCTGGCCCTGTGACTCTTTCC
>NW_005842047.1:138940-141452 GCF_000455745.1 Alligator sinensis
CTTGGCCATCTGGTGGGTAAACTTCAGCAGAAAGGGTGAAAGGATGCCTACCTAGCCCAGGGTTTGGTTATTATCAGGGATACAGGTTTTCCCACACAAAACCCCCTGGATTTTCTAATTTTAGAAATTTTTGTCCGTGGGGTGGGGCTGGCTTCCTGCCACTGTGCATACTCCCAGGATGACCATGTGCCCCCCAGATTTGTGTGCAGGGCAGGAGAAGATGGCCGCTGTGGGCTTGGGCTCACCACCCTGCTGTCCTGCCCCCGGGCCCTCCATGGCCCAACAGACAGGACCTAGTGCGGCAGGGCAGAGTGGAGCAGAGAAGTTCAGTGCCGCAGCCGTAAGTCCTGCGCCACCATGGCGAGGCGCCCCCTGCCTACTCAGCAGCAGCAGGGGTAGCACTGTGGAGTTGTTATCCCTGCTGCTGCCGGGTAGGCAGGGGCACCTTGTCATAGCAGCATGGAGCTCCCAGCAGTGACACAAGCCTTCTTGCCTGGCCCCACTCTGCCAGTGCGCCAGGGTCCCACCCAAGGGGATGTGGAGGCCCTGGGGGGAGCCGAAGTCTGCAGCAGCCAGCCCACATCTGCCCCAGTCCATGGGCTCTGCTCTGGCTCTTTTGGGGAGAGGTGCTGAGCTTCCCACTCTGCTTCCCCACAAGCAGCAGCTGGGGCTCGGGCATTGCTGTGGGGGGCAGGGGGCTGCAGACCTTGGTCCCTGGCCTCATAGCCCTGGCAGCTGTGCACCCACTCCGGCAGGGTTGGGAGGTTGGGGAGGGGCTGTGGTTGGGGACTGAGGGGCATTGGCAGGCTCAAGGGGCTGTGAGTGTGGAGTGATGGGCATGGACCTGCATCCTGGTGAGCATAAGGGGCAGCGGTAGCTCTGATACATATTCAGAATTTATTTTATTATAGTGATTGAGGCACTTGGGAGGCTTCCAAATAGCTTTAAAATTATAAATGTATCAATAAAACATTATGTTCAGCTGATACCTATATATGTAGTGCCATTTCATTTTTATTGCAGATTTGGGGGGGTTTAATCAAAGAATTTGCAGGGCTTTTTTAATCAGAGAATTTGTGATTTTTAAAGAGGGAAAACCAGGATCCCTAGTTATTAGAGCACTTTCCTGGGAAGAAGGAAATGTGTTCAAATCCCCTCTGGCACCTGGGTCTTCCATTTCCCTTTGCTAGAAGGAGCACTAACTACTAAACTATTGGATTGAAAGATGTGTGGGTCTACCACCTGTCCCTACCATTAGTTGTATAGTTTCTGAGTCTAAAGAAGTGGGACTTGTATGGAATTTTAGATGTTTTCCAGGAAACATTAGGGTCTCAGGAGAGTGTAACAGTTGCTACCTTCCCTGTCTCAGTGTAGCAATTCCAAGTATGCTCAGAAAGCCAGAATTTTCATGTCATTTTATGAAGGGGCACAAGGTGAATTAGGATGGTATTTATTCAGATGGATGCCTAAAAGCTATATAATCGCTTCTTATAAGCACATTTGGAGTTGGCCCATTGTATACATAATGCATCAATGTTATCTATATTATTTTCTTGTTATTAGCTCCACAGTCTCATCAGTGGTATTCTTGGGGTCCCCCTAACATGCAGTGTAGATTATGTGCACCTTGCTGGATTTATTGGAAGAAATATGGTGGCCTGAAAATGCCAACACAGACAGATGAAGAAAAACTAGCTCCCAGCCAAACCACAGAGGTAGGAAACTTTTCTCAAACATTGAATGACACATTCTCAGAAGGTGCTGTAATTTATATTGGCATGTAATATTCTCGGACCTATGCTAAAAAACCCCAAGGGTTTTTTTGTTCGGTTGGAGTTTTTTTGTTTGTTTGCTTTTTTCTTAGGAAATACAACTGTTAGATATTTTTTCTAGATTGAGTGTGCTTGGTTCTGTACAAAGGATAGGGTAAAAGGTGCCTGAAATACCTTACAATCTGAAGGACCTACATAGAAAATATTTACTTTTTTGTATGGAATTAATCCCTTGCAGAGTTGCTCTGATTTCCAAGTATTTTGTATGCAATTAATCCCTTGCAGAGTCGCTCTGATTTCCCTGGAACTGAGTGAAAGTTGCACCTGAGCAAAGATCCAGCACAAGGTCTGGATCTATGCACTACTGAGTCCTGATTTTGACTTTTTAAATTGGTTTCAGTGGCATATAGGTCTTCTGCTGGCTTTGAAACACAGCCCAAAGTAGAAAAGTGCAATCCTTCATGCATCTCTGATGGGTTATTCAGTCTCACCTTGTCATTCAAAGTCTGTTATGTGTTTGCAGGTGTAAAAAAAACAAACAAACCCCAAAACCAGTGCTTCACTTTAAACTTGGTGTGTTCTTGCACTGAGCCCCGTGCACGCCCAGAAGAGACAACACGTTACTTCAGCCTGACTTGCCTGACATCTGTAAAGATTGGCCGCTTTAGTGGGGCTTTTTTGGCACTTTTATCTAATAGCTGATTGAATCGGCTATAGCTCAAAAGCCCAAAATTCCTGCT
>NW_005842047.1:141483-162548 GCF_000455745.1 Alligator sinensis
GCCCAATCTTTTCAGATGCTACAGAGCTGGGTTGAAGTAATGCACTGCTTCTTCTGGTAAAACGTGGTTTATTTTTTTATTTATTTATTTTTAATGACTGCAAGCAGCCTAAAATATCAATATGTGCATACTTAGCCAGATAAACTGACTTCCCCTATCTCTGCCAACAAGAGGGAATTTTTTATTTTTGGTTTCTTACATAAAAGCCGATTTAGGGCACCGTTTGTCACTGTTAGTCCTCTGAACTTCTTCAAATTCTGAATGAATTCTGGGTGGTTAATTTTGATGCTTAAGTCCAATAAAAATTCCATTCCTACAGTCTGTTTTCTTCAAGTATTTGGGAAAAATATACTATTTTCTTCATTTCAGTTCTCAGGCATTCTAGTTTATTGTAGTAGATTCTTTTTACATTGCAAATATTTTATTTTGGCAGTTGTAAAGGGGTGCTTTGGTTGTTGCCTTCCAGTTATGTGTCCTATGATTTTTTTTTGTAGGATCCTTGTATTAGAACTCATATGTCACGCCAGGCCACACAGGGAACACCAGTTCGTAACACTGGTAGTCCAAAGGCATCAGTGAAAACGCGCCAAGCTTTCTTCCTTCACACAACGTGTTTG
Organism: Alligator sinensis; assembly: GCF_000455745.1. Lineage (NCBI taxonomy): Eukaryota > Metazoa > Chordata > Crocodylia > Alligatoridae > Alligator > Alligator sinensis. The sequence continues at coordinate 142,101 of NW_005842047.1, forward strand.
ACAAAACTTGCCCGCCAGGTCTGCAAAAATACCCTCCGGCTGCGGCAGGCAGCAAGACGTCCATTTGTCCCTATTAACTGTGCTGCCATTAAGGCAGAATGTAAGATGTTTTTAAATTCCTAGCTTTGTGTGCAGTGATTCCAACCATTTTCTGTCTTTCATTTTATTTTCTTTTTCAATAAACATTTCTTGTCTATACCCTTTTGTTTTATTTATTTTCCAAGGTCTAAGTTTACATTTGTCCAACATATCACCAGTGGATTCAGACAAATACTATCTTTTTTAAAAGATTGAAAGTTATTTTAAGAATAAAATGGGTGTGAAAAGGGGATAATGCAAATAAATTTAAGGGATCATCTCATCTTCCTCTCATATATTGTTGTTTTAGCTTTCATAATTTTCCTGGAATCTTATGGGAAACTGGAGTAAATATTTTGTAACGTACAAGTCTGACTGGGTAGTATGTGAAATGAGTTGGCTTTTATAAGGGTTTTTTTGTTTTGTTTTGTTTTTTAGAATTAAAGGTGTAGGGCCAAATTCTGTTACTCTTCCCTGCATACAAAGAATAAGGCAGACTTTTCTGGATGAATAGGAATGAGAGCTTCTGGCCCTTAATATTATTAATTATTATTCATTGTAAATTCTGTGATGGTCACAGTTATGGTTTCATCAAATTTTACTTGTTTCATCCAGTCTTGAATCATGCAGTATTATTTTGGGGCTCTTGCTGTATTGTTTTAAAACAGTGAATTTGTAGGTAAGATAAGACAAAAGGTTAAGAAAGGTTACAAATAGTAAAATAATGATTTCTGTATGCTTCTGAAAGCTTGGAACTGAATCCAAAGTCCGTTGAAGTAAAATTCAGTGAGTTTCAGAGAATGTATGTAAGCTTATTTAATACATGTGCCATATGACCAAGACTATACTTTTTTCATTAGATGGCATCTCCAGGAGTCAGTTTGATGCACCATTGTGAAACTATACCACATCATCTCTAGAAACAACAGATCAGGTAGTGAAAGGGTTAGCAGGATTAGGCGAGCTGCGTTGGCTCATTGCCACAATAACCAAAATTACGATTTTTGAGCATTAGAATTGATTTTTTACAATCAATAAAGACAAAAATAGGGAAAATTTCTCAGGTTTTTAACAGGCATCATAGGGGTTTTATTGATTATCTTTCCACAGTTAAGCATAAGAAACATACCGATTGTGGGCTTTGAGACCATTACTGGCCTTTTTTTCACGTCTTCCCCATTGTTTCCATCTCAGGTCATGCAAACAATGGTCTTTATCATGTGAACACCCACACCTTGATAGGACCACTCATATGAGTAAAGTTACTCACTTTTAAATCTGTGCATGATTGGATCCTAAGAAATGAGTTCTATATACCTTACTTAGGAAAACAGTCCCACTGAGCCTGATTCTCCATTCTCTTAAGCTAACCTAAATCAAAAGCAACTTTGTTGAAGTCAAGGAGTTATAAGGGCTGTGAGAGAGGAGACAATGGACTTCTGGTTAGAAGTCCATTGTGCAAGTAAAATGAGAAAGATGTGTACTTCTGCTTTGGTGGGAGATGTGTCCAAGGCAAAATTATTCTTTACATTTTTATCCTGAATACAGATTATACAAAAACATTTGAAAGATTCAAAGTCTAGTAGAATAACAATTTTTCTCCAGAAGATAAAATTTTGTACCCTTTAGAAGTGGTATAAACTGGCACTGGTTTCTTAAGACAGCATGGGGAAAATTGCCTTCAGAATTAGATTCATTTTTGACAGGCAGACTGGAATCATTTTTCTTTTCTGTTTTTTCCTCTGGGTTTGTAGATTTAATGGGCGTTACATCCTATCTTCTTGTTCAGAGCAATAAAACAAAATGGTTCATTTGACTATTAATCATTATCCCAAAAGGGACGTTATTTAATGCACAATTCAAACTTTTAAAACAATGGAAATGAAAAGCAGAACTTTTCAAAAGGAAATAGGCATTTTTCCATCAGCCTGACAGTGTCTTGAGTGTTTCATCCTTGTTTCTTTGATTGAATAATTGTTAGTACACATTAGTCAGGAGTTAGAAGATCACTTTGTTTTGTAAACCCTGACCTTGGATTTTGTTTCTGCTTCAAGGAAAAATTGCATCTATGTTCTGTCTTTTATATTTTGATACTCCTGATTATCTGATTGGCCCTAAAATAGATTTTAAAAGCACATAGTAAAAGGGTAGCTTTTGGAAAAAGTAAACAAAAAACCTCCAAGCCATGTAAGACAAGGGAATTCAAACAGTATGTTTATAACTGGTTTTATATTATTCCCCCCCTTCCCCTCCCCCCCCCCCCCCCACTCCTGGAGTACATGTAAAAAATGAACCGGTCTTGCACTTTACTCAATCTTATCACCTGACACAAAGCCCACATAACTTTAAGCTGCTATAAAATCGGAATTTCTTGCAGCTGTTTGTTTTTCTTTCTAACTACTTGTGCATGACCTTAACAGTGCACTTAATTAAGGCTGAGTTTGTGTTTTAACAATTCCTCTTCCAATCTTTTGTATCTTTTTTTAAAACAACCTTGAGGGTCATACACTTTTATGTGAAGTACAGCCACTTTGATGAACCTTAATGAGGGAACATGCTGAATAGGAGGGAGCTAGCAATAATAAAAAACAAATGACTGCATTGTGTGATACTGCAATGCTTGTAATCATCTGAGGTGCTTGAACTAACAGTCTTCCAGTCAAAGTGTCAGGCAAGGCATGAAATGGTTGAGGATATCTGGGCTTTGGACCTTGCTTCCTGTCTTCACTTGTCGAAGCTTAGACCACATGACCACCAGGACTCTCACAAGACTCTCTTGTTCTTTTATTTGTATAGTACTAGTGTCTAGAAATACCAATAGAACTCACAGCTAAATAGGACAAACATCATACAAATGTGTTAACAAAAACTGCTAAATCTTACAATCTTAATAGACAATGATTTCCAAAGATTACAGAGTATGTCAGTGATACAGTGAGGTTGCCTGACATCTGGTCTGAACACATAACTCACTAAACCATGCTATTCTCCAAAAGTTTCTTTCGAGGCTGGACACTAGTGAGGTTTATTTACAGTGGGTAAGTTGTGCCTGAAGTACATAGAAGGAAGGTATATTCTGCTAAAGGTATCATCTATCTCTGCATGGTCTTTGTTCCTAGATCCGCTGGAAGAAGAGGGGCAGAACTCCCAGCTTCCAACCTATTTCTTTACCGTTAGGCAGAAACAGTAGTCAGGATTATAAACCAGACTCTCCCCTTTGATGGTCAGGGAGATTTTGTGTGTTCACCTGCTTAGAATGTAGTAGCTGCTTTATTTATTTATTGGCAAGGACTTTAAATAGATAAAAGTATGTCTTGCTGAAGGTTGCTGCCTAAAGGTCTCTGCCTACAAAGTGTTGAGCCATTAAGGGCTGAAGGAAACGAGCATCTGTCACAAGGATTCCTAACATCTGTGGACAGTAACGTAAAGTACAACTCAACCTAAAAGACCCAAGGCTTTTCCCTCAAAGAGGGAGGTAGTGAAATACAAATCTGTTTCCTGCAGGTACACTTGCCTTTAGTCCTTGATGTCAAATGCTCAGTTTGACACTAAGACCCACTCTTTGAGCTACAATGGAAACTATGGAACACAGGCTATTCAGAGTTTTTGGAAGGGTCCCTTTAATATTTGGCTCCCACTAGGCACTGTAGAAAGGAAAAAAGGTCACCTTCTATAGATGTTAGGCTAGAAAGGATTGTTAGGTGTGGCACTTTGAAAGGGCCCTGAAGTACAGTAGATCAAATCAGGGTGCTGACCAATAGTTACCTTTAATTGCCTTGCATCATCCCTACTCAGCCGTGCCTTGACTTAGACCCCTGATTAATGCCAGGCTTTTTCGCTTTTTGAGCAAATGGCTACCAAACATTGTTCAGCAAAGGTACACTATGGAACTGCAGTATGCAAAGATTGCATTTCTGATCTCAAGTAACTGAAGGAAATACCAGGATGTGAATAAAACTATTGGAATGGATCATTTCAGCCCACCAGGGAACTGGAAACTAACAGAGTAAGAATCTGGAAAATCTGAATATTTTTCCAGTGAAGGCTTTTGTTCAAATTCCTTCCCAAAGTATTTTCTCCATTTTGCATGTAGGTGGCATTACTTCCAACCCTGCCACAGTTCAGGTTAGTACCCTTAGATGTAACAAAGTTTTTAGGGTCTCTTCCAGGATCGTTCTGGCTTTAAAAAAGGAACTGCATTATTTATTTTTCTGACAGGGACTCTGGTGAGAGAGAGAGCTGCAACAGACAAAAATGAGGTTTCTGGAAACATTGCCACGGAAGTTGGTCAAAACCCTGTGCTGGGAATGAATGCTGCTGGGTACAAAGTGTCTCTCGCATGAATGCTAACGAGATGAAGGCTGCCATAAAGGAAATCAGTGGTGTCATAGAAACAAAAATTCAGTTCTTATTGGAGCCTGTTGGAAATGCCGATCTCACACACTGATGTACTTCAGTGAACCAAGTTCCTTACGAGACTTATCCATTAACTTCTGTTGTATCCTCCATACCTGATCCCCTTCGCACTGTCACATCTGTTGGCAGAAAGCAAGGTCCTATTTTAAATTTTCCATTCCCCCAGCCAGTTAGTGCGAGAATAAGATTTTTGAGGACCCATTCATTCACAACATAAGCAGAACAGTTTGTCATATTAGATTGCTCTGCATATTTAGAATCCTTATTTGCCATCAGGGGGTAATGGAGAAGAGCATTCACTCGGGTCCACGCAATCCAGAAATGGTTAAGAGAAAGTGAGAGAGCACACAGTATTCACCAGCTGGAGCATACTTACTCAATCAGGTCCTCTCGGGGACAATAGAATTGTGCTCGTTGTGATAGCTTGTCTGATGGAGTTTTCAGAAATAAACCAGGGAGAACCTAGTCAGCCCCATCTCAGGTTGAGATGGAGGCTGTATAAGATTTGGATAAATAATAAATAATGCATATACTTTTTTTAAAGCACTTTGGATATTCATAATAAAAGGATACTTTTACTTCCCACCCAGAAGCAGACTTCTGAAAAATCACAAGATAGGGAATAACGATTTTTTTCTGTGTTTATATGAAATTTTTCTTTCTTGGAGTAATAGGGTCCACAGAGCCAGGCAACCAAATATCCAGAAGAGTTGTAGAAGATTTATTGTATATGGGTACATTTCCTGTACTTTTTTTAATAGAAGAAATTGTTCTGATCTCCCAAAGTATATTAACATAATCATAAATTCAGCAAAGTATAACCAAATTATCTCAGTTGTAGATGTTGTCTAAATTACAGGAAACTTCAGGGATTTAAGCATTTCCTTGCTGTGTGTGACTGACAAGTCTAGATTTATCCTCAAAATTCAAGCATCTATTGCACACAGTAATGGATCCATGAACCTTTTTACTTGACTAAAGGAGATTCCCAAACACTAGTAAACGTTTCCTATTCTGTTCATCTTTACAACATTGTAAGACTAAACTCACCAGAATACAGTGAAGCTAGAGTAGATTTATGCAGATGCTATTGAAAGCAGAATTAAATTCCAAATTTCTGTATTTACTTTCCTTTTCTGTGAGTAAAAAACATAGGTTGTACATTTCCCAAATTAAATCTTGTTAATTCTTATGAGGTACTTGTATGACAAATTTTGATTATTTATGGATTTTATTTTAAAGAAAACAAACCACTTTACTGTCTGAATCCAGTGTGAAAAAATTTTTTTCTCCACGGATGTATTGTAATGTATTAAATTTTGTGCCACCTTATGCTAAGTAGATAAGATACACACACATCAGAAAAATTATTTATTTAAAAGCCTATGTATATTTTGCTATAGTAGCTAGACACTTAAAGTTAAAAATATAACATTCACAAAACTTTTTCTTTTAAAAAAAACTAAGCCCACTTAGTACTTATGACATCCTGATCTGAATTTTGCTAGAGACTGTGTCAACATGCCTAGAGAGGACTCCCAAACAAGAACATCAGGGATTTTCAATCTAATACCAGAGAGTGGAAGCCTGGCAGGAGATCTCCATTTCAAATCCAAAAGGACAAACATGCAAATATAGCAGCAGTTTTAAATGAGTGGTTGCTTCCACTTCCAGGCTCCTGTAAAGGACTGATATCAGTTGACATGGCAACCATGAAGGAACCAGTAGACATGCAGAGCAATCTGATAAGAGAAACTGCAGCAGTTTATCTTTGCCTTTCAAGTGTCGCCTCTTGAGCCTCTCCATTGCCAACTGAATGATGGTCTCTGCTTTAAGCAAAGCTACAAAGAAATGTCAGTAAGACCCAAATCCTCCTTCAGGGTTTGCTATTCTACCTTCCATCCATATAGGATATACCAAGTGAAATAAGACATTATTCTTGACAGTCACCAAGGGTGCCTATATACTTGCTCCAGGTAGGGTGGCCATCACAGGGGACATTCCAGTTTTCTGCTACTCTGTCCTCTATTGATATGAAACCCCACGCCTTTATGTCCTCTAGTTTTCTCTTGAAGAGATAAGATAGGGGATGTAAAGGCGTCCGGTTTCATATCAATAGAGGAAAGAGGGCAACAAAACTTGTATCGATAGAGAATAGAGGATAATTGGGGGGAGGGGGTGGGGAGGGGAATGGCATGCTTTAACTAAAGCTCATTCAATGAGCTTCTAATTAGAGCGCTCCAGCAGACTCAATTAATTGAGGGTAGAGGCACCCTAAGTGTTACCCTTTGCCTTTGGTCACATAACATTTAAGCTTCTTGACCCCTGCCCCCATTTGCCAACATGAGGGTTTTTGGCAAACCCTGAATATGGAGGCCAGCAGTCACAAATCTATGCATATTCCAGTTGTGCAAGTGGAGAGGGCAAAGCAGTGGTTTACACCCAGATACAGGTTCCCCTGAGAAGGCTTGTTTCTTCAGAGCCAAAGGCTGTTACAACTCCCTGCTCCCAGAGAAGCCAGTCTTCTCTACTTTTCCTGTTAGAAGAAACAATGAGGTCTTATTAGTCAAAGTGGGTTGTAGACCAGTTTGGTGTAATTTGAATTTTTTTCTTTGCATCTTGAAACACTAGAGTCTCATGGGCTGTAAAACTTATTTTTCATTAGCCCCTGAAGAAAATATGAACAACTTCATATGCAGTTAGGAGAAATAGGAGTGTGGTGAAAGTGGGCTAAGGCTATAGACAGGCATTACATTTGCAGTGAGAAAATACACCTTTTTAGCACCACAAAAAATTAAGCATACAGTTGTTTAAGTAGTGTGTGGAAGAATAAACATTGCAGTTCTGTGGCTAAATCAGTAACTTTCAATCAGGAAACCTTGAGATACTCTCAAAGGTGTTTTGGGGGGAGTGGGAATATGATTCATAAGATAATACCAGAGATTCGAAACAGAAATTTGTAGTGTTAAAAACATCCTGGCCTGTTGTGGTCTTCCTAAGTTCTATGTAACAGAAGAATTGATCTATTGTTTTTCTGTAGTAAAAAAAAAAAGAGAACAAGCTAAAAGCTGGCATTTTCTGAAGGGTGTCTTAAGCCAGACAAGGGATGCCTTCAATCTGAAAAGTTTGAGAAATACTAGACTAAATGTTAGCTCTTTTTAACAGCAATTTCTTGGTAGTGTGATGAATTGCAGTGCCTTAAGTAATGCCTGTACTGTTATGCATAGTGCCAGAGGGCATGGCTTGGTGCTTCCAGCATTGCAGAAGGGTTTGCTCCTTCCCTGCTATCCCCTACGACTCCAGGGGGTCATCTGTCACACCAAACTCTACTACCACAGGGAGGCAGGTCACCATGTGGACTTCCTGCTAAGCTCTGTCTTTTGATACAGTATGGCAGGTTGGAAGTGAAATCGATGACCCTTTGCACAACGGAAACTGAACAGGCACACTGTGACTCTGACCTCTCAGCACAAGGGACAGTGGGATCCCCTGGTCAGCCAGCCAGTCAGCCGGCCCTTTCCTCTGCCCTCGGCTGTCCTTGGGAACGTTCACAGATGGGGGGGCCCCCACAAAGCAGGTTGGATGAAGACGGATTCATTTTGCTTGGTCCGGCAGAAAACTTTAAAAGACTTGGAAAGAACAGGATTTGATCTGCACAGGCATGGTGTGCAACCTATCAATTCAACCCTGGCTCCCTGCACACCGAATGCCCTGACATGTAGGCACTGTTGAAGCAGCTCTGGGTGCAATAAGTATATCTAAGACAGACAGCCTAAGAGTTTTAGGGATGTGCCAACCAGCGGCTTCATTGTTGTTGTTTTTTTCAGCATTTGGCATCTGCAGATAGGGAGCAAAGAGACGGGCATGTTTTCAGGGCTGTGGCAGGGACATGCTTTAGAAGTATGAATATTTTATTTGCAGCTCTGGCCTTTCAGCTGAAATGTTGTCAACTCACTGCACAATGAAGAGTAGCTTATTGAGTTAGAAAGCTCACAGGAGTCCGTTGTCACTTGTCTTGTGGTTATCAAACAGGGATAGTTCTTTTTCTATAGCGTCTATTCCATCTGGCTGTGACAATCTTGATTTGCATGCTTCCAATAGGAGTGTTGAAAGGCAGTACCATAAGCACCATTTGGAAAGAGTTCACAGCAACCCCTGTCCTTCAGATACTACTACAAGTTAACAACACATTCTGGAGAGCCCCAGACTTGCCTGATGTACTCACCAAGGAGTCAGCTACATGTGCAGACAGAATGTCTTACAGAAGCAACGGCACATAGGTTCACTTCTGGGGCACTCTCAGTGAACCATTCAGTATAAATGAGACAGTGGGGAGCAAATGAGGTAAAAACTGGAAGTAGGTAATTCACAGTGGCTGCAAGGAACTGTTTCCTTTACTGACCAAGAGACTGTTGTTTTTAATTGTCTAGTGGTTTGTTTGGCTCCTTGAAAACGCATCTTGGTACCTGTGGTCTGTGATGTTACAGCAATACAAGGCAAAATGAAACCAGAGGAAAAAACTCTTAAGATGGTGCCAACTTGAATATCCCATACCTTCATTCAGCGTGGAATGTAGAAGCCACATGGCAAAAAAACCCTGACTTCCTGGTAACAATACAACAGCAAAAGGCCCAAGTAAAGAAATGTAATAAAAAATTAGCAAGCCCAGTGTGGTTGGAGAAGGTAGGTAATGTGGTATTACCTCAACAGGGGACATTGTTATTTATAGCTTCAATAGTCATGCAAATAATAATAGTTATTGTAATTATTTTGCATTGTAGACTTCACGAAGTATGTAAGTTTGTGTAATAGCAAAAACTTTTTATGCAGTGGTGAAGCCCACATTGCAAGGAATGTAAGGATAAAATGAGTAAATCTGTGAATTTCTCTTAGCCAGGCTGAAGGGAATTTTTCGATAAAGAGAGGTGAGGCATGGGACTGAGGAGTGAAGGTCCCAAGGTCCCGGGACAATAGCATAGCTGCACATAATGAACGGTGTCCTGCTTCCAGGTGGTTTTGATTAGTTATGAAAAGTGGGTCCCAGCTGGCATTGCAAAGATACAAACCTAAAAGTTAGTGATGTAAAAGTCACAGGTTGTTGGTTTGTCCTTTACATACCAACTACAGACACTTGTTAATGTATGCTGAACCTGTTTGAACCACCCATCACCTGAAGCCAGTCCTGTTGTAAGTACTTGATCAATACCTATTTCTGCCTGGGTTCTGCTGCTTAGCAATTGCTTAGTAAAAGCACGTTTGACATAACTTGTATAAATGCTAGCTGGCTTCAGGTTTTAATAAAAGAACTGTTAGCTGAATTACTGATGAGGCTTTTCTTATCAAATGCAAAGGTTTAGGAATTGTGAGGCCACTGCTGTGGTTAAGCTCTTGTTGTTACCAACTTTCCTTGTTTCCCCCTTGGCATTGGGTAAAAAAAGAAAATCCCAAGAAACACTGATTAATCAGCTTGCTTAGCTGTTTCTCTCTGCAAAAAAGAAAGGTGCTCTCAAAACCAGACAGTAAAGTGGACACAATAATCTTATCTCTTTTAGTGAGGATTTAGTTGAGTTGATTAATTTGAAAGGCTGTTCTCAAGAATGCTATTCACATGAAAAATCTGAATCAGAATGAGAAGTAAGAAAGAAACTTTTGCATTACTGTAACAGCTTTCCCTGTGCTGTGTGACCTTAGAAGTGTAACTAATTAGCACTGGAAAATTAGTGTGGAGATGACAAATGTTAACCAGTTATGAACTTTTTTGTTCTTAATTTGACAGTGCATTCCATAACAGTGTGCAATTTTAATTCTCTGGATTTGTAGATTTGTTTTATTTTTATTATTGTAAACCACCAGATCCATTTGAGCAGGTTTTCATCAGATCTTAAAAGGATATCTGGCTTTAAGGGAAACTTTACTTTTTATTATATTAGATTATAAATGTACCTAGCTCCCAGTAAGAAAGGCAAGAAATAATTATAATAAAGATAGTAAAAGAGAAGCCCCCATTCTATAAAGACTTTCTGACAGGCTTATGTTAAAATTTTGTGCCCACCAAAATCAATGGGTGCATCTACACATTCATTATGTGTTTTAGGTAATGTGTATTAAATTTAATACCTTCATTGTGAGTTACTAGAAAAGGACGCATTAACCTATTTAATGCACATTAACTAAAGAGCACAGTTTTTTGTGATGTTTTTAATGTGCATTACCATAAGCTAATGCCCATTAAAGTGCATGTGTAGATGCACCCAATGCCAATTTTGTCGTTGACTTCAGTGGAACCAAGACTTCACTCAGGAAAATAATGTCAAAAGAAGACCACAGTGGTCTTTTCAACTATTTTTAGGGTGGGGGAAAATGTTTGGCTCCCACTCAGTTTAAATGAATATTAAAACCCTAATGTTACCTGTTCACCTGTATTAGTAAAATTGCATGACAACAGGATTAAAGAAAGTTGATTTTAATTTGTCCCCTACATATATTGGTCCCATGAATGATTATTTTGATGAAAAACTTGAAGAGTTTTGAATCCTGTTTTTCATCCAGGTAACTGCTAATTTTTCAACGCTTGGATTATTTGCACTTAGTACTTTATTTTTTATCTGTCTGCATTTTAAGAGTGGATTATAAGCATTCTGAGTATGTTTATGAGCTAATACAACAAACACTTCCCCCATTATGATTTAGTTTCTGGTTAATGGATGAAGCCCTCTGTCTGGAACCAGGTAACTCTTCAAACACCCCATATAATGACTTTGATATATGATACAAAAATATGCAGAATATAATGAATTAAATCAACAGAACTCCTGAAAAGTGTAAGATGAGATCAGAATATATTATACTATACTGATCAGATCTTGGTCTTATTGAAGTCAAAAGTAAAATTTCCATAATTTCTATATATCAAAGGGTATAGACAGACAAAACAGTTAAATTGCTTCAAAATTATAGCACTTTACAACTCAGCTGTGGTAAGTTCCATCTCTCTGTTCTACTCAGGAGGTGCAGACAGAAGTAACATTTTTTGCCCTATCTAGCTACAGAAAACAGTTTATAGTTGTAACCACACACAAGTGCATGGCTGCAGACAGCTTCAAAAATGGTCTATCAGGTGAAAAACTGACCCCTCATTGCATGAGGTATCAGACAAAGACATTTAAAATGTAGCGTCTTTTCTAATTTTGTGTCTGAAGAGCACCCAGCCTGTCTCTGTTTTGAGAATGGGAAGGTCAGAAAGGTAGCAGAGGGAGTTCAGGCTGGGGGGTTTTCAGCCCCACCCCCACCCCCGGGAGGTTGGGGCAGGTGTATTGGAGCCCTCCTGAGGTGGGGTGCTCCAATTCACCCACACCACCCTTCAGCACTATCTGAGGAGCCCCAAGAATGAGCTCCCTCCCCCTCTCCCATTCTGAAAACAGTGAGCACTGACAAAGCCCTGGCCATTGCTATGAGAACTTGGCTGCAGGTTCCCAGCCCACAGCTAGATTCCCCTTCCCCTGGAGCCAACTGAACTTCTGTTTGGTCTGGGGTAACGTTGCAACTCAGAACACGTTGCAGAAATCATTTTGAGTTACAGCTGGGAGCTGCACTTCTGTATGTACCCTAGCTGGCAGCTTAACCTGCTGTAATTTTAAACCTGTTTCATTTTGGTGTAATGTTACAGTAGTTTAGTTCTACTTTACTGGGATAGGAGGAGGCAAACCAAACATATTGATTGATAAAGCTGACATGCTGTCATGAACAGCAAGTTCACTTCTCTCTTCTAAGCACGGAGAGGTAGGTAGTGTGTGTTGGTCTGAAGCTAGCATCTGATAATGTAGGCTAAAACGTTTCAAAGCTTATGAAAATGCATGCCTCTCTAAATGAGTTAGTCTATAATGTGCCATCATGACCTGCTTTCTGCCTTCTTTTAAACAGTTCAGGTTAGTGTTTAGAAGAGCCATATATTTATCAGTCATGGAACCTACATATTGGATGCATCTATACGTGAGCTTTACTATACAGTAGACTAATTAACTCTGCAGTAAAGTGTCACTCTCTACATGTGCACTGGTATTAGGGTGCAGTAAATTAATTAGCTCTGCTGTAAGACCATACTGTCTTACAGTGGAGTACTTATGTGCATTGAAACTCACATGTAGGTGATGACGGGCTGGCGGGATGTGAGCATGTTAAAGTGCGGGGGCTACCTGCTACCTAGCCCCACACTTTTGCACCCTTGCGCCACAGCCATCCCCTCTGCTGCCCAATGCCACCACCCAGAGCCCATGTTCCCTGTCAGCCCAGGACTGCTCTTCCCCACATTAAAAGTGCTGCTCTCTGAGGCACGTATCTAAAAGCTGCACTTGGGAGCAGTTGTCTCTGGCACGGACTGCACTGTTGTTTATTTCTTTGCATTAATTGCATGTGTAGATGCACCCACTATCACCAACAATGTTGTCTTTCATTTACTGACAGTGACATAAATCACTGTCACAGAAGTAGTATAGGAGAAGTATTTAAGGAGTTGTGATTCTCCTTCAGATATCCATCCATGTGTATATTCTAGGTGCTGCTTGCACCACAGACACTCAGACTTTTAGCCACAGCAATACCCATATAGTGAATATGCAGTCTGACTCTCCTTTTGCTTCATGCCAAGGACAAAAAGGACATGTTTCCTGTTCCTTGGTTTCTCAGCTGGTGGCTTGAAACAGAGCATTTGTTGTCTGTTCAGACAGTAGTTACAGGCCAAAAACACAATTTGAACCCTTCATGTTGATTTGTGCCTTTTTTGTTTTTCTTTTTCTTCTTTTTTGTTCCTACCATTTTTATTGCAGAGACCATTTGCTTTCTTGGCCTCTGCCATGCGTTTTTTTTGTAGCTGACATAAACTCCATTCCCCCCTCATTTGGACTGTTAGCATGGCTTCTGCAGGTTACCTTGTTTTAAACTGCCCCTCCTGCAACAGGACTCTGCCAGCTGCTCACTGGGCACATCTACATGTGGTGCTATGGTGACATTGTTCCTTTTGGAAGTGCTAAAAGATGGTGTAGTAACAGCCTGTATTGCGCCATGTGCACCACACAGTTATTTTTAGGCACTTTGTTGCCATAGCAATGCACTATAATGAGGTAGCACATCGCTATGACAACATAGCTGCAGTTCTTGCCTGCAGATGCTATGTTGCTGTAGCACGTTGCTATGGCGACATAGTGTCACATGTAGACACACCTGTTCGGTCCTAGACACCATCATGGCTGGTTATACAATCCAGTTTACCATGGAGTCTGTTTCAAATCTACTTCCCACTTTCCTTTTTGGAGACCTAAGATTTTGTTTCAAGTGGCATTCACTTCCCCAGCTTTGGGAGCCATGGAAATTCCACCACAGAGCAGAACAGGATTCTACAGGAGTTATTTCTTGGTCCGCAAAAGAAAAGGAGGATGGTATCCCACCTTTGATTTAAGACAACTTGACTCCTTTATCTATAAGCTTGAATTCAAGATGTTGATTCCAGGGGTGTAGGTTGGAGCCGTGTGTATGCATACCAGCCCAGCCGCTGGCTTCTTTACTTTTCATTCCATCCAGGAAGAGCACACACCAACTGCTGAAACTTCCTTAGCCTGACGAAGGGTTTTTGAACCTGAAAGCTTGCTTAATAATTATTTTCCAACTATTTGGGTTGGTCTAATAAAGGATATCAGATTCACCCAAGGAGATGTTGATTCCATCACTCCATAGGGACTGGTTTGCATCTCTTGATGATTAGGATATTTATTTTCATTTTGCCATCTTGTCTTCCTACAGCAAAAACCATAATTTGTGGCAGGCCAACAAGAACCACTAATGGTACCAGGCTGTATCATTACACCAGCCTTTCAACACACCAGAGAGGATACACTACATCCTATTGGTGGTGATGGCCCCATTCAAGACAACATTATAACTTATTCTTCCTTAAACAACTGGCTAGCAAAGGGTTGGGATCTGTCTAATCTTCTGGAAGGATGTCCTTGAGCATGGATGTAAACACTCCATTTCTGCTTAAGTCCGCACTTGCGTAGAAGAAGGACCCAGCCAATATTTGCAGTGAGGTCCCACTCCCTTCTTACCAGCAGTCATTGACAATCATGATGGGTGGCTGCCTGCTAACCTGAGGAGAACATGTGAACAATATCCAAGGGCAGGACAAGGTTACATATCAATATCTAGAGGTTCAGGGTGAGACAGAACCACCTGGCATTTCTGTCCTGTGTTGGAGGACCAAGTTCAGGCTATAATGCCATATTTACTTGAATATAAGATGAGATTTTCCCCCAATCAGCATAGGGGGGAAAAAGCCCCTTGTATGTACATTCACATACAAGGAAATCTCACTAAATGTATTATATATTAATAAACTGTTGCCAAAAGCAGCATGTGCTCAGCAGCGGAAGCCAATTTCAAAGTTGATTAAATGCAGCCAATACTGAGCATGACTATAAAACACATGGCCCATATAGGGCAAACATACTGATGGGAACCTACCACTTTTTTTTTTCTTTCAGAAATATTTATTTCTATACATATGCTGCTTATATGTTTGTGTGTATATATAGATGTGTATAGATAGGTAGACAGGTATAATTTAGATATTATAGATGTATGGATAGATTGATTCATATAGATATATCTATTTTACATATCATATATATACCTATACCTCTAGCAACCTGTTTTGTGACTGCTGTGGTTCCCTTGACAGTCCAAAACACACTTTTATGGTTACACCATTTTCATTCCCATTACACAAATCTGCACCATGCACCTGCGTTCCCATGTGCCCGTGCACCCATTTGCCTGTTACTGTCGCCTTTAACCATGACAGTTATACGAAGGACCACCTTAGTGCCCATCCCCCTCCCAACTCCTACATATTTCCCCAGCCCTTTCGCATGTCATTGTATTCATCATCTCCATTGCCATCATCGTCATCCTTGTCGTCATCATCGTTGCTCTCTTCAGGAAACCTGTTTCTGAACAGTTCGTGCCAGTCCCCTCTCTTCCATATGATGTCCACCATTTCTTGCCATCTTCCTGTAGTACTAGTACATCTCGCTCGGTCCCATTTTAATGCAGCCCTTGACTGCAAGGTTTGTGTGTCTGTTTGTGAGCAGGTTTCTGTCTTCCACAGGGCATTCCTAAAGCAGGGATGAACTGGTCGAAGCAGGCTGTCAGGGTCCCTTGCTGCTTAGTCGAGTGCTCTTACAGAACCGCCTCTCTGGTCAGGTTTATGAACCCAGTCACTATCAGGAGGAGTATGCAGACTCTCCTCCTCACCTCCCTGGTGTATAGGGAGTACCAGAGGATGTGGTGATCAATTGGTTCTGTCTTCCACTGGCAGGTTTGCCTGGGACAGTTTAATGGGCATCTCTTCCCCTCAGTTTTTCCATGCCCACACAGGGAGTTCCTAGTGGGATACCTGCCAGTTCAAGTCTTTGTGATCCTGCAGGTTCTTGTGAAAGATTCACCCCCACATGGCCTGGCAGCTGTAGCTGGGTAGTAGGTCCATGGGAGACATGATGTGTATTGCCCGCACCACTTCCTGCTTCTTACAGTGGTTCATCAGGGTCACTGGGGCCTCATTTTACAGTTTGTATTTGTTCCAAAAGCATTTTGGGACCTTATAGAGCCACAGCAACTCCTTGGTCCACGAGCTCACATTGATCATCTTATACACCCTCCACTGTTGCAGTAGTTGCCCTGCAAAATAGTTTACAAAGTGGGCTGTTTTGGATTCTATCCCCATCACCAGTTTGCAGATCTGGCTCATGTACTTGGCCCCAACGATGTTTGGCACTCCTCTGCCTCCAGATCTTTTATTTTGAACAATGTAGGCCTCACCACTTTCTCCAATCTGGAGCCCCAGAAGAAGACGTGTGGCTCTTTGGATTCTGTGAATGACGTGCTTTAAGGGGAAGAAGACTAGCACAATGTGCAGAAGCACTAGTAGTAACACTGTACTCATGAGTGTCACACAATCCCCACCATCCATTGATAGGCAGCACGATTTCTATAGTCCCAATCTCCATTAAGCCTTGACCTCAGTCTGTTTCCATGCCCTCTATCTGGTCAGCTCTGGGTTGAACTCTATCCTGAGGATATTTACCCCCAGGGCTGATGGGTCCCTGAGTTTGCCCAGTACTAGGCAAGTGCTTTTGCTCATGTTGAACTTGGTCCCCATCACTGCTCCATATATCTGGGTGTGTTATAACATACTTTCAACCTGCCACTTGTCCCAGCATATGATATTGAGGTCATCCATGTAGGCCAGGACCCTTGTCTCTTCCTGGTTACTCCTAGGGTTCTCTACTCCACTGATCCAGGGATCTCACGTGAGCCGCTGTGCTAGTGGAGCATAAAAAGGCAGATAAACAAGATCAGAAAGGGTTGCCAGTGCTGCTGGACTCCTGACTCCACTGCAATCAGGGCTGTCAGGGGCCCATTTACCAGTACCCTGCTGCTCATGCTGGTGTCCAATGTCTTTATCCAGGTGACAAAGGTTGCAGGGTCCCTTTTTCAGTGTCTTGAATAGGAACCAATGGGATACCTGGACATAGGTCTTCTCTTCTCTGTGTTGAGAGCATGGTAGAGTTCAGCCCTCTCTTCTGTTGGTATCATAGTGCATCTTGTAGCTGCATCAGGACTCCGTGGATCTGTTACCTTGCCACCACATACAACTGGTCCTCATGGATCACTGCACCTATAACAGACTTAAAATGCTAATTCAAGATTTTGGTCATCAGTTTGTAGTCAAAGTTCAGAAGCGTTATAGAGCACCCTTATAAAGAAGGGCCCTCTACCATTCCTGCCCCCAGGTGGCCCTCCTACATGAGTAGGACGCTCTGATTTGCCTCTGGGCTCCCCAGGAATCCCAGACCCTTTTTCCCCCTGGAATTTCATGTCTGAATTATCACTTTCTTTAACTTCTGGGGACCCCCCCCCACCCCACCCGTAGGCAATAGGCCCCATAGGCTCCCAGACTCGGGAGGCACCAGTCACCCATGTGGGTTCAGGTTTTCCCTTTCCTTCTCTTCTTTATCTATCCTTACCATCTCCTCAGCCAAATCTTTCCCCCACCCCACTCCTTTTTTCTGAGGTTTTCAACCATCTTTGTTAAGGTTCTCACATTTTTTTTGTGCGTGCATTATGCTCTCCTTTTTGGAGAGGTTCTCCGCATCTGTTTCCTCACTTTCTGGGACCTTTTCTGCCCCCTTCAACTCTGTTACTGCCAGGTGGACTTGTTTTCTGTAATCTTTTTGTTTTGGCTTTTCCTTACATTAGCGTAGGACTGAGGGCAGGAAAAGGTGTAAAGAAAGAAAATGCAACAAAGTATTTACATATAATTTGATAATTTAAGGTGTCTGTTAATAGTCAGAAATATTTTGGATAGACAAAACTTAAAAAAATACTATGATAATTTTTTTATTTTCTTTCCAAAATGAAAAAATAGTTAACTGACTTATGTTTCCATTATTGAGCAGCTAAGCTAGTTTTGCAGCTTTGTCTTCTGTATATACTATATATGCAATAGAGAAATACATACAAAAAGAAAATGTTTTCTTTTTTGCACAGTAGAGTTTTGTACCTGGACTACAGAGGGAAAGCTTTGTACATATGTCAGAACTGTATGTGTAATTTGTATGGGTATTAAAAAAAATTAAAATAACTTTATTTTCTGTTGTCAGATGCTGACAGACATTGTGAAGTCGTTGGAAGTCCCCTGAAGATCAAAAGCACTAGAAAACCACTATCATATATCATTGGGTATTTAGGTGGGTATTTTCATTTTGAAGAAAATGTGTAAAATGAGATTTTGGCATTTTAACATATTTTTAAAATTCTCAGTCCAAATTATGGACATTTATACCAACACGGCACTAGAACCAAAGAAGATATATTGATTAAAAATGCTTTATTTAATAAGAAAACCTTTCTAAAATTAATGTAAAAATGGCAAAAGGGCCCAACATAATCTTGCAATCTGATATGCAAATCATTAATTATTAAAAGTGGAATTTTCCACTGTGCTCAGTGTTGCTCCCTTTCTGCTTCCATTGAAGCTGATGCCAAAACCCCTGCTGACTTCAAAGGGAATAAAGTTAAGTCTTTGCTGAGTGCTTTTAGAAATTTCTCACTAAGATAGTGTTAATGCTTTTATTGACTGAATTGCTTATAAAGAGGTGTTGTTATCTGTGGAACATACAGAGCTCATAGATGGTGGTGAGAAAAGTAGAATGATGTGTTGGAAAAAAAAAGAATAACCTTGACCTCGGAATCAGAATTTGTGATTCAAAATAAATAATTTCATAAAATTATCATAGTCTTCCAGACAGACCACCATGGCAATTAAACATGTATGGCTAATTGCAGACATAAGAAATACACTTTAAGTTCTATTAATCTTTAAATGAATACAGAAATCAGCCTAAGTTTTAAAGAAGTAAAGCATTACACCGTGGCAACAAATAGTGAGCCAATATTGCTCACATTTCTTCCCCCTCTCCCCCCTCTCATGTAAATCTGGAATAATTTCATGAAACCAGTGATGATGCCCTCAGTTGATACAGGTATAAATGAGAGTTGAATCCACAACATTCCATCAAATTGAAATCCATGGGAGTTTTATAAGAACAGACTTAAATAGTTACTCATTACTTTTCTCAGTATTAATCAATGACAATTTCATTAACAAAATGTTCAGGTTGATGGTAGCATCTTGTGTCCTCCTAGGATTTATAGTAGAATGGGACTGTGGGCTGTGGTAGGGCACACATACATGCTACCAGGGCAAGTGACAGATGTATGACACTAAGAGTTTTATTACTTGAGTTTCTGTAAGCTTAAGCACGTTAGAAAGGATCGGTGTATCTCTCCTTTCTCTACTCCCTCTCCTGTTATTCTCTCCCACTATTTCCAGCTCACCTTTCCTTTCCCATCCCATGAAGCCACCAGCATTTTGGATGGTACTAGTACATAAAAGATTCTACTTACTGTCTCATGCCCCCCACCCCCGCATAGGCCATTTTTTGCTGGAAGGTTGCACACATCCATAATTATGCAGCCCAGGCTGTACTTGAACCAAGCTTTGCAACTTCTATTGCACCTAGATTCACATTAACCCTTTTCTCCCACTCCACCTAATCTCCATCATTGAGTCCTGAGACCTCTGCCTTACCATACTTCTTTATTTACCTCCCTATTCTCATCACAGCCCAAAACATTCTTGCCCCCCAAAAAGTCTCCATCCATTAATCCTCACGTTCTCCTTGCAGCACTGCACACACAATGCACATTTTTTCTCAAAAAATCTTTGAGCACTCTCTGAAGTTTCAGCTGTACTCAGATACATCCCCCCATTATCTGTGACACGTACAGACAATGTATCAAGATGTCTTGCTTTATTTTCAAGTTTCTATCTTCTGACACTAGCTGAATGTAGACCAGGTTCACTGGTTACTGCTTGCCCTCTTGAACCATCTGTCTCATGTGAAACTGAACAGGCCTCTAGACAGCCACGCTGTCTGCACATGCACAATGACATGTATTTGCTCCATGAGGGGTAGTGTTGCACCTCTCTAGAGAACCCAACTCATTCATGAATACATCTGACATTTTTTTTACCCCCCAAAGTACTGTGAGTCATGTATTATGTGGGGCAAGTATCAACTAGTTGAGATCATTTTGCACACAATGGGCACATCCAGATGAGCGCAGACGTGTGGTATATGATGCCACAGACCTGTCTGCAGCACTACGCACTGCACATGCAGGCATTCCCTGGACTGCTACTCTGTGACATTCCTTGTATTGCTGTTTTGTGGCAGGGTGGTGGCCCCGGAAAATCCTGGGGTCAAAAAAACCCATGCCAAAACAAAGCAGGTTGGTGCATGTGGGGGCAGAACCCCCCCCCCCCCTCCCAAAACCAGA
>NW_005842047.1:162560-173104 GCF_000455745.1 Alligator sinensis
CTACACGATCCGAGGTAACCTACCATGCACCAGAGTGCATGCGGCACAGGTGTTCCCCAGGGACAAGTAACAGGGGCACAAGGTGTGCTGCTGCTACTTGTCCCCGGAGAAACAAAAGTCCATACTTGTCTGGACGTGCCTGGTCAGGGCTATGGTTTGCTCCCCGAGGCTGTGCTAAAAAGGTTGGCATAATCTGTTAACCTTAAGAAAAATGGTTTGCTGTTAGGGAGCAGTATTACAAGAATCCTGTGCATCTCAGGAGGCTTGCTAAATTTCAAGGCCATCTGAGTAAGCATGAGGGTGTTAGAAGTTTTAGAAGAGTTGAACATTAAACTGAAATTGTTGACTTTGTGTTTTAAGTTTTGACCAAAATAAATAGTACTCTTATAGAAAATTTCCATTGTTGAAAAGAACTCCCCTTTTTTAGGGTTGTGGGCAGACCTTGTTTATTCATCTCGAAATATTTTGGCCCTCAGTAGAATTCATAAATATACACTCTTGTCCCTGAAGTAATATCCTGAAGCTTATCTGAAGAAACACAGTGACTTGTACCCTAAACAGCTGCAAGTTCAATTTTAGCACTGCAGTTTCTCAGGTGGAGTAGAATTTCCTGGGCCAGAGTAGGGGCAGTGCGGGGATGCACAGCTCCATGAAATTGTTACCTTCTTAATAGCTGCTTGCAGCTTTTACAGTATTATTGTCTCTTCTTTGAGGGTGTATGGTAAAAATGATACAATTATTACAGAAAGAGAACTAATGGAAATAATCTTTCTGTTTAAGTTTTCCTGATCAGTTTGCTTTGGTTATTTAAAAAAAGAAGTATCACAGTTTAAACCAGCTCTGGAAGAGGTGGCTACTTGAGTGGCATTTAATTTCATTTACCTTTCCATATTTAAATAAATTAGTAAAGCCTGACCTTTTACAATTATTAAGCTATTGTGTTTTTCTTCTGAAAATCATCATTTCACACCATGTTGTGGAGGTCTGCTTGGGTGATTCCATGCTACTCCATTAACTATTTATTAGACTGCAGTTAGTTATTCCTTGTAGGAGATCACAGTTCCTCTTCATTCCTACTTGTAAGAAGGTCACAAAGGTTAAAAAGGTTTTCACCCACCCACTCAATACTGAGTCATTTCTCAGTTATCCCTTTTCTGCTTTGTAAGAAGCCAGTTCCACAGGAGAGCTAGACTGATATTAAAGGGAAATCTTCCCCATTCCACAGATACCTCAGGGTTAACTTGTCCATAATCATTTTAGTTTTTGTCATATTTAAGAAGCAAAAAGAATTGAAACAAATCTTAACTATTTGGTTGCCCTGTATTACCTCTTAGTAGTGCACTGCTGCTTTACCACTTGTCTGAGCTGGGCCAACTGAGGGAGCTGAATTGATAGGAGTGGGAGAATTGGCTGTAATTTATTTCCCTGTCTTGGCATTTTATTTTTCTTCAGCCATATTACTTTAGATAAATAAGGTCCTATGACTATGGATTGCCATTTACTATATGTTTATACCACACTTTGTCTAATGGGACTCCCACCTAGTTGGTCTCAAGGCATTAGCACAGCATAAATGCCTTTAATATGTACTTAACATATGATTTTCTGTTCTTCATTTACTATTTATATTTTGATTTCAGACTGGTATTGTAAAATGAAACTCAGCCTGCCAATTAGGGGCTACACCATTATGCAAGTGACCTGCATCCTATTGTGAAATTTATTTTCGTGAATCGGTGAAAGTAAGGAGTGGGGTGAATAGCTGTTTCAGTGGAGAAAGATACAATGCATAACAGCAGGGTTACAGAGACCAGTCCATAATTTTGTCCCAAAACATATCAGGAAAATGTTTTGTTGGAGCTTGATGAAAAACCCAGACCTGATTCAAGAGTCTTCTCCTCTGAGGGTTGAAAGCATAGGCTGAATGAGCATTGGAGAGTGCAGTCTTACCTAATTTAGGAAAAGCTACAAACATACCTTTCTGTTTTGTTACAGTTCACTCCCCACCTTTAAAAAACACAAAACTTTATTCCAAGCAATAAAGCATTGCTTTCTACAGTCTGAAAAAGGAGTGGCAACAGAAGGTCCATGAAATCTATTAGGAACTTGGCATTTGCCAACCTATATCACACAAGAGTGGGAGGGGTAGATACATGCATAGATACTATAAGGCTGAAAGGAAGCAATAATTTCTAAGTAAACCAACTATGAATAAAGTTGGCACAAAGTCAGAGTTGCCTTGCCTTCACAACAGTCATAAAAACAGATATCTCAAATTAGTGTTTTGAATAAACAACTAAATTCTCTAGTTTTATCCGATTGTGGATAGGAGATGTAATATCTGGCTATCAAAATCCTCATCTCTGGTAGTGAGTGACAGATGCCTTTTACTCTTGCCTATTGTTTAGTCACCTCTGTATCTTGTTTAAACTTATTTGCAGCTCCTTGAATCAAATGTAAGTTGGTCAAGGGCATTTATACATGTGCTCCAGGATTGGGGAGGGAAGGTTTTTTAATTAGAACAGCTCTGAGAGCTGCTCTAATTAAAGCACCTGGAGCGTCACGTGTATCAGTGTCACTGCGCTGAAAAATGCTTTAGTTAAAGCTCCCCTGCTGCCATTTTCACTGAGGGGACACTGACACACGTGACGCTGGAGTCTGCTGGAGCACAATAATTACTGTGCTCCAGCCGACGTGATTAACTGAGTCTGCTCCGATGTGCTGTAATTGGAGCATATTGGAGTAGCCTCACGGCACTTGTATAAGCGCCCTAAGAGCATAATTTCACCCTAGGATTAGGATCACTGGTTTACAACCAAGCTTTTTTTCAATCATAAAAATAGCTAGTTTAATCTCCGGTCTGGTACTGTATACTTAGGAGCTGGTATTTACTCTGAGCTGCTGGAGATTTGTGAGTCACTTTTTATGCAAATACTCAAAAGCTATTATGCTAATTTCTGATGGCTTATGAATGCTTCCAACCAGTAGTGTAGATATAGGTAGATGCCAGGAGCAGGAGGGGGCTCCAGAATGAAGGCCGTGAGCATTGGAGCGGTGGTGGCAGGGGGCTATTCATGGCACAGGTGTTCCTAGGGAAAGTCCAGACTGAAGGCAGGAATCCCCTTTTCAGCCTCCCCCCACTTTCCCTGCTATGCAGCCAATGGCTGCTGCATTAACCCTCTCTCAGCCTCTGCAGAGTTAAGTAATTCCACATACAAGTCGGTGAAAGCTGTGGGAGGGTTAATGCAATGGCTCCCATGAGGGAGGCTGGGGAAGGAACTGGGTGCCTCCTACCCCCAGCAGAGGTCTCCAGGCCCTGGGTGAGCATGTATTGTAACAGGCAAGATTCTGCGCCCTCCAACTCTCCTGAACTCAGCACAACCTTCCCCACCACAAGCCCTACCTAGGGAGCAGAAATAGCTAGGTACACCTCTGCTATCAACTGTGTTGCCTTCTTTTATCTGCTGTTATAAAAGTTAAGCTGACAATAAAGCTGTGTGTCCACAAGATCAGTGCTGCTCGACCTTCTGGGCTGCATGAGTGGTGCGGGGTTGGTCTGCAGGCTGGATCCAGTGTGGAGTCAGCGTGCAAGGTCAATCTGTGGGCACGATCCAGCACGTAGGCCAGACCTTGTATGCTGGTTCCAGCTGCAGGGCCCTGTTCTGTGCTAGTCCAACTCCATGCATCAGATCCAGCCACGGAGCAACCACATGCACTGGCATGATCCAGCATATGGGTCTGTGTCATCCATCCTTCAAGGCTCCCCATGGGTCTGGGAATCTGGAGGCAGGGGAGCAGTGACATCCTTAATTGCTGTAGCTCCCAGAACTGTGGCAATTAATGGTGTCACTGCTCCCTTGTCACCAAATTTCTGGACCTGCAGGAAGCCCCACAGGCCTGATGACAGCCCCATGGGCTAGATTCAGTCTACAGGCTGGAGGCTGAGCAGCAGCACTGCACAGGATCATTCAAAAACTGTAGTTTTCCCCCCAGTTTTGAAGTACAGAGGTTTGTTTGGTAGCCATTTAACATTTAAGGCATGGAGGTTTCAAATTGGCTTAGCTTTTAGATGGCTTTCATACATTATTGTCCATTTTTGGTGGGCAGCAGAAGGTTTTGTTTCATGGAACAATCAGTGAGAGATCCAGGGTGCAATCCTGACTTCAGGTATGTTGTCTGAGATTACAATTTGCCATATACTTTCAATTATTTGTTTGACAGATATGAACAAAAATGTGTTGACTTTAGTGGGTGTAAAATAGGGCTATAAATTACAAAAATTTGAGTTTTCTACCTCTTTCTTTTACCTTCCCCTTCCTCATCCCTCCTCATCCTGAGCAATGCTCTTGACTGCTATCTCGTCATACACACACTAGATCTCCAGAGTTTACTTTTTTATCCCTTGGGAAATAGAAGAAGACTAGGCTTGCCCCACTGTGCAGATGTCAGCTTGCTCAATGGACCTATTTAGTTCTGGCTTGTTCTGTGTTAAAGATGACATGGTACCTACACAGGAGCGAATAACATTTCATTTCCTGTCCAATTTTGGCCAGAGTGAGAATCCCTTTACTCACAATGATGAGCAGTTATTTGAGTTGAGTAGGACTGTTCATCTAATGTACCTGCTTACTAATGTTTGTAAAAGGCTCTTTATCACTGTATGCATGGGTCCTGGAGCAGGGTTAGTATATTCATGACTTCTTCTGTGTTACTCCTGGAACTTCATATGGAAGATGGCTTTGTGTGTGCTTTTAAAGCACTCCTCTGAAGAAGGATCTAATGCAGATTTTTCCAATACAAAAGTATTTAACCAGAAAATACTGCTCTGCCATGTGTTTCATGGAAATGTGTTGGGGGAACACACTTTTAATGAGCAACAGACAGACTCTGATGGAAATGCTTGTCTGCTCACCTGTGGGCTGCCAGGAAGCCTAGACTGCGAGCTCTGGGGCAGCCCTGCTATGTGGACTGTGCTGGGGTCGGAGACTGGGAGTCTGGAAGTGCTGAGAGGTTCAGTTCTTTATGGAGTCCTGCTTCCTTGCTCTGTAGCCGGGTGCTTGGGAATCTCATGGAATCTTGGCTTTAGCTTGGGGCAGGCTTCCATGGTTTTCAGCTTGGGGTTAGCCACACCTGTCCCAGGGATTATAGGACTTCAAGACCATCTGGATCCATAAGCTGCCTGGATCCCATAGCTAAATGATATGATACTTGTCAGCAGAGCTCTAAAGTCTCTCTACTGGGCATGTGTGGGCTGTGATCAAAAGCTCATAACTTGGCCAAATTGGAGTTGTTTTGCACTGAGCACATTTCTGACGCAAGCCATTTCTCTAGCTAAATTTTAAGCCTCTGATCCAAAGCGTGTAATTGCTATAACTTCAAACAAAGCATAGCAATACTACCATGTGTTTACTTGTCTCTTTCTCAGAACTGTTTTCACTGAGATTTTCTAAAAGAGTTAAACCTGGGGCAAGCCAATACCATAATTTCATCCCAAAAGTTCAAAGTTTGGTAAAAATGCAAGCAACTGAAAACAGGATTTTATAGTAGGGAGTGCTGGCCAATCTTAGTAACAGATGGTGCCACCAGCCCTGCCTGTAATAGAAAACACACACACACAGAGGAGTAGCTGTTATCTTGTATTTAACTCTGGCATTGAGGACTAATGATTTTTGTTCAACATAAACTGACTTCAGATTTATTTGTTGTGGTGTCTTTTACCCACCTTCAAAACCCACACATTTAATCAGTCATGGCACTTACTTCAAGGCAGAACTAAGTGAACCAGATTTTTCATATTAGGGAGAACCATGGTAACAAAGATTGATTTATTCATTATGCAAGGCCTTGGAAACATGCTAGTAGTCTGAAGAAATTGACTTCCAGTTCATTAGAAAAATTAAATGTATATGTATGGGGTAAAAAGAGGTTAAAAAAAGGTTTTTGAATGCAGTATTTACTCTCTCTCTCTCTCTCTCTCTCTCTCTCTCTCTCTCTCTCTCTCTCTCTCTCTTTCCTTTTTTTTAATAGAGATTCATCCTGCAATAAAACCTAATGTAATCAGATCAATGCCGAGCCTTCAGAGCCCAGGTGCAAAACGAATGCTTGCAACTTCTAATCATTCATCCTTAAGTATTTTGGGAAAGAGAAACTACAGCCATCATAATGGCCTTGATGGTATGTAAAGCTTAGATTTTAACAAGATATATTTTATGACTCTTATGTGAATTGCAAAACTTCAATGTGCAGAGCTACAAATCTGTAAAACTGAAATTGTAGGACTTTGCTCATTTGTAGCATGCCACATAAAATAATGAATCATCGATTTATAAAAGAAGTAGGCTGCTAGACGAATAACTGTGGTAAAGATGCAGTTCTATAAATATTGTGTAAAATTCACTGAGAAGAGTAGCACCTTCTCATTCATAAATGTACTCTGAGTACAAACCAAAGAAGACCTTTTGTCATGGAACAAGTACAAGATACATTTAGTCTGTTTGTTTTGTTAGTTTTAAATGTCATCATGGGTGGTGCGGAATACACTAGAATTGGCTTCATTTTTAGGACCCATCTCAAAAGATTACTTTGGCTTTAGAGTCTTCAAACTAATATTACTTCTTGTAGTTCTTCTGACTAATCCTCAATGTTTGCACAAAGGATAAGGAAAAGAATAAAAACAAGGGTATTGCAATAGGAGCTTTTTGTATTGTTGAGCAACTGTTTTGCAGTGAGCAATAAAATAAGCCAGTAGATGGTTTGTATAAGAGCATTATGATTTTTTTCCATATTGTACTAATTTATAGATTGCTGGGATACCTAAGTGCTTGTGTGCTGGTTTACATTTCCAATCAGTGTATGGATCCATGACTTGGTTGCAATACTGGCCCCAGCTTCTCTGATTTGATGTGTTGTAAATCAAGGGAGAGATGGTTAGCCATCTTGTGGTAAAATAGCTTTTAGCCATCTTGCCAGACCAATATTCTGGGGTTAGAACCAATCAGCTCCTTCCTGTAAATCAGCATGCCTAATGGCAGGTTGTTCACAGCCCAAGGTGTCATTCTGGCAAACAGGGATAGCTGGCACATAGAAGCTTCTCGTCCACATGCTCTTTCCCATGTATACCCACTGCATGGAAGACAGAAGTCAGTTTCACTGAACCACTTATAGTTTCGTCTACACTGGGTGACTCTCTTGTATCCTTTAAGGCTGATTTCCAATGGTAGCATGCAAATCATGAGCTGACAAAAATTGTGGAAAGGAATTTTGAAGATGGCTCCAAACCATTTTAAAGTGTGCTTACACTCTTAAAAATAACCCTGTGCATGGCATCTTCTTGGCTTGTGTATCATCACTACTAGCAGTATGGATTTTGCCATGAATTGTTCAATAAACAATTCTTACCTAATGTACAAGTCAGAATGGAGTCCAGCTCACTGCCCCTTAGCTAACAGAAGTGAAATGTAATACATCTTTAATAAAGCAATAAAGGATAAGCAGTTCTGACTGTGAATAAAAATGCAGGAAATCAGTGAATTAAATATTCCACTCGGTTACTTTTTAGTGAAGAACCCCGCTATAAGCTTTGAAGTCCTCAGTCACCACACATTATTGGTTAGTTGATATAAAAAAGGTCTGCAGTGAATATAGGAAACATGAAATTCTACTATCTTTAATATATTCCAATTTTAGTTTATCTTAGCAAAGCAGTGACAATATCAGATGGAACTGGACTTTTGGTATTACATGGGAAAATATTTTCAGAGAGGCTGAAAAAGAGGCAGCAAAAGATGTCAGAGTACTGTGTCTTCCCTGGTCTTTGCAGAAGTAAATGAAGAAAGGTTTTATGTTTTGTTTGTTGAGCTATAGATTAATGAAAGCATCCATCCCACATCATCCTATGAACTGAGGTAAAGCCTGGCCTCCCATCCATGACCACTGGTACAACTATGTTTAGCACCAAGCTGAATAGAAGATCTAGAGGGATCTTCACTTGTTATGGCTTTATTCTTGTTAGTCCTATAGAAGCCCTTAAGAAATAAACAGTATTTGAAGAATGGTGTACTCTGGGCATGTCTACACAAGACATTTATACAGTTGCCTAATTAGCTCCACAGTAAATGTCTCAGTGTCTACATATGCAGAGCTATTAGGCTGGAGTAAACTATTAAACTCCACAACAGGATAGTACTTGTAAATACAAGTATTGTCCTGCTACAGATTTTTTTACTCTGCAGCATCACACATGTAGACACGTATATGGCTGGCTGGGGCATGAGGGTGCTTCAGTGTGGGGGCTGCCTGCTGACTAGCCACATACTGGAGCAGCCTTGTGCCCCAGCCAGCCCCTCTGTAGCAGGTTGACCCAGGTCAGAGCAGCCCCAGGCTGGCAGGCTGACCCCTCAGGCTCCCTGCCAGCCAGGACTGCTCTGACATGGTTCAGCGTGCTGTGGTCCCAGGTACATGTGTTGGCACCTGGGGAGTAATAAACTATGGCATGATATTCACCAGAGTTTATTGCATAGCATTAATATGCACATGTAGACACATCCACTGTGTGTGGGGAGTCAGGTAGCCTCTTTGCCTTCTGCCTCACCCCAACTTCTTTTCCCTGTGGCCCTTTCCCCTTCTCTTTACTGTCAGACCCTGCTCTCCCTGAGCATATGGAAGTGAGAAGTAAATTTGAAAATAGTGACTGAAATAACCATAGATGTAATAATTTTTATACAGTACCAATAGACTTAGTTCATCCAGAATTGATATATTTTACCTTTTTTTTAAACTGCACCAAGTTTAAGCGCAGGTGCTCCATAAACACATTTTAAAGCAGCTAAGAGAAAATCCTTGTGGGACTCTGTGATATGCCCCAACTCCAGACATGGCTGGGTAGGCCTTTGAGAATCCTGGGGCACTCCTACATACTTGGGGTGCCATTCTGCTCCAAACCCCTCCCCTCAGTGCTTGGCCACTGAGAACCAGCTGAGCTGTGCCAGGAGCCAACTCCTTGGCTTGTGGCATCTCACCCTTACCTGTCTCCCTGTGGTCTTGCCACCTCTGAGCAGAGGGTATTTTGCTGACTAGAAGAATCACACCCTTGTCCCATTGTGCACTCGGAAAAGATGGATCCCCCCTTTCCATAGAATTGGTAAGCCTGTGTGGTCAATACATATGTAAAAAGGTAACAAAAAGGATATATCAGGAAAAAAATAAAAAGCACAAGAAATTAGTAATCATAGGCTGAAATACACAGAGAGATATAAGAGTAAACAAGCAGAAGAAAATATCTGAACAAAAACCTGTTTTTAACCCTGCATCTGAAATCCAAGGATGCAGTACTTAGCCAGCTTCAACAGAAAGAAGGCAGCTTCTCCCTCTGATCTCTTGGTTAGGGCCTCCTTCAATTTTTCCTACCACCTTGCTTTACTCAGCCTCCTTTACCCTGGCTCTACAGGAGGGACTACAGCCTCCCCTGTACTTAGGAAAATTAAAGTCAATAACCTGCTCTCAAAGCAGGCTTAAGTACACTTTCCTGTCTGGCTATTCATGTCTATCACCTATTGGATTCTTGGGGCGCCCACCTTATTATGTATATAACTTCCTGCCCCCTCAAAGGTGCATGTTTGCCAAAGCAAAAAATCTTTCCAAATCTAATTAAGACCAAGGGAATATGTGCATCCTTGCAGACATGGATATTCACTAATCCAATATACTAAAGATCCTGCCTCTCTGTTTCCCCAATAATCTGAATAAGTAGGTGTTATTCTTACGGCTCCTTCCTTTTAAAATGTGAATTTATCACTGACGTAAGGACAGAGTTTATATGCCTCAGAGCATGTAAGCAAAGATGCTGAATCAACAAACACCTGTCAAATGCTGACTCTGAGCACTTAGGCCAGGGACAGACATTCAAAAAGCCTGATCCTGAATTGATTCAATCTTTGCAGGTTAGTCTAACCTGACTAGGCTAAATCAGTTTTGTAACCAGACAGACATTCCAGAAATGCAGGCACATGCCTGCAGTGGCTCAGGCTAGAAGCTGGGGGGCGCTAGATAGCCCTCCCTTCCCTTGCACAGAGCTGAGCTAAGGGGGACATGGCCAGGCCCCAGCTGGACACTGTGATTAGGGAGGGTTCCCCTGCTCCTGAACAGCCCTGTGGGCAGCCCCTGCTGGCTGCAGCAGGGAGCTGGACCCAGACTCCATGCTCGTGAGGAAGGGGCGGGGGAGGAGGGGGCTGGAGGAGGCGGGAGGGTACCATGAGGGAACCCCTCCCAGGCCCCATCCCTACCTGCTCCCCCAGTCCCCCTGAGTGCTCTTGACCCCCTCCCGTTCTCCCAGCGCCTCCCCCCCACCATGACTGCCCCGCTTAGCGCCAGCTCCTGGCACTTTAAAATCCCTCACTCACTGGCTGCTGCCAACCGGGGGTCGGGGGGTGTGATCCCTGCTACCCACACTGCCCCGCGCTGTGAAGGGGGCTCTGCCACGAGTCCCCCAACACCTGGCCACTCTCACAGCACCCCCCCCCAAGGACTGCCCCCCACCCCCCCCCCCT
>NW_005842047.1:173203-189193 GCF_000455745.1 Alligator sinensis
GGGGATCCCTTCCGCCTGGTAGCAGCCAGTGAGTGGGGGCTTTATTTATTTATTTATTTATTTATTTTTAAAGAGCTGGGAGAGCGGGCCGGGCAGCCATTGAGAGCAGGCAGGGGATGGGGCTGATTCAGAGATTTGGCCGATTCGGCTGCGGCCAAATCAATTTGGGACAGTGATTCGAATCACTATCCCACAAATTGGCTGAATCTGAAGCGAATACTAGCCACTTCACACAGGCCTACTGCTTAGTCGGGGAGTGAGCAGAAGTCAGGCAGACACCTGCAGAGACTGCAGCCAGGGAGCAGAGGGGAGGGGCCAGCCCTGCTGTGGAGCAGAGAGCCCTGCCCAGCCCAGAGAGCATGCTGGGATGCTGGTGCAGTTTGATTTAATTTAAACCAGCAAGGGGCCTGGGACAGACATTGCATAAAACAGTTTTAGCCAAATCAGTTAAGTCTGATACTACATTCAACCAGGTTTATTTCAAACTGCCTTCAGCCATTCTCAAACTGGTTTATGTACACTGAACATCTATTCTATTACAGGTTTAAACCAGTTTCTGATTACTTAAACTGGTGTATGTGTAATGTCTGTTCCTAGCCTTAAGGGTCTTCAGCCATTCAGGCTTTGAGTCTCTCTGAGGAGCCAAAGAAACTTACTGTTTGTTACTTGGAAGTCATTATCATATTGTGCAATCCTGGCTGTGTACATTTTATATCCAAAACTACAATGCATAGAAGCATAAGGACGATAAGGTTATATCCACCTTGATGTTACCTATAAGTAGAGACTGCCAATGACACATTGGCAAAATACATTCGAGAAAACCTACGTGACACCCCACAACCCCCCAGTTCATGACAGACCTCATTAGAACATGATTTAAATGGTTTCCCATTTTAAAATAATTTTGAGACCTGTAATTAAGGAGTTCCTAATCAATTAATATGGGCTACCTGCTAACATTTTTTTTATCAGACTGTCAGATAGGACTAAGTCTGTGCCTCACAGAAGTCTAAGTTTATGATGTTACCTTTGCGGCGTGTCTACACATCACCATACCATGACATTGCTATGGCACCATGCTTTAAAACTTCCTTCCTATGTGTAGACGCACCCTTGTTAACCAAACTTCTTATCTCATCAAAAATAATTTCAAGGTTTTTTGATAAAAAACCTGTTTGATTGGTGTTAATTATTCTACCATCCTTTAACTTGTTCCTGATTACAGCTTATATCTCTCTGACTTTCTGTGATTTTGCTTGTGATCAGTGTTAGGTTATGATTATGCATCATCCCATTACCCCTTTTTATAAATTGGAGTTCATTCTTTAGGTTCTCAGGTGTTTCAAAATGTGTTAAAAATCATTATTAATGGTTGAGAGTTCTTTGACCTACTTTTAATGTTCTTAAGTGTAGGTTATGGGCCTTTTGATATAGAAATGGTTAATAGTTGCTGTTTAACATCCTCCCTTGTTAATGATGAAATAAAACATATTTCCTTTTTACTGTGAGATATGAATACATCATTATGCTTCTTTTCAAATGCAGAACAATAATGATTAGAAAAGCTTTGGAATAGTATCTTGTTTTTGTGCAGTTACATCTACAATCATGTCCTATTTCACTTTAAAATATTTTTTATAATTGCATTACAGTGTACAGACCTTTCTAATTGAGTATAAATGACTGTCAATTATTATTAGTGTTGTGGTGTAGCATTAACAGAAAATTTTTGTTGAGAGGCTATGTTGTCTTTGGTGAAACAAGGAGACAAAATGATGTCAGTAAAACTTATTGACATAAAAGAGATACGTTTCAAAAAGCAAACCTGAACATTCATGACTATTAGAAAAATTGTTTAAAGGGAGCTATATAAATATGTTTGCATAAAATATGGAGCAATTTAGGCCTCTCAGGTAAACACCATTTAGGCTTGTGTAAATACATATTCAGGACTGATGTGTTTTAAAGAACATATATTATATGGAGTTAAGACCACTTACTGTATTTTCACAAGTCTCATTATTTTGCCAAGTATAGGGACTCAAAGATGTATGAGATAAATGTGGAACTAGGGACTTTTTAAGAATGTTGCGTTCGATTAGGAGAGTACCATCCCTCTGACCACTTTTTTTTAGCTGGGTATGGAAGAATGGGTAGAGGAAAATTGCTGGTACATGGTCTAATTGTTTGTTTAAAGAATGTAGTGCTTATAAAAGATGCTAGGCTTACATTCCTCGAGACTGAGGATGTCTGTTAATTTATGAGTCTGTACTATTGGATACTACAACAAAAGTTTTTCAACATTTCACCATTGGGCTAGGGACAGAAATTACACATAAACCGGTATAAGTGATTGGAAACTGGTTCAAATCTGTATCAAAACAGAATTTCAGTGCACATAAACTGCTTTCAAAATGACCAAAGCCAGTTTAAGATAAACCTGGATGGATGTAGTATTAGACTTAATAGATTTAGATTAAATCAGTTTATTGAACTTCTGCCCCAGATCCCTTCCAGATTTAAGCTGTCTGCTCCAGCTGAGCAGGGAGGCAGGCTCTAGTGTACCTCTTCTCCCCCTTCCCCCCCACCGCCTTCTGGCCTAGGCCACAGCAGGCATGTGGCTGCATTTCCAGAATCAAAAGTGAATGTCTGTTCACTCGCTTATCAGTTCAATCTCCACAGCTTAGACTAACTTGAAGATTGAATTGATTCAGCCTCAGGTTTTTTGACTGTCTGTACTTAGCCCTGATATACATCATTAGTGGGGTGTCAGGATACGTCAGTGGTAATTAATTTAAAATTTATCTACTGTATTTTAAGAAGGAGACCAATCAATGTTATTTGGGATGGTGGTCTTTGTGCTCTGGGCACATTGTTCCTAGAAAGTAGGTTTCTAGACTGAGATTATGAGACTTTGTTCCTTGGTGCTAACAGCTGAGAGTGGGAATTTTTGACAGGTATCTGGTCCTGATCTGAGCCATTAACTTAGACTCTATCTGTATTCTGTGTAAAATGTAACTGCACTGACAGAAACAGCAACAGAGGTGCTGCAGAGTTGGAAAAGACAAATTGAAAATGGGTGCTTTAAGTATTGCTCTAGAAAGTCAGTGATTAAAGGAAGAAAAAACATCTCTTAACTCTTTACAAGTCCAGGGTATGATAGCAGGATGCATCTTTTTTTCCCTGTAATAAATTACTAATTCTGTGGCTCATCTGCTAATCTTTGAAAAGGAGTGTTTGGGCTTTGTCTTTTTTTGTTTATCTTTTTTCATGGCTAGTACTAGATCTTCCTACAAATCAGAAAAAAACATGAGTGAGTGTCAGGAAAGTTTTTTGTGCCATTTGTCTTCTCAGCCGCGCTCAAAATCTGCCAGACCATCTCTCATACAAGAACTGACAGATTTTGTAAGAAAAAGGCAGAAAGAATAGACAAGCCCATCAGGAAATGACCAATGGAATGTAGGAATTCAGAAGACTGTATATTTTGTGAAAGAATGATAAATGCCATTTCCCTATGGGAACTAACCTCCCGAACTCAATTGTTCCAACTTCAGGCCCCAACTATTGTAGGTACTTTCATATGGAAAAGGCCTGGAAGCCTGTTGTATGGTAGAGCATCAAAAACTGAA
The DNA here is from genome assembly GCF_000455745.1 of Alligator sinensis. Lineage (NCBI taxonomy): Eukaryota > Metazoa > Chordata > Crocodylia > Alligatoridae > Alligator > Alligator sinensis. The sequence goes on from NW_005842047.1 coordinate 176,836, forward strand.
AGAGTGGGAATTCAAATTTTAGCCTGAAACTTTGAAACCAAGGAACAATGTTTCAAAGACAGAACTAAATTCATATATATTTTTCTGTATATTTAAAATCAATTCTCTGCTGTATAACCAATACTACTACAATGATTTCAAAGAAGAAAAGTTTTATAGTCCACCTTTAACTAATTTATTTTAAGTAATGCTATGTAGAGTAAAATCTCTGTTATCCGGCCTCCCCAGAGGATTGCCGGTTATGTAAAAACTCTGGTTATCTGAAATAACCTGGCACAGTTTTCAGATAACATGGGGAGGGGGGGGGGCGGCAGCTGCATGCAAGCTTTCCCTGCTCCACACGTCCAGCCGGCTGGCCAGAAACTCCGGTTAATAGAGTATTCTGTTTGGTGAAGTATCAGACAACAGATTTTACTGTACTTTTGACATGAAACAATGCTGTAAGTTGACATTAAAGTGCATGTATTTGCACTTTTCTTTGTGGTACTTTTTAATTCTTCTGCATGAATTCATAGAATTATCCATATTCTAATCAAAACCACCTATGAATTATGTTGTTCATCCTGCAGAATTTATTGTAGTGCAAATTGCACAAGGAAATGTAAACTTATCCTTTTTAAAGAAGTCATCCAGAGGCATGTGTCATTCACCCTAATTCACCTTATTCACCCTAATTCTTCATACTGTGCCATACTTTATTATCTACCAGGAACCTTTGCCATGGTATTTTTTGGAAGGTTTACAGTCTTTTTGGAGTCTTCCTCAAGCACAAATGCTTTTACCTCCTCTGTGAGGTACAATTGCTTTAATATTTTCTATTGTTATTCCTGCAAATCCCCAAGACAGTCTAAGTAATTTAAAAGCACTTCTTAGTAGTAAAGAAGAGTCCCTTCTAGAAAATAAGATTCTTTGCACAGAAAATCACAAAGGCTACAATATGCTTTACTGGTCTGGGTCAAAGAAAGGATGCCAAGAAGACTCAGCTGTCTAAAAAGATCTTGGCCTTTAGTTTCTTCTGAGAAATTATAAAACACTTGTTACACATTTGAAATATAAAAATAATGTATTTCTATTCATACTGCAGGATCTCAGCTCGCTTTTAGTGATCATATCTCCAACTTCTGAATTGTGAACAAGAGAACTTAGCAACAGTTGAGGTTTGCCCTAGGCTATGGAAAAATACAACACAGTCATGATGACTGTTGATTATTGTTAATTATTTGTATGAGTTCTTTAAGCTAAAATCTTTTGGATTAATGGATTCCCCATCTGCTGGCAGGACCTTCTGTGCTTTGACAAGGATCAGAGCCGGTGTCCATGGGATTTCTAACAGACAAAGGAAGTCACCTTGTATCTACTGAAATTTGCCTTGTTAGCTATTTGAAAGTAGTTATGCCAGTTTTCCGAATCTCAATTTGGATTTAGCTGTCAATCCTGACCCTAATTCTCTCTCCCTTTTCCAGAACTTTCATGCTGTATTTCAGACTGAGATGTCCTCTTTCCTTCCTCCTTGAATCAAGAGTTGCTTCAGCTCCTGGAGGAACAAATATTGATGCGCACAGCTGTGAGCAAGGACTGGACAGCTGTTTCCTGCTGCATTTGACTAGGATTTCTTCCCCCATCCCCCAACCCACAGCAGTATGGGGAAGCAACATGAGCAGTTGATGAAATGAGAGCAAAGTCTATCCCCATTTTCTGATGCCAGTCTAGTCTCTCTCTGCCTCCATATTATTAGTTACTCAGGAGTATAACTTATATCTACAAGTGGGCAAGACATTGTCCTTTCATCACCCCTACTATTTTTGTTGGAAGCTTGCAACTGTCTTTTATGTCTAGCACAGGAGAATGTAAGCAGTCTAATTGACATATCATTGAGAGACTGGAAAATTTGACTCATATCTTTCTTGGCCCAGGGAAATGTAAGAGCATTGCATGTATCTGCTTCATCATGATTCCTCAGATGTGTTTTATGTATGAAAGTATGTGTACAGAAAGAGGGTTTCACAATCAGTCTGAATGTCTTGTTTAGATATGTGCTAGCATCTGTGATATAGCATTTTGCTGTCATCTTGACTTGCAAAAACCTCTCTGATTACCAGCAACTCCATTTTATTTTTCAATCGGGATTTCCGACACTTTCCTGAGATGGTAAAATTTCAGAGACCAGGTGACATTCCATCAATCAGCTTCCTGAATTTGAAGTTTAATTTGCTAACCTGCCTACTGCTGTTGATATGAATGCTTTTATTGACTTTGTATATAACTTAGAGTACTGCTTATTCGTTCTGTTAGCATCTTTTTTACATATCAACTGAGCACATTTGATATATAAGGTATTAAGACTCAATAGACAAGGAACCCCAAACACCATTTTACCATCATTTTTCTCAATGGACCCACCCCGTAAAATTCCCTGTAGTCATCTTTAGCTTATGACCCCATCTTCCTCAAAAGTGCAGACAAACCACGCTGCTCAATGGTCAATTTGTACTCCTCACAGTTTCAGTTTTGGACATGTTTATTCCAGTCCCTCTGTCTTGCTGCATAATCTCTCTTGAAGTGAGGAAATCATCCTTGAGTAACTTAAGTGATGAACGCTTGCTTGGTCCTTCAAAAAAATATGCCAGTTTTTTAAAGCTATAAGTTCTGTAAGACTTGGCAAAACTATACTGTTTTGGCTTTGCTTACTTTTTTTACTCTTCCTACTGCTTCCCTGAGAGGCAAATGCTATGTGTTGCTCCACGCTTGCAGCTGCAGCATCTTAATTAACAAGCAGTTCCCTCTGTAGTTAACAGCTACTTTCCACTGTGCTAAACAAATTATCTTTGTGACTCACGTTGCCTCAAGTTCCAGTAACTCAAGTGAAATTTCAGTGCAACTTTCACATGTTGGAAAAGCAGTTGAGCACAACAAGAACTTCCATTTCCCCCCCCCAAAGGCAGCATCCGCCTGCAGTCACCAAACTCGGGCGGTCCCAGGAGGCACCGCAGCTGCGGAGGGAAGCACCAGGCCTCTGCACAGCTCAGGCAGGCAGGATCCGGCGGGGGAGGGAGAGGGGAGGAATGGGGTTCGCTGCTTTTCTTGTGCAGAGCCTGCCTTCCCGGGATGCTGCCAGGCTGCCTGCACGGCTTCCTGCAGAGTCACGGAGCTGCACAGAGCCTGGTGCTTCACTCTGCAGCAGTAGGGGCAGCAAACTAAAACTCCTTGGAGAAGTTTTAGTTCGCTGTGCCCTAAGTCATTTAAGGTGAGTTACGCTGCCGAATTTCCTACAGCGGCTGGAATTAACGCGCAATACGCCGCTGAGGTACAAAAGCATTTAGCCCACGTTAAAGTGTTGTCCACACATGTCCCTCATTTTTTCTACACATGGCCTTAACCTACAGTGGGCTTAAAATTTTATTTATTTGATAGACTTCTCAAAGCACTTCCTATTGTAGTGGCAGAGACACTATTGTGTACAGCTCTGTACAAACGCATTAAAAGCCTGCCCCTGCCACAAAGAGCTAACAAGCTGAAACTATTTCAACTTTACCTGAAACATGACCTATAACAGTGTATTCCAGCAGAGGCATAGCTAGCTATTTCTGTGCCCTGGTCAGGGGTGGGACAGGGAAGAATTTTCACTGAGTGCAGAAGAACAGGATGGGGGCACAAGCCAATGGGCAAGCCTATGCCATGGGGACTACCTGCCATGGCATAGGCTTGCCCAGGAACTGGAGGTTCCTGCCACAGGGTGTTGGGGCAGGTGGCAGCTGTGGAAGGGTTAGTCCAGTAGTTATTGGCTGTTCAGCTGGGAAAGGGGGAATGAGGCTAACAACAAAAATCTTGCCCCCATATGTGCAGCTGGAGCTCTTCCAGCCCTTGGGTAAGCCCGTGCTGAGCCCAGCTTCCTCTCACCATTCTGGCACCTTCCCCCATAGTGACTGCCTGGGGCTCATGCCCCAGTTGTCCAGCCCTAGTTACACTTCTGTATTTCAGCATCTTTCCAGTGTCTCCCTTTAGAAGTTATAACTTACATTTTAGGCTAACAAAGGAAAGAAAAGGCCTGACCCCTGCATTGAGCTTCTCTATATTAATTTGTTTTTGTTGATGTAGGGTGAATATCTGATGTTGCTGCCTGTTTACAATGATCAGTGCCCACAATTTGTACTCAGAAAACAAAGCTCCAGTATGCAACCTTGAGTTGCTCCTGAGTGTCATTTCTAAAATAAACTCTCATATCTACAGTAGAAAACTTTGGCAACATGCCCCTGGGAGTCAGTTTTGCAATTATATCTCATTTTTTAAAATATTTGTCTTCAGTTATTTTCCTAACCACAAACAGTTTACATTATCTTTTTCTATCGGCATTAATTTGCTCCAGTCACTGATTCCCACTCCCCACCCACATGTCTCTAACCCCAGTGTTACAGGCAGCATTGCTATTTCAGGGGGAAAATAAGTAAAAGAAATAAAGATTCCATTGTCATGTATATGAATCTAGTAACAGTAACCAAATGACCAACTTTACCACCAGTCTGCTCAGAATATATACAAATAAAACAGTTTTTAATATTTTGCCATCAGGGATAGCTGCTCTTAAAAATTAAAGCATTTTAGTGATGGAAATTTAATTTTAGCAGTGAACAAGAGTTACTGAAAACATGTGTAATATACTTGAATTTAGACTCATTAATTTAAGGACTTTTGAACTGTGCAGCCAGGTTTTCCACTGTTCATAAGCATTGATATACTTCTGCATAAAGAGTTTTACTAAAGCATCATAGTTTTTTCCTGTGATGAATAGTCATTGCAAGTATGAGGATACTGATGAGATGTTGCAAACCCATGTTTATTTAAGTTGCTTCTAAGTAAACAAGTAAAGATAATTCCCAAATATTGTAGTAGATCATTTCAGATTGGTGGTTGTTTTCTAAGACAAAATGTAATAGCTTTTGTAAAATTGTTTTTCATAAATCTGTTTTTCAGATTTGTATTATATCTATTGGAACAGGAGAATTATTCTTATGCATTTGGACATTCTCTATTCAAAATGTTAATATACCTACCAATTAAGAAAGATAATTAACATTGTGATTTCATGATGCTTTCTTTAAACGCATACATTTCTGGACTTTTAAGGCATTCTCTCTGTTTTCTGAATCAAATACCAGCAGTGGCAAGACTTGAATTGCATTCTACAGTGTGGTAAGGGCTTAGAATATTGTCCTGTGGTTTGTTGAGCCAATGTGCCATCAATATACAGGCAAAACAAGTACTTCTGTGGTAGAACAAAGGTAACAAACTGGCAGGTAGCAAATGCTGTATGTTAAGTTAGAATTTTGAAATTCTATTTTTGTAATGGTCTGATGTGATATTAATTGTAAATATTATTTTATGGTGCAAGTGTGAACCTTATAGTCATTGGATGTTAGAAGGCAGGGAACCCTGTTGGATGATGGCATTTCTGGATGCATATAGTGATGATTTGTTCCAGCAAATATGTGATTTACCTTCTATTACTATTACTTCTACTAGTGAATCAATCTGAATAAAATGGAAATGGTATACTACAATACTCTGCTTTGTTTTGTAGTTGGTGAAATAAATCATTTCTCAGACCAGTATATAATGATAAACTCCTGGGCCAATTGCAGAGATCCAAAATCTAATGGATTCCTGAAACAGCTCCTTTCCACTGGAGGAACTAACAGAAATATTCCATTGAGGAATTAATGTTCCAGAGATTTAAAAACTCAGCTGTTAGTAACAGATTTTTTGGGGTTATCATATGTTGTTAAATCCAGTCTTGGAGTTCATACTTCCAGTACTATCCTGAATGATTGTGTTATCATTTGGACTGGATTATTTCTTCTGCTGACTAAACCCTATGTCACTACTTGCCAAAAGACATGCAGTACCTTCAAAAACTACTGCAGGCTGTATAATTGGGTCATGCTCAGCCCAGGCTGATGTTGGCTAATTGAATCAAATATTCCATGGGAAACTGCTGCGACACCACATTTTGTTCATGTGTGTTGTCATGCCTTTTATGGTTTTGCTAGTGGAGGTTGTTACAAGAGTCATGATTATGAAATTAAGATCTGCCCCTTACAAAGTGAAGAGGAAGATCTTTTCCTGTTAATATCATTGCAAGATTTCTCTGACATTTGACGAGTAATAGAGAAAATCATTCACTGCACAACATTACAAACACCTGAGATATATTCTTACTACAGTTTTCCAAGATTTTTTTCAGTAGTTGAAGTTTCCATAACTCATATTGGGAAAGAATATGAAACAGATTCTCTTTTTCTTCATTGCATAGAAGTCCTTCCAATAACCTGTGAAAGGATCTTACATAACAATATTATCTTATTACTTGCATTAAACATCTCTGCTACCATACTCCTGATATAATTTTTAACCATTCTGATGAGTCAGGGGGAAGTCCAGAGAGAGTATAGTGGTGTGGTCACATCACCCTTTTGGACCATGCTTTGGGTGCAGCAGTCAGGGACTTTTTTAAATCCCCAAAACAAATAATTGCTTTCTCCCTTCCTTGCCCTCCATACTCAATGGCACTTCCCCTCCTGTGCCCACTGCTGCCCCTGGCTGATCTGCAGATGGGGGAGCTCCAGAGTTGCTTCTGTTCAATGTAGGACAGTGGGAACAGCAGTGGCAGCAGGCAGAGGAGGCAAGGAATGGGGGAAAGCAGGGAAAGGAGAAGCTCCTCAGAACATGGAGAGGAAGGGAAGGTGCTGAGAGTAAGGCAGTCTGAGGCTGGAAAGTTGCTAATGACACTAACTCCAGTTTTTAATTTGCTCCGGTTTTAAGAATTACTAAGAAAACATAACACATTTTCCTAAAGTCAGTAAGTGTATTAAACTTATGCAAAACTTGAAATTACTCTTTAGTTAACCCCTTTTTTATCAAAGGCAACTTTTTCTTCTTTTCTACCTTAGCTGGTGTCTCAGTTATAGTCACATACTCATGGGCTTTCTGTACATAGGACAGCCCATGACTTAATTTGTCACTGTTGTTGCAAAGCCAATTTACTTTAAAGAGCAGGACTTCTTGGGCATGTCCAGATGTGTGGTATGTGGCACTACACACTGCACATTCAGTCACTCTGTGCACTGCTAATTTGCAATGTGGGGTGGGGGTGGGGGGTGACCCTAGGAGATCCCATGCCTAAAAAAATGGGACGGCACACATGGCAGTCTGTGCCACCCAAAACCAGAGCCTGGCTGGCCAGAGCCACACTCTGGCTACTGGCCAGGCTCCTGCTGCAGGATCACTGTGGCTGCAGCTGTCAGAGGCCCCCAGGCTCCCAGGTAAGACTGCTGGGGCCAGCTCAGTTGCTAGCCCCAGCCTCCCCTACCTCACCTGGGGCAATGTGACCTGTGCCAAAGGATGCGTGGCATAGGCATTCTCCAGGGACAGGTAGCAGCGGCCACATTGTGCCACTGCTATTTATCCCCAGGGAAACGCGTGTTCCTGCTCATGGGGATGTGCCCCTTTTGTTTAGTGTCTTCGTTAACGTGTTGGAGTCAAAGTTTGTGCATTTCTAGAAAAAACAAAAATGAATTGGAAAATTATTGCTGATGATGCCTCAAATAGTCTAAGAAAGCAAACAATTTTCTTTTCTTTTTTTATAATCACTAACAGTAATAAAATCACATGCAGCAGTTTATTTTACCTGTTTGCTAGGGATGAAGAGTAGGATTCCTTGGTGTCACAATTTATGGTGTCATAAAATGGCAAACTAGCCACAAAGATGTTCCACCTACAACGTAGAGAGAGCAGAAATACATTTTTAATGTTCTCTTTATGTTCAGAGATTAGGGATTTTCATATCAAATTCTGTTCTGAAAATCTTATTCAGATTAGTTAGGGTTTAGGTGATGTTAAAATTTTACCAAATACTCAAATGTCAACAGTTTAAAGTGAGTATGTTAGTTCTGCTTAACCCAGTCAAAATTATTATTATTGCTATGGTTGTTCCTGCTCTTGTAGTTATCATTCTTGTTATTGTTGCTCTTATTATAATGGAAAAATAAAATGAAAATACAGTTAATTTTAAGATTAGAAAAGATGGAAAATACATATTTAGAGACTTCTACCTATAGAAATTGTGGCCACATATGAAACTCACCTGATGTCTGTGCATGATTTCATGGCCAGTTACTCAGTGCAGTTAAAAGTGAAGTAATAACCTTCACTAGTAGTTTATAAACATGAATACATAAACCACATATCTGGAAACTGTCTTAGGCTCTTGACTGGAACTGAGGCCCCATTTACATGTTATATTTATGTCATAATGTATTAATTTAAGGCACCATAAAATTAGAAATGAGGCATAAAAATGTTCCACATATAATGTAGAAGATTTTAAGGCTGTTTTATATGGCTCCTTAAATTTAACATGTGGCTGGGTCCTAGGGGCCAGACTGCAGCAAGGTGTAGAACAGCCCTGAGACCAAGAATCAGATGCTTGTCAGTCTGAGCCTGAGGCTGGGAAAGGAGACAAAGGGCTTCCATCTCTGGGGACTTGTCCCATGCCCAGGTAATCTTGCTGGGCTGCTGGATACAGTTAATTAGAAGGTCCCAGCAGGGGGAACTGAAGGATTTCCCCTACTGGGGACATTAAACTCCGTGCCTGACAATCCTGGCCAGTCTTCTGGGTGCAGGGTTTAAAGGTCCCAATGGTTCAAAGCCTTTTGGCTCCCCTCCTCCACTGGGAGCCTTTGATCTTCCATGCCCAGCAGCCTAGCCAGAGCTTCCAGGTACAACATTTTGACAATCAGTTGATTGTTGGCTCTGGTCCAACTTGTTGGTGAAGGAAGTCCCTGGGATTATGATCCTGGGCTTCAGGCAAGTAGTAATAGTGTGATTGGGATCTGATCTTCTATTTCAAAAATCTTGCCTCCTGCCATGAACCTGTAGCATGGCAGAAACTGTGATTGTTGGGACTGTGGATCAGATTTAATTGCACCATTAAATGAGCATGTGCTAATGGCTGAGAGTCACATGGCTGGATCACTGCAGAACCTCGCTGTAGAACCAGGTGTTTCAGGGTGTCGTTGTCAGCAGAGGCTACAGTTTTGCTCCTTAAGTTCTGAAGAACCTACTGAAATGCTGGGAATACAACAGGAAGTACCAACCTATTGTCTTCATTTCAAAGAGCTTGTTAAGATTTATCACTTTCAAACAAACTGCTTTTCTGAAACTGACCTGATTAGAAGGTAGAGATTTGCAGAGATGTCATGTAAGATGTCTGAGTTTTTGAATGCTTCATGCTTGTCTTTCAAGTGAGGACTTTTTTGTCTTGCTTGTTTAGTTTACATTTCAGCTTTATTTTCTCTGGTGAAAATATTGCCATTTTGTTAAATTGATAATACATGTAGTGACTTCCTCTGATAAGTTGAGGCAGCCCTCTGCCAAACACACAGCCTTGTTTGTAGCTGGGGGAGATGCATATGAGAGACAGAATCTCAATATTTTGGGGTGACAGGTTATGCAATACCAAATACTTTAATAAACAGTCTCTGCAGACTGTTAGATGCTTCTTCATTATCCTTGTTTTTTCACTCTTGCCTTTTATTTGATTTATGTACTCAGCTTTCTTACAACATGTAGTCAGTAGTGGCTTATATTTCAGCTTCCATAGCAATTAAAAACTAGATAACAAACAAATGGTAGAATACAAAGTTTAAGTGTGTGAAAGACCTAGTATATGATACAAAACCAAAAATATTACCACTGTTTAGTACCTATGTCAAAATAACTATTTTTTTTCCTTTTCAATTAATTTTGTTAATGGGCTGTCATTGATTTTAACTTCCAATACCAAGTAGCCATTGGTCACTGCATTAACAGGTATTATCATGGTATACATGAAGAAATATCATGTGTAACAGGGGCATGTTGACAGAAGTAACAATTGAAATGTTTCAGAGTGAAACGCACTTGGAAATGTTTCATAAAGGAAACATTTCAGTCAGTGCTCTTTTGCCATTCCCATTTGGAACAGCTCAGAACATTGCAGTCTCTTTTAGCACCAATCAGGAAGTGCTAAAGCAAGCTTCAGTGACGTGTGGTGCCTCTCTTCCATCCCCTCTCCTCCACCCCTCACAGGGTTAGGAGGTAGAATGGAGAGGGGGGCAGAGAGGAGTGGAGGGGTAAAGGAGGGCATGGGGTGGGGAGGTAAGGTTGGACATGGGTGGGGGGAGGCCCTGGCCTGACCACAAGGAATCTGACACTTCAGCTCCAATCTCCTATTCCTCTTCTCCCCTCTATCAGCCCCACAGAGAGGTAGAGAGGCTTGGAGCTGAAGGGCCCAGGTCTGGCAGCAGCAGGGTCTCCTGGGCATTGGCATGCACTGGCAGGGATGTTACCAGATTTCCCCATCACTTTGGGGTGTGCTCATTTATTAGGGATATGCTTCCAGGGTCTTTGTAATTCTATCAATGTGCTGCTTGTGTTACCTGTGTTTCTTTACGGAGCTGTCTCTCTCCCTTCTGCAAGTCCTCACCCCCAATGGAGCTATCTTGCAGGACTCAGTTTCAATTGGGCTGGGTTCCTCCAGTCACCAAATCAGTCATACAGATTAGCACGTACAGATTAACGTGACATGCCTGACCTGGCCGGGTTGATCAGCATGGACAGACTGACACCCTCATATGCCAAGAATCAGTTCATCAGAGCAACAATAAACTGCAGTCAGACACAAGCACACGGGTGAACAGAATACCTCTGAATCCGGCTGGGTGTCTAGCTGACACCCTTATGAGCCAGCATTGAGTTCATTAGGGCACGTCTGATCCAAACTGGATCACTCAGCCTGTACAAGCTGATCCCCTTATGTGTTTCAAACTCAGCATGTCCCAATCTTTTGTCCTAACTGTCCCAGTAGGGGTAGCCTCTTGATGAGCAGACCCCACAGTATTTCTGGGCTTCACAGGGATCTTTAGCTTAGTTAAAAGAAGCATTGCTGCAGAGCAAGTGGGGAAGAAGAAGTAGAGAAGGAAAATATACCCAGTTACTACCAGTTTGACTATAAAAGTTATTTATTGCTAAGTATATGAAATATATAACAGTACTAATAGTAATAGACATGCAAAGGAAAACAAATGCAAACAATTACAATACTACCCTGGTTTCACTAAGTATTTGGGGAAACTTAGCTCAAGCTTAACTTATACAGTTCAGGTTCAGAAATCTATGCCTAGAGAGAAAAGAGAGAGAGAGAGCGAGAGCTGGGGTCTCACCAGTCCAAGGCATTCAGGTACCAATGCTGACAGGTAAAGTTTTTAGCACAGTCCTTGAAGGGAGACGATCTGTTTCTTCTAGCTTCTCGGGAACAAAAGCAGATGGTGTCAGAGAGATTTCTCCTCTTGAAGCACAACTTTGCTGCTTTTGTTTATACCCTCAGTTCAGCTTCTTCAAAGCATTCTTTTAATAGTGTAAATAATTGTGTTTTCTATTGACAAAGGGTTATCTGGTTTGGAACATCTCAAGAAACTGATTAACAACCAGGAAAAACATAAGTTTTTAAGTAGTAACCAGATACTTAGGATCCAGCTTGGAATTCTTATGGCTAGCAGATATACTGGATGGGATACCTCATTGTTTCTTCAGAAACAATAGATAGCTTGCAACGTCAGGGTTTTGGATTTTTATCTGTTGTGAACAAGCCTCAGCTTAGCATGACTTTTCCAGATCTTACTAAAAGGGATTGTTTACTTGAAGTGTTCATAAACTTTGTGGGGAGGACTTCCACCAGTCGTCCCAGGAAAAGTATGTCAGCATTTGTGGTTAGGGCTGGACACTGTTATGAACCCTTTACAATTGTTCAAATGTTGCCCATACCCTCTCTAACTTGGTGTCTTGCCTCAGCATTCCCTAACCTGGCAACCAAGTTTTAGTCAATCAAGTTTAACTAGGCCTCCCATAGTGGGACCGGGGAATGTACAGCCTGAGATGCCTATTAAACTTTACTTCTGCTTAGTTCTGGTTAGATGAGGTGTGTGTGTTTGGTGGAGGGGCAGGAAGTCCTTTGTAAATCCAGATTAGAATTGGTTTGATAAATGCTGAGCTGGGTGTTTGTAAATGTGGAGCACAGATTCCCCATCATGCAGTACTCCCCTGCTTCTCTGATCCCAGAATTCACTGCAGTCTTTGCTTCAGGCTTTCTGTTCTCCATCTCCCATTTAAATGAGTTGCCATCTGGTTCCATCTTGGATGTAAATGACACTTAGGGCAGTTGCTCCCTTATCTGGAGGGCTTTAGGTGCATCTCCGACTGCATCTTCATTGTCTTTTGTAATCAGTTCTTGTTCGGGTAGAGGGGGGCGGAATTCTTTGCAAGTCAG
>NW_005842047.1:189253-196800 GCF_000455745.1 Alligator sinensis
TGTAGGGAATAAGCCTTACTCTGGGTCTGGCTGGGATGGGGGTTCCCGTGGGGACCTGGCAGCACTCCAGGACCTGGAACAGGGCACAGCAGCTAGACAGTAGGCAGGTTGCCCATCTGTTCTCCCTCATTCCCCTGTCCAAAACAAGAAGTAACAAAAAGTGAAACACTCCAAAACAGAATTTCATTTCAAGAGGTTCTTTTCTGGATGATTTCAGCTGCTTTCTTAGAACATTTTAAAAGACTTGTACTGGTTTAAAAATGTGTCAAATTTTTTAATTGTTATGTGTGTCCTCCCAGGATAAAACATATGAGAGGCAAGGAGGATTTTTTTGGTGATACCTTTTATGCCAAGGCCCAAGAAAAGATATCACGAAAATAAAAACCCTTGCCCCCTGTACATCTCCTGGATTATCATGGCTGCAACACCATTCTAACCCTGCTAGATTAATATGTGTATTTTGCAGGTTTTGCAATCGTCAATCCTTTCTAAATCAAACATCCCCCTTCACAGATGCTTAGTTATCAGACTGAGAGGATGATTTATCTCAGGCGGTATTTAGAAGAGGATTGGCATTCCATGTTAAGCATTTAAAACCTTGCAAAATGCTACATGTCTCTGCATAAAAGGCACCTGCATTTCTGTCACTACAATATCTGAGTGTTGATTAGAAAACATGCAGGATAATCTACCTTCTGGTATCTGTTAATTGTGTGTGAACAAAACAGCTTTATGGAGTTAATTACCCACCCCACCTCTCTTCTTTCCAAGGTGGGAAGAGAATCCTCTTTTTAACCCATCCTTTTTGTTTAGCTCCCACTGTTTTTCTTTGATTAGGTTTCTTTAAAAAAACCCCTGCAGTTTAGCATTAGATTTAGTTTTAGTTTGGAGTTTACTTTGCAGTTTTTTGCTTAGATCTGGAGTTGTGTTTTTAGATAAATCACTAGTTTGTTAAGAGGCTAAACCTCCTGTCATTAAGAGAAATTGTTTTCACTTGTAAAAATGATATTTCTCCCAAGAGCGTTTCAGATGGATGCGTTTTCAGAGATTCAATCTGCTGCCCCTCTCAGTGGTACTCCATTGAACCTGGGAAGATGAAAGAATAAACATTAATGTGAAATAACAGAATAACTACAACCAGTAAATATAACCTGATGACATAGATGTGCTGTCCCATATATATTGTGTTTTTTGTCTTGCTGGATGATAGGGTAGAAGACATTCAGAAATCAGGAGACTGGTATTAGATTGGAGAAGTATTTCATCGTTAGACTACTGCTTTGAATCTATCCAGAATGGTGCGATCAAAAGTGTGTTTCTTTATCTCATTGATTTTTCTGAGTCTATAACAAAAAAAAAGATTCCGTATGGTTTTTTTTTAATCAGGTAAATGATGCTATCACAAAACCAGCATTACCTGGAAATAGCCTGTACTTGCACTTGTCCTATCAGCAAGGAAGCCAAGGGTCAAATTTTCAAAGGTCCCAAAGTGACCTGAGGGAATTACACTCTATTTCCAAAAGTGGCTTGTGTTCCTAAGTGCATAAGTTACTTTTGACCAGTTGAAAATTTTATCTCAGAGTTTTAAACAGGTTACCTAACTGGCTCATCACACTGTGTTTGATGCAGAGGTAGAATACTGAGCTGAAGCTTGTACTGCTCTTCTCTGTGCTTTGCACATTACTGGGATGCATCTAAATCAAACAATTTAATCTCCTGAGCTGTCAAACCAGTAGTTTTCTCAACTAATAAATTCACTAAGACAGGAAAATCAGACAGAACCATATACTAATTCATTTAGTAGAGCTGAAAATTAAAGAGAGAAGTAGAAAAGATTATTTTACTTCAAATAGGAAAAGATGGGTAGCCATAAAAAAGCTAGATTATAAAGGATTTTTTTTACTAAAAGAGTACTCTTAAGAGTACGTATTGCTAATCATCATTATTAGCAATATATAACAGCTTTGTTGTTTTTGGTGAAACAAATGCCCTAGCACAAAAAACTGCATTCTGGGCTATTTTTCCTGGCATAGGTATGGAATTCTTTATATTGCCATGCAACTAATAGAATGAATTTGCTGCAAATTGAGATTAAGAACAACTAACAAAAAGGGGGACACAAACAAAAATCGAAACATCAGGTTATTCAGCAATATTGAGGCTATTGCTATAAGGATTGGCCTACTCCAGCCTCTGTACAACCCTCAGTTTGTCCCTCTGCCTGTTTAAGGAACCCTCCCCCGCTCCTCCTGTTGTGTCACCTTGTTTTGAGGACATGAATTATTATGACACAAAATTCTTTTCATGGTTCATTAGCTTGTACAAGAGGCTCATCCTTTCTAGCCCTTCAGGCCTAGACCTCCTGGGTCACAGAAATTGCATTCCCAGAATGCCCAGAGTCCTGCCATTGTGTGACATACCCCAGGGCTCCTGCAGAAGTCACCCTGTGCTTCTGCATGTCTCCACTGTGCAGGAATCAGCTTCTCTTATCAAAGGCATTACAGCTGGTTGCCTTTTTTGGGGGGGTGCATCTATGCAAGATACTTTACTGTGCCTTAAACTTACCTAATGAGTAGTAAAGTGTTACCTTCTACACATGCATGGGACTTACTGCACATTAAATTAATCTAGGGTGCCATTTGCTAGTACCAGCACATAAAGGTACTAGATATATGACGCATTAGTTAATGCACTGTAGTGAATGTTTATACACTATGTAGATGCTGACTGGGAGCAATTTGCTCCCACTAAGTCCAGGCAGCAGGGGCCCTGCTGTTGCCTGTCTAAACCCTGATGCAGGAGGAGCTGTCTCCCCACCATGTGACTGGGCTGCTCCTGTCAGGTGCAGTTTGTTCCCAATGGAGGTGCACAGGTAGACATGCACCCAAAAGTGCATTAATGAGCCTGAATTTTCTGCACAGAAAATTCAGGTGCATTAATTGCACGTGTAAATGTCCCCACTGTCTACCAGTTATAAGCAGCTGGTTACAAACACTATTACCATATCTCATGCTTTTATCATGTTTAATGGTATTTCTTTTGGTCATTATTTTTATTTTATTATTGAAATCCTAGCTATCGGAGTCTGCTTATTACATGAGAATCTCAGATTATACTTTTTAAAGTAACTTTCTTTTGATCATAGAAAAATGCTTCAGAATGTAATCTGAGTACAAACAAAAGACTCATGAATCAGAAAGCAAAAAAAGAGCCTAAAACATTATTATCACTACTGCTGATGTTGTTGTTATTGTTGTTGCTAAGTTAATTATTGTTGGTGCCTGATTTGTGACTTCTGAATGGCTGATGTTGGAAACTAGAATTTATAGAACTTATTTGATACTTTCTGATATAGTTAAGTTTTATGATGATTATTTAGAAGTTATATTTAGCATTTTAGCAAGCTCGTATTGACATTTCTAAAAATAACTAATTGTATGGAATTGAAATAACAGAAGCATAACTCACAAATTTCTAGTGCAGTACCAAAAAGTGCCACTTCATAGTCACTGTGACAGATGGCTGCTCTGCAGATGCTCTTCATGTCCACCCACCCACCTGTCCTGGGCAGTCCACCCACCTATCTTTCCTGCCACGTCTTTGATGTAATAAGTAAGATGGTTCTTGGTGAGAGGCTGTCCTTTAATGCCCTAATGCCTAGAGCACACTACATGACTCCAGCCTCCCCTTATTGTGTCCCAAGCCTTGCAGATGTTACTTTGTTATTCTCAACTCAGAGTTCTTCCCCCAGTACTAGACTCTGGCATCTGTCCCTGTTTCCCCTCTCTCTGATGCTTGACTCTCTGCGTCTTGTTCCCTCTGGCATCCAGCTCACTGTGTGCCTCTCTCTCATTTGCTCTGGGCTTTCAGTGCCACTTCACTACGCCCTTCTGGCATTAGCCTCTCTGGCCCCATTGCTGTGCCCCTTTGATGCTGGACTTTCCATGTCTCATAGTTACACCTCTCTGGTGTTGGGCTCTCTGGCCCTGTTGCTGCACTACTCTGGCTCTGGGCTATCTGTGCCTCATCACTGTGCCCCTCTAGCACTGGGCTCTCTGGTGCCTGGCTCTGCATCTTTCCCTGGTGCCCTGCTCCATGTGCCTCTCCCTCTGGCACCCGGCTCCATGCGCCTGTCACTGGGCTCTACCCAGATTGTGTGCCCTTTTCCCCCCAAGCACTAATGAGGCCTCAAAACCTCCCCTTATAGCCTCATCCCAGTCCACCGGTGCAAACAAACAAGCATAAGCCCCTAAACTGTAACATAAACACTAACACTAAATAGAACACTCTTCCCCTTTAAAAGGACAAACTTCCAACCTTCAGCTAGCATGCGCACTGTCCCAGGGTCCCTGAGAAGCTCCTGGAGTCTTACTGTGCTTAGGTAGTCAAACAGGCAGCACCAGGCCTCAGGTAACTTCCCATGCAGTAGCTCCTTCCCCTGGCAGTTGGCAGAGAGCGCCTGCCAGCTATCTCCAGCTTGAGCTTTATGTGTCCACAGGGCCCTGCTGCTTTCCAGGCACCGAAATGCCTGCAGGTGCAACCCAATTACTCCATTAGGCCATTGCCCCAGTAACCCAAAGCTGTGGAGCCCTGCTTAGCCCATAGGGCTCTCAGGTCAGGCTGCTTCCTTAAAGGAGCAGGCACAGCTTAGTGCCCTGCTACCGTCACATAAAATATGTGCATCATGAAGGAATAGCTTCTTACTTATTGACTCTGGGATTGTACAAAGGATGGACGTAGCTGGACACTGACACTTGCTGGAAATGAATACTACTACAATATATATATAGCCTGCTCTCCTAAATCTTGCACAAAAAATACCTGTCAAATGGTATTATCTTTTTAAAATGTAAAAGGCAAGTAAAAATAACATTTATGTCTATTAGTCTGCTTAACTTAGGAAGAGTCTGTCTGCAGATTTCTTATTTAGTGTTTTCTTATCAATGGGCTTGGTGACATAAAAAAAGAGGAGGATGGGGGACCACTGTAGCTTCTTACAAACTTAAAGTTAAGACTTATTTTCTGTAACTTAAACTTTTACAGCTAAAGCAAAATATAAGCCGCCTCCTGCTTAGTAATATACTTCCATTCTTCCTCCTTTGATTAGTGTTGAAGTGATGTTGTAGCCATGATGGTCCAGGAAATATGCAAGAAGGAAGGGTTTTTGTGATTGATAGCTCTTTTTGGACCAGCTGCATGGTTGGGATAAACTTAGACAAGCTTTTGGGTACCACAGTACCCTTCTCATGTGTCTCTTCCTCAGAGACCTGAGGAAGAGTACTGTGGCTCATTTCATATTCATTTTGTGATGAGGCATGCCCTCATCACAGGTTCAGCATGTTGATGGGCAGCCTTTCCCTTGCTCCCTTACTCAAGCCACATAACTGCTGCCCATTACTATAGTCTCTGTAAGTGGAGTAACAAGGAGAAGCTCCACTGGCAGAAACTGGCTGGGAGCAAAACAGGTGGCGTTATGACTCTGCCCTCTCTAGGTGCCAGCCAGTAGATCTGGGAGCGTGTGATATTCTAAAAAACAGTTGTCTCAAATTACCCCTCTCTTTCTATCCCCTCCTCCCCATCTCGACTCTCAGAACACCTCTAGTGCTACTCATGGGGGCAGCATGGCTTCTTTTATTTCAGGCTCTTCGGAATTGGTGTTGTATAGCCCTTCCACATTAATTGGTAACAGAGCCCTTAAAGAATAGCCTTATAGAAAATCAGTGTTTCCAAAAAGATTTTATGTTAAAATGGTAACTCATCAGAGCAGTTGCCAAAGCAAGATGAAATAAAAATACACAAATGCAAGTTTTGACAATCCTGTGCAGATAGGAGTCTCTGCCTTTAGTCACAGCAAGTTAATCCCGCTCAAATGAATGAGACTTTCAGTGCAACACCTGCAGAATTAGGTCCCGGGAATTATTATTGCTTGCATTGGCACAAGAATAATCATTACTTATTAATTACAACCAGCTGTCCGATCTAAAAGAATCTGTTTGATATAGATTGACATGATTTATTCTCCTCTTCTTACAGAATTATTTATATGCCATTGTCTGATGTCCATTACTTAAAAACTATTCAAACTTCAGGTACTTGATGATGATGCAGCCAAATTTTCAAATAGGCTGAAGTAGATAGTAACACCGATTTTACTTTTATAGAGCAGCAACAAGATATTCTTCCCGCTTCCCAAATTTCTAAATTGTATGTGAGAACATTTAATTACAAGCTGTCCTGTTACATAATACTATAAAACTATAATTTCAAGACTCCCCTGGCTTAAAACAAAGTAGGATGGAACCTGCTCCCTTTGAAGCCAAAAGCAAACTTTTCCTTAACTCAAAAAAGAGTGGGATGGGGCCTGTGACAACTTGGGGCCTGATACAGATCTCTTACTTACTTTACACCAGCACAATTCTATTGACTTCAGCAGAGTGAATTCTTACTCACAGAAACATGATTTGTTAGTTTAAAAACTGAATCCATTTCAAGATGTTCAGCAAAAGGTTTGTCTGGTTTCCTTTTTCTTTTCTTTTTTAAATATCAATAACAGAAAAATTGTATTTAATACAGTTGTAATCACTATTGCAGTTGTATGCAGCATGGTGTGTCATGCATTAATGTGCTGTAACATAGCATGTCAAATGAAAGAAAACTGAAAAAAAAGAAAGGCTTGCAAATGAGACATGAGCAGTTTCACATTATGTTCAGTTGCTTTATTTTTCACAGAAGGAGCAAATAACAAAAAAGAATGAATGAATTTAGGAATACATTGCAAATCAGCCTTATGTTCTCAGGAGAATTAATGATACTATTCATGCCCACTGCATGAGAACTCTTTCCTGTCTGTCCACCTGTTTTTAATATACCCATCATTGTTGTAGTTGCACAGCAATATGTGAATTAACTTTCAGACTGAAAGCTTTAAAATTGAGTAGAGACTATGCACTAATGTGCTGTATTATTTTGCAGAATCCTTGAGTCATCCAACAAGAACAATAATGGTAAGTGTCCAGGAGATCTGTTTTTTCCTTTTAAGTTTGAAAAAGTAAACTGAGTACTACAGTATATGCTGCTAGTATAGGTAATCTTTGTTAATGCATTACTACATTATAGAAAATAGATTTGACTTGTGCTACCACCTTCCTGGCTAATTTAGGGGAAAACATGTTAACTGTTTGTCAAGACATAGTAAAGAATCATTGTGTGTACATTTGGTGAACATGTGTTAATGTAGAATTAGGATTCTGTCTCCATATTCAGAATGGTCCCATTGTATACAAATAGAAAATCTATAAATGAATGAGGCTGATGATATCAAATAAAGATTGATAAAAGTTTTCCCCTTCATGCACTTTATCTGTTAGTGAGCATTTAGGAAATAGGATTCAAAACTATATGGGACTATTTCACCTGTCTCTTCACTTCTAAGGCCAGCTACTTGAATTTTACCATGAATCCAACTGTTCAGGGTTCAGAGAGGACAAAAAATGCCTAAAATGGCTTTTCTGAATAAAAATATCATGACTTTAGAGCATTCTGCTGAA
>NW_005842047.1:196831-251612 GCF_000455745.1 Alligator sinensis
CTAAAGATAATCTCTTCCCAGCTGTTGAAAGATCTTGTTACAGGGTTGCATAATGGCAGAATATAAATCCATGACATTTTTAAGGAAAACTGTCTTTCACCCAGGAATGATTCATGTCAAATGGGAAAATATTTAGGGAAAATGTTTCTTATGGGAAATGAGACAGTTGTTTGAAGCAGCTCAGTATTTGGAGACTACACCCCAAAAAGTTAGTTGTGGGGGCAAGCCTATGATGTGGCCACAAGCTATGTTTAGTTATCATATGGCTGTGAAGTCACATGATTTTCCAATCTATTGCATGTCTCTTCTTCACTTACGGTATATACGGCACATGCATATTCTGCAATGAACTTAGTTAACTAACAGCTAGTACCACACGATCACATTACAAACAAGATAATCACTATAAATCCAACTGAATAATAAATGATTGTACTGAGACACAAATCCCAGATTCATCAAGAAGCCTGAAGGTGCCTGGAGAAAGTTGTGCTCCCTCTTTCTATGAGATATGCTGAAGTCTTTGTTCATACAAAATTTAAGGGGTCTAGCATTCTGGTAGCTGACCTATACAAAGAGAAGTTCCACGTACAATGGCTTGAGAAGTACTTATTTAAAAGGTAATTCTAGGGCTAAATACAGACATTCAAAAACCTTGAGGCAGAAGTGATTGAAGTTTTGTGCTTTACTCTAAGTGTCCAAGGTTAGGTCGGGAGTGAAAAGAACAGACATTCATCCTTTGGCGGGGGCAGGAGGAAGAGGGGAGTACAGGCTGCCTGCACTGGCTGAGGCTGGCAGGTTGGGGGTGCTCCTGCTGGTTCCAACCAGTGCAGGAAGCCTGCCTCTCCCCACCACCAAAGAACGAATGTCTGTTTTATGCTGGCTAAGGCCAGCAGGTTGGGGGCACTCCCACACACCTCCCCGCAGGCTGCTGGGGAATGCCAAGCCCAGCCGAGCAACCAGTCACCTTATTGGCCAGTGCAGCCCCTCTCCCTAGACCTGCCCTGCTGTCAGCAGCCCACTGTCAAGGGCAGCAGGGTGGGGGAGAGGAGCAAGGGGCACCTGCCCTGGCCCTGGCCCCCCAGACCTGAGCAAACAGCTGGGAGGGATCCACATGGTGGGAACCTCTGCTGCCCTCATCCTGCCCCCCACTGCCCAGCCTGGTTGACAGCCATAGGCAGGAGGTGGAGTTGGGGGCTGTGCCAACTGTCAGAAGAGCCAGGCAGCCAGGAGAGCAGGGAGTAGTCTCCCACCAGCTATGCTGGCTCTGGCTGGGACTGGAGCTGTCTGGGTGCCACTGGCAGGTCCTCCTGCCTGTGACTGGTTCTGTGCATGGGCGACCGGTGCCGTCTTAGACGGGGGGGGGCATGTGCCCCCCCCCAACCAGTCCTGCCGACCAGGGGGGGCCTCCCTGCAGCCAATCTCGCTGCCTGTTGGGGGAGTCCTCCGCAGCCGTTCTCACTTCTGGGAGTGACTGCAGCAATCAGTTGGCCCTTGCAGAGGGGGCACCGGTGCTCCTGCCTGCCCCCCCCCGCCCATCGCCTAAGTGGCAAGCATGGCCGGTCAGGAGATGCACCCCCGTGCACCCCCTACATGTCACCCTACATGTCACCACTGGTTCTGTGAGAGCTTGTTCAGCCAGAGCAGACAAGTGTGGGCCAAGGCTAGTGCACTGCCATGCAAGGGGAACTTAGTGGGGGCCCACAAAGCAGGCTGGGAACTGCCACCTAGCTTGAGTCACTAGGGAAAGGTAAATTAGGCTGCTCTTGTAAAGTTAGGGTGGGGTTTTCAAAACAGGTCAGCGCTGAACCACATCTACTTGCACTGGGATCAAGAATATTGCTGAGCCTCTATGGATGTGTCTACATGTGTGCATTTACTGCGCAGTAACCGAAATTACTGTGCAGTATGGGTGCACATCTACACATGCATGCCTGAACTGTGCAATAAAATATGGTGACTTATGCTGACTTGAACATAAATTTGATACCTGCATCATTCAGGTATCAAATTTACCCCCGATTAGTTACTGCACAGTAACGCATGTATAGATGCCTTACTGTGCAGTAACACAGTGTGTGTGGACAGTTCACACACAGCGTTAATGTGCTTTAACACCTGCATGTGTAGATACCAGCCTATTCCCACTTACTGCACAGTAAAATTAAGCCACTTAAATGCTTGTGTAGACATGTTCTGTGGCATTCTTGAGTCTGCCACAGAAAACACTAAGTCCCATCCACTCCAAACTCAGAACTGAGGCAGTGAGGACACTCTGGGGATGCCTCAAACTGCTATTTTCAGAGAGAGATCTTCAGAGCAGCAGTGAGGGCAATCCCAGAGCATTCTCTCTGCCTTATTTCTGGGTTGGTGTGGGGGGACTGGGAAGGCTGGGTGATTAGCTACAGTCCCTAGAGTGTCACAGAGGCTGAGTCCTTACTCATAGAGATATGCCCTTGCTCTCTTTCCTGTTTACTATTACTAGATATGGGTCACAATGTGTACATGATTTTAAGGTAACCCCATATTGTGATAGGGACTGGAGAAAAAACAAATTCAACCTAATCAGTCTCTAATTATAGCTAATATAGGATAATGGCATTGTTCTAATGTTATAGAAATGCTGCATTCTATGTCACAGGATGCTCACTTACCCTTATAAATTTGTTCACATTTTGCAAAGAGGGAGAAATAATTCCTCTTTTTACTTCTGTATGAATATTTTACTGTACCTAAGGTTGCACACCTTTGAGGATCCAGAAATATACAGCCATTTTGAGTGCTGACAAATCATGGTACAGATTATATTAGGCTGATTAGCCAATGAGATTAACAATATGCAAAAGCTGTTCATTGTAACAGTGTACATAAATAAATGAAAAATAGCAAGTGATGTGCAGTTAAGAGACTGTGAAAATGATCCACACATGAATCTACTTCTCTCTGGAAATAAAACACAATAGAACATGGAAAATAAATTTACTGAATGTCCAAAGAGTGGGGAAAATATGGCACTGAATGCAGAACATTTATTATTTAGTACACCAGGAAAATAGTATGTGAAACTATTCATTATGAACTTATATAATGAAACAAACACTGTCATAATCTATTTTTAAATAGCTCTTGCACCAAATAACTATTCTGTAGTAAATTCCAGCTTTTCTGTATGACTGCATTAGTTTAATGTAATCAGTGAAATGTAATAGTTTAAGGCATTAAATGTCACCTCATTTATCCTAGCATAGCAGATTTAAGCTTAAATCAAAGCCAATGAGGAATAAGGAGTGGGCTTTACTTATTTGTTTTTCTTTTAAAAAATAAAGGTACAATTTCCCAAGGAACCTTAGAACATTTTAAAATCCCCAGTTTATTTGTGTTTCCATTATCTTTTGTTTAAAGATTAGTGTCCCCATATTCATTCTTTGTTTCAAACCCTTGTTAGTAACAAGGGAACATCTGGAGGAAGGACAGATTTAGCATTCTAAAGGAATTATTTCATATTGATTTTTTCTAAATCATTCCAAGTATAAAAAGCAGATTTCCTAATTATCCTGCAGACACTCATCTGGATTTTTCACTTGCATTAAATAAACCGCTTGTTCAAAGGGTACTGACAAATATAGTTTCATTTTAAAACTCTGCTTTAAAGCTTTGTTCTGTCCTAAAAAATGAAGCTTTTAACATAATCCCTACAAAGCAAAGTGACTATGTGCTGCTTAGTGTTTGACCATAGAAATGGCATAAATTGTTCAGAAAATCAACAACCTTTTCTTTACTAGGGCTATATAATGCAGGTAGACATTACCATGCACTTTCAGAATTTTAACAGCTCTATTATAGTTGTATACTTTGTGAATGTTCAACAGCAGTCAAGAGGCTAACCTATAATGAAAATTATTCATTGACTATGTGACTATTTTAGAATTACTTTTATATGTTTTTTTGTCTCAGGTTTTTTAAATGGCCCTCAGATTTCCAAGGTGCATTTTCTTGCTTGCAGTAAATTGCAGGCATAATAATAGCATTGATATTTTGACCTCTATTCATACTCACAGCATTGATGGCCAAGTTGATTCCCCTTGAACATTTGGCTTGTAATTTGCAGTGGCACTGACTGTGCGCCAAAAAATTCTAAGATTTTAAAATTGTATTATCACAGATAAGAACAGCCCAGCTGTATCAAAGTGGAACCAATATTTGATTTCAAAGTTAACATGATTGAGTTCCTGCTTCAATCCATCTCTGGTATAATTAGGTCAGTGTTAAATTAAACCTATTAACACGGGCTGGTACTGTACACCTGAGCATGCCTGCTCTTCTGTGATTCTTTTTCCTTTTACATAAAAAAGACATTTTGCTCTGTGATTCTGTGTCTGCCACAAACGCTTTTTTATTGGGATCAGTTGTTTGGTAATTTAGGGCAATTGGACCTTTTCTCCATAGTACTAAATGAGCGAGGACTGCATAAATTCATAGTCCTTGAAGGTCAGAAGAGAACCATAAATGATTATTTCATCTGGCCTGTGAGACACAACTCATAGATGCCTACCCATCATTTATAGATCAAGCTCATAACTTCTCTTTGAGCTATAGCATATCTTTCAGGAAGTTATCTAGTCCTGATTTAAAGCCTTAAGATGATGGAGAATCTACCACATTCCCTCTTTTATTAAAAGCTTGGCTGTTGATGGCTTCATATTATCTGAGAAAGCTGATGCTCTTGTCCTTAACTGACAGAACTATGAATCAAGAAATCTGGATTCTCTTCCTGTCTTTTACACAAGCTTCCTGTGTGACCTTCAGCAAGTTCTTCCATATCCCTAGTCTTAATTTCCCCATCATTAAAACAGGGACTTTAATAATGCCCTATCTCAGTGGGGTGCCATGAGGATAAATTCTTATCTGGAAAGACTATAGATGAATGTACTAAGGAATGGTGTGGACAAAACAATAAATAAATCAGTCCATACTGATGTCCATTGGCTTTGTGAGATTGTAAATTTTTGCTCCTGTTACAAGTTACCAGAGAGAAAACATGACATATGCACAATGCATTCAGCCAGTCCTCTAAATTAATTGATTTTCAGTATTAGTGGGCACATCTACATGAGATGCTAAATGTGCAGTAGACTAATTCTACTTCAGATTAGCACATCACAGCAAAAGCTGTGTTAATGCACAGTAGAATTGGGCTACTGCACATTAGTGTCACTAAAAGACTGTGTGCTGGTGCTACTGAGTAGCCCCATTTACTGTGCATTGAGTTAGTACCTGTTATTACAGATGCTAAACTTAATGTGCCAAAACAGTAGTATATTTATGCACATGTAGACATGCCCAGTAGCACTCAAATGCCAATGAAAATGTTGTTGAGATTTGAATAGATGTGGAGTTGGCATTAAATAGGATATCTTAAAATACTATGCTTTATGCATATGCATAGAAAAACAATCAATCAACATGCCCATCCATGCTAAGAGATATGAGCTTTTATCCCAGCATGACTCCAATGGGACTTTGGCAGCTATTTAAAATTAATCACATACTTGTATGCTCTTCATTAATAAGAATCATTTCATATCTTAGGGTCTTAGATGCAAGCTTCTGCAGCAGGTACTGTATCTTATTATATGTTTGTGCAGGGGAATCCAGACTTAGTTGGGACCTACTATACTATAAATAATAACAACCATGTTAATAGAACTCCCCTTCCCCTGCTTTCCTTGGCATAGAGAAGGTGCTCAGTGGCATTTTCAATCGCTTGGTTTGTATTAAGAGGCATGCACTTAGCTGTGCCTTTGCAAACAGTTTTAGACTGGGGTTAATGCTGAAGTCTGTAGGAGTCTTACCAGAAAGAAACCTCACCTGAGTCCTTTATGAATGGTGACATTGCACTCATTGAGCCAGTGAAATATCTCAGTCGCACACCAAAAATAGGCATTTTTTTCTGTACAGAATTAGAAATTATACGTCAGCCTGATAAATGTTGTGCAGTAGCCCTTCATGACTGCACAAACAGAGCATCTGAGAGATTCTATACGAGTTGCTCACTAGGGGCATTCTGTGTTTAATGTCACATGAGAGCCCCCATGAAATGCTTTCCCATCCCTTCATAAAAGCACCTGTTGCCTTCATAAAAGCAATGATTATGTCACTTTCACTCCAGTCCTTCCAGATATATGGGCCTGTAGTCAAGACACTAAAAACAACAATTATTATTGTCAAAAGACTTTGCTTTGGAGTCTAAGACCAAGGTATTTCTCTTGGAAACACACTGAATGAGTTGGAAGGAGAGAGGTCCGCTGCAGTGCCTGGGCCAGTTTTGGCAGCCCAATTTTTTATTCACATATTAAGTTGTGCTTGAATTAGGGCTTCAGGGTATAGTTCCTTGTCTACATAAATCACTTCTGATTCCTTTAAAGATAATATTTTTGTACCATCTTGTGGGTATAGACCAAAGATGCCTTAGGGATACACCAGATCCCAGTGCACTATGTCATAAAGGCTAAGAGATCTCTAGAGAAGGGAGACCACAAAACACAAGAAACTCGTCAGGTGACTCATAGCCAGCAAATTCTAAATATAACTCTTGTAGAGGCACTGTTCTGCAATTTGCTCTCAGTATATGGAATTGTAGTGCCAGCTGTTTGTTGCAAAATGACAGTGTAGCATAAGTGACATAAACACTCAAAATCAAAATGCCAGCTGCTAGTTGAACACAAGTGTTGTGACTAAATTAACATAACTTTCTCTCTGCATGTTTCCTGATTGAACAGGGACTCTACTCATGTTAATGTCATCATGGTGTCGTTTTAGAGTTGTCTTTTATGCCTAGGTCTTTAAAATACTCATGAAGATTCATAGTCCGGTTTGGCATACTTGTGTACTATACAGGCAACCCCCGCTTAATGCTGTTTCACTTAGTGCTATTTTGCTATAACACTCATTTGAAATTAATACCTGATTTCACTTAGTACTCAGCAACTTTTGTTATAAAGCTTGCGGTCATCATCTTGAGTCATTAAAAACAACTGAGGTCACCATCTTGGGTCATCTTACTTTTAGTTTCGCTTAACACTCGTTTTACTTAACGCTCGGTTTTTCAGGATCCAATTAAGAGTGCTAAATGGGGGTTGCCTGTAGTAAATAAAAAGATATGTAGCTTCTAAGAAAAGACCTCTGCATTAAAAGGACTTTCATTCTTTGTGTAACTATGCAATGTGCAATGTCATTTTAATATGCAATGAAATGACATTTGATATTCTTTTATATGTAAAGGCAAATAACTGTTCCTTTTGGAAAATAAGTTATCCTGAGAAATTCAAAATCCTACAGTCCACAAAAGGCAGTGTTAAGAATGAGAATCTTCTGGCCTCTTGTTTTTAAGTACACTGTAATTCATTCCTCTTAAGCTCTTGGAAGAAGCATGGGAAATAACAGAGGGGAATTCATAAACATTAAGCTGCATCATATCTGGATGCAAAATAATACTGAAAATATTCTTATATTATCATACAGTATTGCACACTCAACCTGGAATAATGTACTCATTTCCGATCCAAATGTGTGGCAGGACCTTCTTAAGGGCTGCTTTTTCAGATCTCTTATTCCTCAGGGAAGGCTCAACACATCTGCCAACCCCCAGGGTGATCTGGAAAGTATTCCCTTTAGTCCAATAAGGAGGGGTGCCTGTTTGTCTTCTTGGAGGGGAGCTGGGATTACCACGACAGGTATCCATCATCTTTGGTGTTTTAGATGCTCAAAAGTGATTCATGCTAGTGAGGGACTTTAACATCTTCCTGAAAATGCAGGACCATGTCAGAAAGGTGCATGTGTGGATTGATCTAGACCCAGATGCCTCCATTTTCTTCACATATGTATCATGATGTTTCTTGAGGTAGTTTTTGCTGCATCATTCCAGGAGTCAGAATTGGAAGGTCTGGCAGTGATGAAATTATACATTTCCTTGGAGTAGAACTGGTGGGATGTACAGAACCATCTCCTTTGGGAGATAGATCCTATGTCCTGCTTCTACATCCTAGAGAAAAAAAGGAGCGCCAAAAAACACATCGACTGCCTCATGGAGAAATACAGCATCCTCTGACAGACGCAAAGCAGATATGGGGAAGGTTGAAGGTTTTCCATGCCAAACTTTTTTCACTAGATCTGTCCGATGACAATGTTTGCAGGATTTCATGGATGAACTCCCTATTGTCAGCATGGATCAACTCCCTATTGTCAACATGGATCAGCTGGATCTCCCTTTTTCTCTGTAGAGTTTTTAGAGGCCTTCTAAATCTGCCAACAAATTTCCAAGCTAATTCGGAGAGACCAACAGGCTCAGTTGGGGAGTACTGATGTATAGGGATGGCCTTGGGTCAGACCTGGCCATCAACCAGTCTGAATCCCTGAGGGAGGAAGCTCTTCCTCTTTTGTGCAGGCAGGTCATGCTCACCTTGCTGCTAAAGAAGGGAAAATTTGGTATCCTGAGCAACTGGTATCCACCAGTCCATTGTTTTTTTTCAAGGAGAGGTAGGCACCATCCGGGGTTCTCTGCTCAGTGTTCCCCTTTGGATTCCTTGTTTTGAACCAGCATTCTTACTTCCCTCCCTAAAGAGGAAAAAATGTAATTGCTTCTTCACAATACTTGGGGTGGAGCTGGAGGAAAGCTAATTAGCATAGCTGAGCCATAGTACCAATTAACTTCCTCCAGGCTAGTTAGCCTGTCTATATGTTGGCAGCTACACTGTTCAGTATGCTTAGGAGCATGACCACCAGAATCAGTAAGTTTACTGTCCAGGCATTGCCCAAGATCCTGCCATTTGGACTGCTCTACTCCCATGAGCAGGAGCTTGTATGGATCAAGCTCTTTAAGAATCCATTAAATAACATAGGGTAATTATTGGAGTGGGGGTGCCTTTTTATTTTTGCAACAATTATCTAGGAAACCTTATTGAGATCTAATTTACACTGGTGCCTCTAGGAGAGCTGAACTGTTTAGAATGATACTGAGGACCATGGTTGTCATGGGTGACTTCAATTACCCAGACATCTCGTGGGAGGATGACTCAGCAAAATCTGAGCAGTTGCAAAGCTTCCTATTGTGCGTAGATGACCTCTACCTGACTCAAGAAGTCTACAGGCCAATGAGAGGTAAAGTGCTGCTTGACCTGGTGCTGGCTACTGGGGATGACCTAATTGGTGACCTAGTGATCGATGGGAAGCTGGGTGACAGCGACCATGAGCTGATCACCTTCACCATCCACCGTAAAGCTGGCAAGTCAGTCAGCAACACTGAAGTCCTTGACTTCAGGAAAGCCGACTTTGACAAGCTCAGGAAGCTCGTCAGTGAGGCCCTAAGGGACCAAGACCCCAGGGGGAGAGGAGTCCAGGAAGAGTGGCTGCTCCTCAAGAGTGGTTGATCCTCAATGCACAAGCTAATTCTATTCCATCTCGGAGGAAAGGCAGCAAGAGGACACAGCACCCACCCTGGCTCTCCAGGGATCTAGCAGACCTCCTGAGGCTAAAAAGAAAGGCCTACAAAGGATGGAGGATGGGATTCCCCTCCAAGAAGGAATACTCTGCACTGGTCCGTTCCTGCAGAGAGCAAACCAGGAAAGCC
Organism: Alligator sinensis; assembly: GCF_000455745.1. Lineage (NCBI taxonomy): Eukaryota > Metazoa > Chordata > Crocodylia > Alligatoridae > Alligator > Alligator sinensis. The sequence continues at coordinate 206,457 of NW_005842047.1, forward strand.
AAGGCTGCAACTGAACTCCAACTAGCTTTGAGTATCAAGGACAATAAAAAGTCCTTTTTCAGATATGTGGGGAGCCGGAGGAAAAGCAAGGGCAACATTGGACCCCTGCTAAACCAGATGGGACAACTGACACCTAGGAAAAAGCCAAGCTATTAAATGGGTACTTTGCATCAGTCTTTCATCAGTCCCATGGAATGCCCATGCCCACTACGGGACAGGGAGGTCCGGGTGAGGGAGACTCCCTGCCCTCCATCAATGCTGACCTCATGAGGAAACACCTTGATAAAACTGGAAGAAGGCCAATGTGGTGCCTGTCTTCAAGAAAGGGAGGAAAGTGGATCTGGCTAACTACAGGCCCATCAGCCTGACCTCTATCCCAGGGAAGGTCTTAGAAAAGCTTATTAAAGAGGCCATCCTTAATGGACTGGCTGACGCCAACATCCTGAGGGATAGCCAGCACGGGTTTGTTGCGGGTAGGTCTTGCTTGACCAGTCTCATTTCCTTCTATGACCAGGTGACCTATCACCTGGACAAGGGAGAAGAGATTGATGTCATATTTCTTGGCTTTAAAAAAGCCGTTGATCTGGAATCCCATGATCACCTCTTGGCAAAACTGGCCAACTGTGGCCTTGGGTCCACCATGATCCGCTGGCTGGGAAATTGGCTCCATCGTCAGACCCAGAGAGTGATAATTGATGGAAGTCAATCGTCATGATGCCCCGTGACCAGTGGCGTCCCCCAAGTCTCTGTCCTCAGACCCATATTGTTCAACATCTTCATTAATGATGTGGACATTGGAGTCAGAAGCAGACTGGCCAAGTTCGCTGATGATACCAAACTTTGGGGCAAAGCATCCATACCAGAAGACAGGAGGGCTATCCAGGCTGACCTGGACAGGCTCAGCAAATGGGCGGACGAGAACCTGATGGTGTTTAACACTGAAAAATGCAAGGTTCTCCACCTTGGGAGGAAAAAACCTGTAGCATCCTTATAGGCTCGGCAGTGCTGTGCTGGCTAGCACTACGGAAGAAAGAGACTTGGGGGTCATGATTAACCACAAGATGAACATGAGTCTGCAATGTGATGCTGCGGCTAGTAAAGTGACCAAAACACTGGCTTGCATCCATAGATGCTTCTCAAGCAAATCCCGGGACGTCATTCCCCTCTTGTACTTGGCCTTGGTGAGGCTGCAGCTGGAGTACTACGTCCAGTTTTGGGCCCCACAATTCAAAAAGGATGTGGAGAAGCTTGAGAGAGTCCAGAGAAGAGCCATGCGCATGATCAGAGGTCAGGAAAACAGACCTTACGATGACAGGCTGAGAGCCATGGGTCTGTTTAGCCTGGAAAAGCGCAAGCTCAGGGGTGATCTGATGGCCACATATAAGTTTATCAGGGGTGTTCACCAGTATCTGGGGGTACATTTGTTCACCAGAGTGTCCCAAGGGATGATGAGGTCAAACGGTTATAAACTACTGCAAGACTGTTTCAGGCTGGACATAGGGAAGAATTTCTTTACTGTCCGAGCCCCCAAGGTCTGGAACAGCCTGCCATCGGAGGTGGTTCAAGCACCTACATTGAACACCTTCAAGAGTAAATTGGATGCTTATCTTGCTGGGATCCTATGACCCCAGTTGACTTCCTGCTCTTTGGGCAGGGGGCTGGACTTGATGATCTTCCGAGGTCCCTTCCAGCCCTAATGTCTATGAAATGTATGAAATCTATGGTGGGAACCTTGTCTGCCTATGGTAGGTACTGAGCCCTTCTGAAAATTTGACAGTGGGCCCAAAGCAGATACCAGACACCTAGAGGGAGGGCGGAAGGTTTCTAATAATCTCTGGATATTAAATTCTAAGAAAACTCTTCTTATTTTTAAGAAAAAATTAGATACAGCATTATTCCTATTCTTTCACAATACCTGAGTATCTAACAACCATCAATCCATTTTCTAGCATTAGTGGGTTCCTACTCAGTTGGCCTTCCAGTGTGATCTGCAAGTTACATTCTAGAGAAAACTTTATTTTTTCCTCTGTGTTCACAGATTTTGGTTGGCAGGAAGGCTCTCAACTAGCAGCTTCTGGCATTATATCCCAACATCTTTTTTTTTTTTCATCCTGTGGGACATTAGTTTTCCATTGTAAACTTCATATGGTGTCAATGTAGCGTACAGTATTATGAATAATATGCTCTATTATAAACTATAGGCAAAAAAGATTGCATTCTGTTCTAATGTATATTGAATATAGAGTAAACACATTCATTAAACTACTAATAAACACATTGACCTGGTCTTACTACCATTTAAGTGAAAAGCAAGATTGGGCCTCTTGTTGTTTTTTTTTCTAATGATACAAGAAATGGTGGGCTTAGGTGTTTTTATTTAAAGAGATAATTAAAATAGGAGCCTAAAATTGCATAAGTTTGGTAATTTTAAATAAAGAGCTATCACTAGACCTAAAAATAAATGGTGTGGTCTGGTGCATGGGGCACAAGGGTGGGCCTCAGGAGAACTGAGTTGCATTCCCACTTCTGCCACTTATCCGTTGGGTGACCTTGGACAAGTCAAGTCTCTTCTCTGGGCCTTAGTTTGCCCACATATAAAATGGGGAGAATGTTTTTAGACCTATGAAACTAAATGAAAGGCAAATGTGATTATTAAAAGCTGTTCTTTGTGCTGAAAGTATGGGCTGATTTCCAACCATTTAGCACAGAGAGGAATATTGTCCTTTGCTTGAGGATGACCAGGTACCCACTGTCTCTGACAGCAGTAGCACTGCATTCACACACTAACTCTATAGAAAACATGTTTCCATTTTCCTTACCATTTCAGCATGCTGCTCCTCACTTACACATGACCAATGGTAAGACCTTGCAAGCTGGTATAAGTGTTGTAAAACCAAGCACCATTCCAGGAATTAGGAGACAGAGACAAAACTGGCTTGATGCTTCTGATGATGGTTTCTTCATAGCTACCGAAGAGACCAGGTAAGATGAAGGGAAAATACACAGGAAAAAAGGTCTTGTTATATATATGTTACTGCTCCATAAATATCCAGTGCTTGAACAACGATTTTCTTTATTGTTACTTCAAATTTGAAATCACAGAGAAGAACAACACATGAAAACCAAGCAATCATTCCTGCAACTCGCATATAAATGTTTTTCCATTGAATCCAACCGAGCTACTGATTTCTTGTAGAACTGAAGCCTGATAAATTGTAGCCATCACAGACTGATATTGAAAGAAACTTGAAACAACATAGAGCCCAGTCTCACTTCTTCAATGTATTTTTGGGTGTTTATATTGGAAAAGACACTAAACATATTCATATTACATATGCTATGTTAAATATTCCAGAAACAGAAGGAAAAATATAGTCGACACACTTTCTCACAGCACAGAATTTGGGTTATTTGCCACCAAAAAGCAAATGGTAAGACAGCTGTCTTGTTTAGAAATTAAGAAGGAAAATTAATTGGATTTCACTTCTCCTGAAAGAGAGCTCTTTTATAACAGAAGACTTGCTAGCATTTTAGTGGTTAAGTCATTTCTGCTCAAGTTCAGTAAGTGTTTTCTCTAGATAACATCCGATTTGGCCAAGATTTAACTTAAATCTCTATTAAGGCAAGAGATTACAGGGAATTCCTGCAAGCTGTCTTTCCTTGGACTGTTATTAAAGGTCTTTAAGATCTCACTCTTAGCAAAAATACAAGGATTTATTATGGCAAGCATCTTCAGTACACTGATTGTCTTGCTGATCCACAGCTATTGCTCAAGCCTAGAAAGTTCCCTGGTTAGACAACATTTTCACTCCATGAAATAGAGGAAGATTAACACTCTCCCTCCCTCTCTTGCTCTGTCTGTGTGTGTACACATTCCATGGTTGTGCTTGTATGTGCTCAGTTCAGGTAGCTCGTGTCCATGAGGTAGAACCACTTTTCCCATACAACTGAACAGCGTTAACACGAAATCAATGAATGAGCTGAAATTGACTAGTACTATTTTTTTTTAAATTAAATGTCAGACCGGATAGTTCAGGGAATTGACAACAAGCTACTGAATATTTAGGTTTCTGGTTCTAGTCCAGCCCAGGTTGGTAATCATTTTAGGTCACTACCTTCAGAAGGCTGTTTGGTGACTTGTGTGAAAGGAACTTGGCAGTCTCAATCAAATGCTTGGTAATCCCATATCTGCATCGCAAAACATCCATCCTCATGTACCTTAACAGGCTCAAATGGTTGCCATTTCACTGGAGAGGGTTGCCCCTTCTCACTTGATTGGCTCATCAGAACTGACGTGTGGTGGCAGGGCAGTGTTGGAGTAGCTTACCCACCATTGCCTCAGCTTAACCCTTTTTGGAGGACCAGTAGGGATTTAGTCCTTAAGGCTGTGGATCCTGGGATCTTCTTGAAATTCAGAAGTTAAGAAATGCCACGCTTGTTTCCCTATACAAGGAGCACAAGGCAATCAGATTGCAGTTATTTGAAACATTTTTAATGCTAAACAAGACTGTTTGAATTGTAGGTAAATTCCATCAGCCCTATGTTAAACCAGTGCAGCACTTATATGTTGGAGGAGGCTGAATCAGTAGAGCACCAGTGGTGAAGTGACCCTTGTCAAACATCCCCAGTATCAACAGGTGTAAAGCATTACATCTAGTAACTCATACTGTGCATGTGCATGCATGTATGTGTATCTGTGTACACCTGTGATACCTTGTATGTAACTAACACTGCTCATTCACATTCATCTCCAAAACTCCACTAGTTTACAGCAAGATATCATGGCTTTCTATCCTCCAAAACTCCATTTTCCACCAGAACGATTCCCTTTCCTTCTTTGTTATTCCTTCTGCCTCTCCGTTGATTCTCTCTTTTTCTGATTGCTTTCCACTCCTTCCATAGCTCTGCTTATTTTTTTCCCTGACCCTTCTTCTAAGATGATTCCATCAACTTTTATCCCAGGTCTTGTGCCTTTTTTTTTAAAGGACTTGGGGGGTTATATCTTATCCTGTGCTTTCCTCTCATTCACTCTAGTTACTGAAACTCTTGGTGGAGATGACCTCCTTCTGCAGATACCAATATGCTGAGGCACAAGAAAGCACTTCTGAATGTTATTCTTTGTTTAGTCCTCAGATCATGGGGGGAGCACAGAAAATTGGCTGAAGTAGGGAATGGATGGGGCATCTAGCACCCTGACAGACTCCGCCAGTGACAGGAAGCTAACATTTCTTTTGGCAAAAGTTGAAGTAGCACTCAGCAGCCACTTTGGGGCACCGTGGTATACACATCATGGAAAAACTCTTTAAGTGTTTTCCAAGAGAAGAGCATGAAGGAGAGGGTACAAGGGCTGTTTGGTTGCGTAGGCTGAAGTACATGCATGCAAAAACAGTATTTGCATTCACCACTTTATAAACATTCAAAAAGAAGGCTCTGCTTCCACAAGGCACCTAAGCACATGAACCATGCCTTATTCTTGAAGTTAGTAAGTGTTTTAATATCTTGCTGAATCAGTGCCCTGGCTTTTGCACTATGTGCTTGTTTCCTGGAAAAAATCCAAGGGAGAGATACTTATGGTATTGACTAACATTTTGCAAAGTAAAACATTTCAAAATGGGTAATGCTTTGAATCACAAAAGGACAAAATAGCTATTGTTCTGCTGTAGCTTAAAAATTGATTTTGATTTTCCTGTTTTCAGCTGCAAATAAAAGTTTAAGGCTACATTTATTTTGCCATAAAATATAAAGTAGGGAGTTTAGAGGGCAAGTGTCTCCAGACCATTAACTAGAAAATGATGGTATGTTTGATGTGTGCTGCACTTGGTAAGTTTGATGTGTGCAGCACTTAATATGGTGAGTGCTGAAGAAAATGAGCTGCTGATTTAATTAAGTTGTTTATTTTGACCAACCAACGATTCGTGGCACAAACATCATTTAGCCGTTTCCCTTTAATTTCCTTGTCATTCTGTAATTAAAATCTAGATGTAAGCTTATGGTTTTACCCAATAGAGTCAACTGCAGGATCATAGTTTAAAATATTAAGAGAAGTGGAAGAAACATTAAAAAACATGGAAGAAATGTAAAAAATATTTTATTTTGGGATCATATCTCAGTTTTGCATCAAACTATTCTCCATTTATGTTTTCTTTTCTATTTATTTTCACCCTTTCTGAATGCAAAAAGGAAGTGGTAATCTAGTTACCAGAGATTAGCTAATGCTAATCTCTGGTAACTAACTAAATCAAGTTTGATTGACTCTCCACCCCTTATTATTGCATGTTACCTGGAAAAAAATAATCCTTTTAAGAGCTTCATTTCCTTTAAAACAGTTTATCAAGAAATCATCTCTCATGATTTAACATACTTGGATCTGGTAGGATCTCTTCATAGTATCTGCTCATTTTTGGATCATTTGAATCATTTGACCATACCACATCTATAAGGATATTTTTTATAGCATATTCTAACTCAGGTTTGATAAAAAGATAATGTGCTGGTTTTCTTCCCTCTCCTGAAATAGCTGAAATGTAAATTCTGTTGTAGGTTCTTTCTTAAACTACCACAGAGATGACTATAGTTTGCAAAATTAGATTCATTGTATTAAATTACTACCCTGGGATTTATATAACATTTGAGCAGGTTAGGCACGTCATATTGCAGCATCCAGAACTTTAACATACATGTGACTAGTTATGCTGACTTCATTTTCGTTGCACTACATAATGCATGGAGTATAATCCACTAAGAAAATTGGTAATGTAGTTGTTGGATGATCAAGGAAAACGTGCCTGTTGATTACAGTTCTAATTACCAATTACATTTGGCTTGCTATATATGCAGTTTCCATATATATACATAAAGTTTATATACACAAAGTGTGTGTGTGTGTGTGTGTGTGTATATATATATATGTGTATATATATATATATATATATATATATATATATATATATATATATATATATATATATATATATATATATATATATATATATATATATATATATATATATATATATATATATATATATATATATATATATATATATATATATATATATATATATATATATATATATATATATATATATATATATATATATATATATATATATATATATATATATATATATATATATATATATATATATATATATATATATATATATATATATATATATATATATATATATATATATATATATATATATATATATATATATATATATATATATATATATATATATATATATATATATATATATATATATATATATATATATATATATATATATATATATATATATATATATATATATATATATATATATATATATATATATATATATATATATATATCAGTATACATACATGTATATATACAATATACCAATATTTACATCCATAATGAACATTTTGTATAGGGACATCTGAGACCCTATGTAAAAAAATGAAGCTGTTCAACCCTTACACTTTAAGAAATGTTATAGAAATGATGGGGAGAAAGGTTTATAGCAGATTCTGTATACTTTCCCTTGATGGGCCAACAGAATAATTGCATATAGAACTACTGTTGAATGACTCAGTGCTTGTTTCCTTTCAGTGCTGAAGCAGTTAGAAATCTTCTCACGGTAAGTGCAGCTCCATTGGGAATGAGTTCCTTAAAACTCCAACATGATCTTCAGCTGGTAACAGCATACATTGCTTTCTTTTTGCTGACAGAACAATTTATTCCAGAGTTATCACAATGGCAGCACTGCATTGTGGAGGCTATTTATATACTTAATGATGTTATCCTCCTCCAGAATATAATCCTTCCCTTGATACATAATAATACTACATTTTATTATTGTGGAGTGTGTCTGCTTTCGTTTGAGCACCTGCTTTATGTTAAAAAATATAAATCCAAAAAAAGGGAAGCGTGCATCTTAAATCTTACTCTGATTTTTCCTAATCCACCCATATGAAAAGTTAGAGAAAGCTGACATAAATATGTTTGCAGTTATTCTGTCGGACTCCCAATAATGAAAGGATTAATATAATGGATTTTTAGGGAATTTGGAATATGACTAAGTGAATCAATTCTGAGAGTTGAGTAGGTAGCTCAGAATCATGATTTAAGTGACACGCATTTCTCACTGTTGAACACTTGTTTTTCATTTTTTGACCAGGATTATATCGGAGATGGAGACAAGATGGTTAAATCATTGCCATCCCTTTCTTGCATGCAGAATACATGGCATATTGCCATGACAAAGGACATATCCAATATCAAACTGACACTAGGGTCATTTTCACTTATGCATGGGGGGTGGGGTGTCATGGGCATATAGGTAGCATTTTGGAATGATTTGCAACTTGACCTTTAAGAAGGAAGAAGAAAAGTAAAAGGACATTCCCTAGAAATAAACAGCCCTTTTCACCTGAACCTTATCAAATGCTTTAGCTTTGTCTAGTGCTGTCAGACAGAAGCCAGCTGTCTAGTCTTCCTGCAACAGTGGGGGAAACTAACTCCAGAGCCAAATGCCCTTCAGTGAAGGCCTATCTGTACTAGGAATATTTGTACCATTGCAGCTCTACCAGTGGGACTGCCCAGCTTCACTCTTTCAATTACTGGCCTTTTGCCACTCCAACCTACTCTGGTTTGACACTACAGTAATCTAAAAACCTCCAGTATAAGTGGGCCTTTGATTGCCATGCTATAAACCCTGAGGTGTTTTAGAAGTTTACAGCTACTGAAGTCAGGCACCTTTGTTAAACTCGGCTTCCCCTGTGGCACATAGGGAGCAGTCTCAAGTGGCTTGGATCACCAATGCTCAGATGACATCGGTGCTCATCATTGATGCAAATTGATGTTTTGATCTGCACACAGCAGTAGACATTCTTTTGCTCATTGTTATTTGTCATATTCATATTGTAGAAGTTCATTCATAGGCCTTCACTGTAAAATTTTACACAGGTGTTTCAAGGGGAAATTATACACAATCTTTATTCACCTCTTGCAGGAACCTTTTAATAAAAATGTGACCAGTTTGCCAAATTTGTAATTGAATTCTTGAATCCCACCATTACCTTATCTAGGGTTTGGGAATTTGCATCTCTGATTCATAAGGAACCATCACTAATTAGGCCCTGATTTTGCAGTTGCCCACATGACAACACTCTGTGGCACCCCTGTGCAATTTGTTTTGGCCTTGGGAACATTATTGATTATTAACAGCACGAAATGGATAAATACAAATAGGTTAATGTAAAAAAATATCCATGTGAGGCGCCTTAACTTCAGCAGTGTCATGGTGTTTGCCACAACATGCTATTGGACAACAAAAGGAAAACAAAAAGTCCTTCTAAAGGTACATGGGGACCAAGAAAAAATTGAGCTCCACTGTGGGACCCCTACTGAATAAGGAGGGACAGCCCACAGTTGACCCCCATGGAAAGGCTGAGCTCCTAAATGAATACATCACATTGGTATTCCAGAAGGCTAATAGGAGCTGTGCATTCATCCAGAGGCCCAGAGAGCACGGGGTAACCTATAGAGAACATGAAGTCAGTCCCAAATGGGTGAGGGCCCTCTTAGAACAATTAGACATTTTCTAGTCCACTGGGCCAGATGACCTACATCCAAGAGTCCTGAATCATAGCAGGACCCTTGGTGAAGATATTCAAAGTCGTGCAACTTGGGAATGATCCCAGATGACTGGAAGAGGGCCAATGTGGTGTCCATCTTTAGAAAGGGAGGAGGGATGACCCTGCAAACTACAGATCGGTCAGTTTGACTTCGGTCCTTGGAAAAACTTTTGAACAAAATGTTACAGAGGCCATCAATCACAAGCTTGTAACTGGCAGGGTTTTAAGAAACAATCAGCACAGCTTTGTGGAGGGTACATCATGCCTGACAAACCTGGTGTCCTTTTATGACCAGGTAACTAACCAGATGGACAAGGGTCATGAGGTAGACATCATTTACTTAGATTTCAGTAAGGCCTTTAACTCTGTCTCCCATGAAATTCTCTCAGTCAAACGGGAGGGTACTGGCCTGGACCAGCCTATGGTGAGGTGGGTGGATAACTGGATTAGAGGCTGGTCTCAGAGAGTTGTAATCAATGGGATAGCCTCATCCTGGAGGAGTGCCTCCAGTTGTGTCCCACAGGGATCAGTGCTTTAACCCATCCTTTTTTATGTATTCATTAACGACTTGGATGAGGGGGTGGAATGCTCTATGATTAAGTTTGTGGATGACACCAAGCTGTGGGGAAATGCGGCACACCACAGGATAGAGTAAAGATCCAGGGTGATCTTGACAGACTGGTTCTATGGGCTGATCAAAATCAGATGGAGTTCAACAGGAAAAAGTGCCAGGTCCTTCATCTGGGTAGGAAGAACCTTCACCACAACTATAGGATAGGCGATAGCCCACTAGCTGGTATAGCATCTGAATGGGACCTGGGGGGTCACAATCGACCAGAAGATTAATATGAGCCAACAGTGTGATGAAGTCACCAGCAGGGCAAATAGAACTCGTGTGCATCAGCCAATGTGTTGCCAACAGATGCAGAGAGGTGCTTCTCCCTCTCTACTCTGTGTTGGTGAGGCTGCAGCTGGAGTACTGTGCCCAGTTTTGGGCACCACACTTCAAGAAGGATGCAGATAAGCTTGAGAAGGCACAGAGAAGGGCCACCCACATGATCAGGGGCCTGGGGGATAGGCCCTAAGAGGAGAGACTCTGGGAGCTGGGCTTGTTCAGTCTGAGTAAGAGGAGGCTGCAAGGTAACTTGATAGCCTCCTACAAATATGTCAGGGAGGAACCCCAGGATCTGGGGAAGCAACTCTTCAGGAAGGCACCCCTTGGGAGGATGAGGACCAATAGTCACAAACTAACAGGGAATATTTAGACTGGACATAAGGAAGAACTTTTTCTCCATAGGGGTAACTAGAGCCTGGAACACACCTGGGCAGAGGTGGTGCAGTTGCCATCCTTGGAGGTGTGCAAGAGGAGGCTGGATAAGCACCTTGTTGAGCAAGTTTAAGCTCTTTGACCTCCTGCCTATGGCAGGGGACTGGACTTGATGATCTTACAGGTCCCTTCCGGTCCATTGACTCTATGACTCATAACTCTATTGGCAGCTTGGAAAGCAGTGATTTATAGAGTGTGAACCTGCACCTTGTAATACTTGCTAATGCCCTGGTGAGGAAACACCTCACTAACCACAGTGATTTGAGCTGCTAATAATTTCTGAGACAATATGGCAGGTTTGGAATTTTAGGAGGATCTATTCCAGTTGAAGGCATCTTCCCTTTTCCAGTCTGTGTTCAAAATGATACATCTCTCTCAGTCAGGGAGCCTATATTCTAATCTCCCCCATAGCCCCAAAATAGCATCTTATTTAGTGAGGACTGCTTGTAAGCAAAGTGCACTGGTGAACTCTCTCCTTGAGCTGTCTCGGGGGTGATGTGGTTCTGCATGACATCTTACTTAATATGTACCCTAATTAGGCCATAGACTCTTGCTACTTCTTTGCCAATTCAACAGAGCTAGTACACATATGACTGGGAAAACATTCCCAGTAACAGCTGATATCGGATTTTTCCCCTGATCCTTTTTACAGTATCTCACAAGATCTATGCAGCAGCATTATATTAACTTTAAAGGTTGTTTTAAGTGCAGTACCACTCTGTGTGACTGAAATCAATGTGAACATTGTTGAATTATAGTTGCACTGTAACGTGAAATAAGCAATGAACACAAACATGAAGTGAAAAAAACCAAAAGCGTTTAACCAACTCTCTTTTCATTAGAGACCATGAAATGGCACTCAGAATGGATTATGACACCGAGGGGCAAAAGTTAAAGGTCCATCCCATTTAACTCTCTATATAATTTGGTTTCTTGGTGCCTTGATCCTGAGAACAGGCAAAATCCACCCTGCTCTCTACCTCCATCTTTTGGAGATGAGCACTTCTCTTCTCCTCACAGTACAAGGGTGCCAATGACAAAGACATTTGTGTCATTAGCTCCTCCGCCTTCTTGAAGCCAAGTGTAGAGGGTGTATGATTTAATGTAGGGGTGCTCAACTCCCATATATTTTTCTATTTCTTGCTATATCTTTCTCCCAGCACCTTGTCATCTAGCCCACGGGGCTCCCCATGGGGCTGTGGGGAGCCCCACGAGTCATGGTCCTGCACACTAGGTTGGGTATGCAGGACAGCACAGGGCCCTGGAGCCTGATCCCTACAAATGGAGTTCAACTGGAAAAAGTGGGTTCAACAGGAAAATATGACTGAATGGAGGTAGTGCGCGGGGCCCCTGCAGGGCCAGGCTGCGTGGGGCCAGGCAGAGGTGGTGCACAGCCCTAGAGCCTAATTCCTGCATGCAGAACCAGGTAGGGGTGGTGGCAGGCCTTGGAGCCTGATCCAGCCTATGGACCAGCCCCATGCTCCTCACTGGTTCTCAGGGCCAAATGATTGAGCACCACTGAATAGACAGAGCACTGACCTGGAACCTGGGAGACTTTTGTTCAGTTCCCTATGCTATGATGCATTTCCTACATGACACATTGACCAGCTCGTTTGAATCCAGAACCTCAAAAGTATTGAGCACCTACATTTTCATTGATTTCAAAAGGAGTTAGGGGATTTAATACCTTTGAAGGTCCAGGGTTTAGTCCATCTGTGCTACTTTTCTGTGGCTGTGAAACAAGGCTAGATATGCTTCCTTACCTCACAAAAGCATTGTGCATTGTAACAGGGGGCTTCTAGTCCCTCTTATGTTAAGAGAGAGTGAGGGCATCATTATGCAGCTTCACGATTTGCTGGCAGCTGAACTAGTGCCAGATACAAACAGACTGGCAGCACAAGTGAGTTAGCAGCACTAGCTCCCAGGCAGCAACAAGCTGCCAGCTACTTACCTGGAGCAAACAGGAATAAGATACCGGGTGTTCAACTTTCGGTAGTTAGGTAAGTGGCAGCTGCAGCACAGCTGCTGGGCTAATGAGAAACCCCTAGAGCAGGGGTTCCCAAACTGTGGTACGTGTATCCCTGGGGGTACACAAAACATCTCTGGGGGTATGTGAGGGAAGTTGTGTAATAGCAGATTTAATTTTCATTAAAATAATAATTGGTATTTAAGGGGTTAAAATATAAAATGTATGTTGGTAGGGTAAATCTGGAAGGGGATATTATGCAATAAGAAAAAATGTAGTAACCTCTGCCCTAGAACCAGTTAAGACAAGACTGGAAGGAGTGGAGCCAGGGCTCCATTGTAAGCCTGGATCCTGAGCTGGAGAGGGCAGTCTGGCTTAGGACACAGAGGAGACATGAACTTTTTGCAGAGCTGCCCTTGCCAGCCTTGATAGATAAGTCCCTGAGAGTGAAAGATAGTTTTGTAAGTGTGTTCAGAGGGGATTGAGGCTGCTGGGTTGGTGCCAGCTGGCCAGGGGTCAAGGAACCTGGAATGGTGAAAGCGGGGTGGAAGGGGGAGAGTGTTAAGGAAAGGCAAACCCTGAGCAGAAACAGGAGGAGGGAAAGGCCCTGGAAAAGGAAAACCCAGGCTATGGTTGAGAGTGGGGAAGAAGCGTAAACCCAAGTTTTCAGTCAGAGACTGAGAAAAGCAAGAGCCATGAGGTTTTGGAGTGGCTTAAGGGGAGAAGGAGGCCACAGTGGGTGCCTGAGAGAGACTCTGCACTGTAATGGCTGAAGCAGAGGAAGCAGCCTTGCAAAGGCCAGGGTCCCAGTGAGCCAAAGCCAATGTCTGTAGGCGGTGAGGCATGACTGAGGCCAGTCACAAAGAGTAAGACCCAAGAGGCATGGGCATGGCTATGAGGAAGGTTATAGACCATGAATAGCACCAGGGAGTTTTACAGATCTGGGAGGGGCCCAGAGGAGCTGAGAGAGAGGACTGTATTGGAGAATCATCCAGTGAACTGAGGGGCAAGGTATGCCCTGAATACAAGGGACCATGCCAAAACGGAAAGCACCAAAATGTGCTACTCCCTCTTCTGGAGGCAGCTTCCCAAAGTCATCATTTAACACTGAAGGATTAGTAGGCAGTGCTGTGGGGGTGCTACAGAAAGAGGAGATGCTATGGAGGTCTGAGAGCACATAGGTGGATCTGACTGCCACAGGTGTCCAGCTGTGGGGCTGGAGCCCCAAGCCTCCTGCAGCATAGAGCTGGGTAGAAGGATGAGCTAGTTGAAGGGTTGTGTGCGATTTTTCTTTCAACAAATATGTTTCTTTCAACAAATTTTCCAATGCAGTGTAGTGCAGGCAGAGGTTTCAAACTTGGCTTTGTGTTTTCCTACCAGATCACCCACCCAGCTCATCATCAGCCCCACCATCCAGGCACTTCCAGATTCATGGAGCCCAGTGTTTCCAGACTCTTTAGGCCAGCTGGCTTCCCAGTTTTCCTGGCTCCTACAGTTGGAGGAGCCATGTGCTTAGGACTCCGGCAGCTTTGAAATCCCCAGTCCTAGGGAGGTCTTCATAGTAAGGCTGACCTCGAGCCCCCAGATTGACATGATCTCAGTTTCACTGTTGCCCAATGGGATTCCTAGTGAAACTGACCATTTTGGCACCTGTTCTTCAGTGGTAGGTACCTGGCCAGGACCTGGTCAACTCCAGCCAGCTAGTGGGGTTGAGGGAGCATATTCCATTCCAGAGCCATCATGCCCTGGTGGTCTGGAACAAACATTGTACAGAGCCTCCTTTTTGTGAGAAATACTAGCACATTTGTTTTCATACCATCCGGGAATGAAACCAGAGCTCCAAATGTTGGAGTAGTACGTAAAATGGAAATCCCAAATTCTGACCAACCCTAGTTGTGAGGATATTCAGGTAGTGTAGTGAGATGAGTAGTATATCCGTTTCTAAGCTAAGCAAATCCTTTGTTCACCTGGAACAAAAGTATTTTAGGTTTATTCAGTAAAACTTTTTAAAAGAAAGCTTTTATCCCAATGATTTGGGTTAGGGCTGACGACAGATGATAGACATGTGACCCGTTCAGTTCTCCCTCCATAGTTATCAATAGTTTGCAAGCTTTTAGGAGTTTTTTCTCAAATGTGTTAATTTAACTCTTCCCAAAATCCATTTTCTGGTGGGAAAATATGCCATGTAAGAGGAAGGCAATGATTTTAAATTATAAGTTAGTTAAAATACATCAATTACCATGTTTTGTAACCGGATGCATTTTCCCAGCATAGATGTAGCATAAGGCAGAGTTCTGGTACACAAAGTCAGTTTCCTTTGGGAAGGCACATTGGTAAAGATTATAAAAGAATAAAGACATAAGGGAATAGCACCTCATCAGACAAGCACAGTTATCTGTCACATGTCAACGTCGCAAAACTTTAATGGACCGTTTGAATTATATTTGATATAATGTCTTGTATGATCATCAGATATTATGTGATCAGTATTTGCCTGGAAACATGAGATCAGAGTTTACAGTTCAGTAATTATGTATGAGTTCAGATGTATGAGTTCAGTTAGTCCACCTCCCTCCCCCCTCATGTGACCCAAAGCACTTTAGATAGAGAGATTTCTGCCATTTAGCCTATTTTAGGAAATCTTAGATAACCTACTTCAACTATTAAAGATTGCAGCACTGAGTAATAGGGTGATATTTAAAGGAACTGTTCTTTTAACAAGTTTCTGAATCATGTGAGTTAAAATAATTGGCAGGACCTATACTCAAAAGGAATCAGAATTTCTCTATTTATAGGGAGACAGATTCAGCATGTTTAACTTGCACATGGAACTAGAAACCAGATAAAACTTCTGGTGAATAAACAGTTATTATTAAATACTACAGCTAAGATGATAAAATATACCGTGGTGACCCTTCTGGAAATGCAGTGGCAAAGAAGCTCATAATGTTAACATTCACTTAAAATGGCCGTCTCTTTTAGGCCACAATGACTTTAATTTAAAAGTAGCCCTCCTTTATTGGATTCTTCATTTAGAAATTATAATTAAAAAGCTTGTTTCTGTGCCAATTCTGTTTTAGTGCGTGTGTTCATTAACTCAGTTTCTCCCTTTTCCCTCCATTTGATGTTTTTTAAAGCTTTCCAAGGTCCTTTTAATGGATGACCCTGTGGTTATTAATGCAAATGAAGCTGCTAGAGAAACAAGGGGTACATATTCTCTCTTTGCAAAAGTAGCTTGCATAAGTAACCACATAGCTTTATTAAATACTGATGAGAACACAATGTCTCTGATGACAAAAGCCAACAAAGAAGATAAAGATAGCTATCTGTTCTTGTCAAACATTTGTTTCCTTGTTTGTTCTATGGTAGGAGGCTAAAGTATTTATCTGAAGAAATACAGTGAAATGTAATGTTTGTAGTTAAAGCCAGGACCATAGTGTCAGAATTCCTGTTTACTATTCTTCTCTCTACCTCTAACTTTCTGAGTGACCCTGAGTAAATCACTTGACCTCTCTATAACTCATTTCCTGTCTTGAATAATAATAATAATAACAACAACAACCTACCTTTGAGTAGTTTATTTAAAGTCCACCAAGTAAAATGTATTTCAAGTAGACCAATGTTATCAGATTCTTAGCAGTAAGAAAGACCAGGTTTCTCAGAGTTAGTTAACCTGGGTTAGCATATTTTAATTTTCTATTAATTTATTGGCATTTCAATAATATTTTCTCTGATCTTTGATCAAATTATCCTACACAGAAGCCTCCTCTCTTGCCTGTAGTGTGGATTTCTATTCCAGATTTTATAAAGAGATTTCTGTATGAAGTGTGGGTTGACTATGCAAGAGATTTGCAATAGATACAGAGCAGAGCCTTATAGTGCAGCTAGTGAATAATATTTTGCTATCAATATCCCTTTTTGGTCAGTTATGTCAATTAATGTCAATTCTTTGTCCTTTTTGAATGACAAGAAGTCTTCTTACAGAATTAACAGAGCACTGGAAGAACTTTATATGGCATTATATCAGATCCTGAATTCCAAATACCCACAAAATATCATATCATAACATACCCACAAAATATCCTTTTCTCTGAACCCCAGGTGAAATTATACTCCATGACACTGTTAATGTACTGTGCAGGCCAACACACCTCAGGTGAAACGAGTTATCCTGAGGGAATCTCACCAAGCAAGAGAAGGAAAACATTGAATTTGTTAATAAAAAGCCACGCAGGAAAAAAGTCTCATGAATTGATGTAGTTCTCTCAAAAACCAAAATCCCACACAAAATTATAATCATAGAAGAGTGAGGATTGATTCAAGTGAAGGGATTCAGTAGGAGGAAAAAATTAAACATGGAGTTAAATGTTCAAAATTAGTGCAAACCAGAGGGTTATTTAGTTTCTATTTTCAGTACAAATTAAGTTAGCAGTGGTGCACTGAACATACAGTCTTTCCAGCAATTATTTGTAAGATACTGGATTATCCATTTGACTGACTTTAAGTGCATGTGCAATCCCACAGAAATCAGTGGGATTATTACCATAATTAATATCAGGCAAATATTTTGTTGAATCTGTGCCTAAAGGAAAGCTTGAAAGGGCTGAGATTTTTCAGTGCCAGCTTCTGAGATTTAACTACATGTCTTTATTTTGCATGTAAATCCCTTTCTTTAAAAATTTAAATTATGGTAGCAAAATGAGAGCAGTGTTGTTTAGTGGTTAAGGCACAAGGTCTGGGAGTCAAGACTCCAGGGTCCTATGTCCTCCTCTGTTCCTAGTGTCTTTCTGGTACCTATTTTCTCTTGGATAAGTGGGAATTAGAATGACTTCCCTGTGAGATGGTCCACAATGATAGATAATACATTGTAATTGTGAATTAATTACCTTTTGGTAATTTAGACAAATGAATCCAAAAACACGGTTGTATTCTTTGAGGTTCACCTTGTGTTATTGACAAAAGGAATTGTGTTTGCCAACTAGGAAACAGGAGAGGATGTTACAAGACTACAGATAATTTAAGTCTACAAGACTCAAGGATAGGCTTTATGAGTTCCAGATACCACTTGAAGAAACGTGCATCTACTGAGAATTAAACTGTACGAAATGGTCATATGTCACAATGAAGAATTCTCTTCTCCTTGAAAACCAGCATATGTCAAGAGTAGCTCCACAGAAGTTAATAGAATTAATTAATGTGTGGAGAGTGTCAGAACTAGTGCCCGTGAATGAAGGGAGTAGGAGGTAGGAGTGCATGTTCAAGTTTTATACATAAAAGCAAAGCACATCTTTAATGAATATTTCTGTGCTCATGCCTTCACATTAAACTGTTCAAACAATGGCAAAACTGTTCTTCCTACCACTTATTTTTAAACTGCCAGGATTAAATGAAAAAAGCTCATGTTTTCCCACCCCATTTAACAAGATTTAGCATATCATCAATTATTTAATTATGTTTCACTTAATGTCAGTGTGTACATTATCACTAACTAGCACTTTAGCTGACATTGAGGCTCCTCCCAAAGCCCAGTGGGATAGTTGGGTTACTTCCAAAATGGCAGGTAGGTAAGAAGGAATGCAGAAGCTGCAGGTAAAATGTGAAAACTGGAAATTTGTTAGAAGAATTAATATTAGAGCCAGAGTATCATGTATTCCTTTCTATACAGTGGTACAACATAGAAGGGGATGGGAGGAATGCCTGCTGTCCAGCCCAGCCTACAGCTTGGTGGATTGGTTGCTTTCCTGGCTGTCAGAAGGTGTAGATTTGAACCCCACTTCTCAAATGAAGGCAGGTTTTCAACCCAAGTGTCCCACTTCGTGGGCAAGGGCTCTAATGACTAAGCTATTATATAAAAGATGGTCATGAGCAGTTCCATTAGCCATGTGTTCAAATGAAAAGTGTGTGGCTGCTGTGTTTTATGTTATACTTGGTGCATATAAGGTGTTGGTGTATATAAGGAGGGCTCAGAGCATAACTTCAGGCATAACTAAGCAGGTTTGTGCCCTGGGGGATGCCTAGGCCAGCAGCAGCAGTGATGGCCAGGCCAGCAGTGATGACGGCTGCTATTTTTGCTCCCCTTCTATTGGCATCTGTGGTTGGGGCTTTGCTTGCCCACTTCTAGGCTAAGTACAGACATTTAGGGAGGTAAGGGAGAAATTAGATCGCATTCAAAAAGGCCACCCAGTCTAAGGTAAGACAGGATGAGGACTTTAGCATGAGGGTTTGGGGGAATCGATAGGGGCAAACAGACTTGGGGGAATTGTGGGGTCCACAGGGGTACTGGGGGCAAGCAGGTTCTATGGGAGTGATCAGGAGTATCAGGGGAGCAGGGTATTCATGATGGGATCAGAGGGGGCAAGTGGGCTCCAGGGGAGGGATCAAGGTACAGGCATTGCAGGCAGTGTCTGCAGGAGGACTGGGGGGCAGGTGGGATCTGCGAGAGTGATCAGGGGACAGGCAGGATCTGCAGGTGGTTGCTGGGGTCCTGGAGGGTCTGATGGACTCAGAGGGGCTTGTGGAGGCCTTGGGGGCAGGAACCAGGGGCTATTTTTAGGCCCCCCAACCCCTTCAGCCAATCTACACCCCCACCCCACCCCCTACCAATACTTATTTGCTTGGCTTCCAGCATTAGCAAACATTGATAAAACCAGCACCTGGAGTGGCTTGCAGAACAGACATTCAGGCAAGGCTGGCTGGTCATGGGTAGAGGGGTCAGGGGGGAGGGGCTAAAAATAGCCTGATGTCAGGGGGACAGGTCAGAAAAACATGGACCTGGGGCTGGGCCTGGGGGCAGCGGCTGGACTTTCCCAGCCCTGGGGCTGTGCAGGTAACTGTACTGAAGTTTCACGCATTGGTCTAAACTAGATCAATTAAGTTTCATAGTAGCTAGGGTCAGGAGGGACCTGAACAGATCATCTAGCCTGACCCCCTGCCACAGGCAGGAATGAATGCTGGGTTCACAAGACCCCAGACAGGTGATCGTCCAACCTCCTCTTGAATATGCCCAAGGTAGGGGCGAGGATCATCTCCCTGGGAAGTTGGTTCCACATTTTGGCCACCCTAACTGTAAAAAGTTTGAGTGTACATTGATCCAGATCAATCTTTGACTGGGTTCTGCCATTTTAGACTGTTCTATGTGTGTGCAACTTCTGGACTGTTATGGATTTAGATTGATTTCTAATCACTGAGACCAGGTCTAAGTGAACTAAGTTTGATTGGGTGGCCATTTTTAATGTGATCTAACCTCTCCATATCCCTCCTTCCCTCCCGAACATCTGCACTTAGCCCTTGTTATAATACTGCTTTTTGGATTGGGCCTTTTTGGAGCTTGGGCAAAGGAGCACTTTCATGTGAATTCCAAGATACTGAGCTCTGACGGGGTCATGTGAAGTAGCAAAACTTTAAGAACCTAAGGGGTAGATTCTGTCTAGTAATGCACCTATTTTTGCAATACACCATCATCTTAAGACTGAGTCACAAAAAAGCAGTAAGGAGAAGGAAGACGCACACACCTTTTACATGGACTGTTTTTCAAGGACTCAAGCAGGGTGGAATACAATTGCACTGAGGCACTTAAGTCTATTTATGCATCTATTAGGTGGAACAAAATCTGGCCCCATGTAACTTTATTGGTAAAAAATTAGGTGCCTACAGACTCTCAGATGCCAAATCAGTTAATTGGGGGGTTTGTAGATCACATGCTTATACTTAGGTACCTGAATTCCATCTAAGTTGCACATTAGACATATCTCTCCTTATTTGAATCTGACCTTTAAATACCAAGGCATTGAATATCATAGAAAATCTTATAAACTACCATGATAAAGCTGTTTGTACACAAATAACAACAACAACAACAACAACACTAACAATAACAATAATAATAATAATGCAATTAACAACATGCATAAATAATATTACTTTGTGCTTTTATGGTGCAATTTATCTGAAGATTCTAATTACCAATGAATAAAGCTATTTTTGAGGAAAATGTAAACACAAAAGTTTAGGTAATGACCAAAACCTTGACATTTGTTGTTGTTCTTTGAATTACAATGATTGTTGGTCATCTTAACCAACCCAGGGGCCTCATTTCAAAAGCATAGTACAAGAGAGTCCCTGTTCAAATGAATTTGGAGTCTAAGTAGACAAGATAGACAATGGGTGACACAGGAAATGGAGGCATGGATAATTTAAGTGACTCAGCTTGAGTCATGCAAAAAATCACTGGTAGAGAAAAGAATGAAAATGACCTCTCTTGACTTCTACTTTCTGGCCATGTACAGATATTCAAAAAGGCCAAGGTGGATTTGAACTAAGTTACATGGGTTTCTCTAAGTGGACCACATTAGTTCAGGACCAAACAGAACACAAGTTCACGTCTTCATGGATGGGAGGCGGGGGACATGAAGGCTATGTGCACTGGCTGGAGGCCAGCAGCTTGGGTCACTCCTGCATGCCTCCAGGCATGCTGGAATCTGCCAAGGGCAGCTGAATGTAGCCACGGGGCTGCACCATCCCTGATTAGCTGCTGGGCGCATGCCTTCCCCCACTGCCCTTTAATCCATCAAGCAGGTGTCAGCTACAGGCAGCCGGGGAGACATGCTCACCCCTGAGTGGCATGCTCCCAGTAGTAGAGGGAGGCATGCTCACCCCCTTTTCATGGCGGCATGGGAATCCCTGGGCTGTATCTGGGGGGAGCTGCTGAGGGGAGATCATGCCAGCAGCACACCCTGCGTTCCTGGCCCAGATGGGGGGGGGGGTGCACACAGTGTCCTTCCCCTGCCCTAATTTCATCTGAGCCCTGGGATGATGTGCTGGAGTGGCTTTGGGAAGGGTTCAGAGGATTCCCCTGACCCCTGGAGCCAGCACCAAGTTCCTGGTTGAAGTCCCTTCTCCTGCAGCCACAGGGATCTGGTCCTAGGTGAGGTGGGGAGAACCATGCCTTTGTTGCTGCACAACAAAGGGTTTCAGCTGGGAACTCAGCACTGGCTCCAGGTGGGGAAGGAATCCTCAGAGCCCTTCCCAGATCCACTCCAGTGCACAGTCCCAAGGTTTGGATGAAACTGGAACAGGGAGGGGCACTCTGTCCTGACGGATTCTGCACCCCTCCCTCCAAACCAGTGCCGAGTTCTTGGCTAAAGCCCCTTCTTGTGTAAGGGCATGGCTGCCCGTCCTGTCCCAGGGACTGGAGCCTAACACCAGCATGAGAAGGGGGGCTTCAGCTGGGAATTCAGTGCTGACTTTGGGGGTGGGGAGAGAAATTCTCCAGCACAGTGTCCCTCCTCTGTCCCAGTTCTGTTCAAGCCCCAGGACCATGTGCTGAAGCAACTCTGGGAGGGACTCTGAGGATTCTGCCCCCCCCCACCCCGCGAGTCAGCACCAAGTTCCCAGATAAAGCCACCTTTCCTGCAGTTGTGGAGCTCCAGTCCATAGGGGAGGGGAGGGGGGCAGCCATGATCTTGCACAGGAAGGGGCTTTAGCTGGGACCTCACTGCTAACTCTGGAGGCAGTGGGGGAGGGGTCAGGGGTGAATCATCCAAGCCATTCCTGGAGCTGCTCCAACACAGTCCCAGGGCAACATTGTGTGCCCACCCAACCTGGCCCAAGAATGAGGGATGCACCACTGGTACTGCCTCCCCCCAGAAGCTCAAAACCCTGCTCCCTGCCACCCTGTCCTGCCTGGATGACAGCTAGAGAGCTTGGAGACTGGGCCAGCTAGGTGCGGCTCCCTGAAAGGGGGATTAGCAGGGAGCCCTGCAAGGGCACCTGGGATGCCAGCAGACAGTGACCTAACATGGATTGATAGGGGATCTGGTGCAGCAGTTCAATAGACTGGTCTAACTTAAACTGATTAAATCGGATACTACATCTATCCAGATCTCTCTTAGGCCAGGATCCACCATTTTTAAACCAGTCTATGTGCACTGAACTTTGGTTCTGTTACAGTTTTAGACCAGTCTCTAATCACTTATACCAGTCTATGTGTAATATCTATTGTGGCCAAGATCTTTCCTCTCTACAAGAGAGTGTTAGGATGATACTACTTTGTATTTGATATCTGCAGTTGAGAATGATAATGCAACAGCATTTGATAAGGTACTCGAGTGGAATGGCATCTCGTTTTCTGAAGGGTTTTTAGCATGCTAGTTAAGAGCTGCTGAGATTGTCATTCATAAAGTAACAAAAGTGACTATTAACAACTGTTCACAGAGAAAAGTTTTGCTACATAAATATTGATGTAAAATCTGAAAGTAACTCTCAGGAGGAGCAAAAGCTTCTACAGTATTGGAGAAAAGTCATCCCATGCATTTAAAGCAATCTTTTGAAATATTTAAATGCTGTTCAGGCCCTACAGCAGCACCTCTGGACATAGACTCTTGAATCTCATAAATTGTATACCACTTGCACTGCCATCTGTACTAGCTTCATAACATAACCAATCACGCCTCACAGGAACTGCTGTGTAATAGCCTCATACTTATCCACACCCCCTGGCTTGCTGTGCATTAGAGAGCAATTCACAAAGCAGCGTGTTTTTAAAAGACAGTGTGTAAGGGTTACCACCGTGTTGATGTACTCTGTGCCTTCCAAATGATTTCCTCCTAACTACTCTTATTTTTGGGTTATGTTAAAAACTTAATGGGATATAGCAATGCTCTGACCTGAAAATATTTACTGTAATGGTATTACAATTAGATGACTCAAATCCCAGGTCAAATAAACATTTAAAGAGGTGAAATATAGCATCTCCTTTCTTGTTTTCTCAGTGAGAGGTATACTTATAGGTGGTGCTTTGAATCCACTACTCTCACTTGATTTTGTGTATAAACTAGTGAGCAATGTTTTCAGCACCCATACTATAGACACCCACAAACTTAATTACAGTATTTTTCCCTGCTGCTCACAGAGCCTCTCAATGGATTTCAAATCAAATGGCTCCTCTATATGCAACATTTTTTTTCTAACCCTCATTCCATGTAATGGCATAAAGACTGTATCTATACCTAGGCTAATTAAGACTGGATCTAGGGTTTTTATCATCATATCATTGAGAGTCGTTTTAGGTAGAGTTAATTTTAAATGACATGGTAAAAATCCAAATCCTTGTCTGCAGGAGCATATTCATCATTACAGAGGTAACAATGGTGGGAAAATATTGGTGAAAAAGTTCAGCATGGGTAGAGCCTGGTCACTGTGAACAAAGCTTTCATCTGGTTGTGAACCATGGTTACAGACCTGTCTACACAAGAAACTGTAGTTATAATGTAGGCAGAACCTCAGGATCCCTTCTGGCGCTCAATATTTGGTAAGCGTATATGCATTGGCGGGGTTGGGGGGGGAGTTAGGTTTATAGCTATTTTTGAAGATACAGGATGTGTCTACACAAGATGTTTACTGCGGAATTGCCTAATTAACTCTGCAGTAAATGTCTCCACATCTATACATGCAATGTTATTAGGATGGAAAAAACTAATGAACTCTGCCATAAGTTAGTACTTGTAAATATGGTGGAATTTTAACTTCACAGCAGTGCACGTGTAGATACTGACAGAGCCAGCTGGGGCATGTGGGTGCTTCAGTGCAAGGGCTGCCTGCCAGCTAGCCCTGCACTGGAGCACCTTCATGTCCTAGCCAGCCAGCAGCCCAGGACTGGCAGGCAACCCCTCAGGCCCCCTCCCAGCCAGAGCTGTTCTGCCCTGACTCAGTGTGCTGCGGTCCTGGGTGCACATTCAAATGTGGTGCCTGGGAGTAATAAAATCCAGTGCAATATGTGCTGAAGTTTATTGCTGCATGTTAATAGCACATATAGATGCATGTAGATGCATCCACAGGGTCTTTTTTTCCTTGGCAAATATTTATTGCTATTGGGTTAAATGCAGAACAAAGTTGACAAAGTCGCTGAAGTGTCACTGGCCTTCTATATACTTACTTAAAGAAAGGTAAAGGGAGGAATATTTCTCCTGTTAGCTTCAATACAAACCAGAACAAATCCGAGCAAGCCCAAAAATACTAAATATCATAAATAAATGTTGCTGCATAGAAGGAGCCAGTGGAATAACAGATCTGCAAACAATAGATCAAACAACAACACATCCTGCCTTCACTTATTACTAGAGGTAGCTGAAACCGTTCAGCAGATACATCATCTGCCTGACACTAAAATTCACCTGATGAATATTTTCTTACAAGTTCTTCAACCAACTCTTCTTATTTTTATTTTAATAAATTTATGTGATTAGAGCAGGAATCATTGAATCAATTAATTATGCCATGATACTTACCCTGCTTCTGGAGAATTTGTCCCTGTACAGGCCAAAATACTTGGGTCTGTATTTAAGTTTAAGCAGGATTAGTCCTGTAACTCATGGAAATCGCAAGAGAGTATTAGTTCATTAGAATTATTCACCCAGGGCTGGATTAATACATAGGCAAACTAGATACATGCCTAGGGCCCTGAGTGGCTGTGGGGGCCCTGGTCCTTCCCTCCATGGTGGCAGCACAAATGGCCCTATCCACCTCTCTTTCTTTCCTCTCCCCTCCACTGGCCTTGCTGCCACAGTGGCTGATTTCTAGTGGCAGCTTTGAGCTCCACTCCCTGCGGGCAGCAGCACCAGGGTGGGGAAGGGGATCTTGACTGACACCGGACCCATGACGTTGTTTGCCTAGGGCCAAAATGACCCCCTGAGGCAGAGGAGCCGGGGGGGGGGTGGTTATTCCCCACTCTGTCCCCTCTGTCCCCAGTAGACCGCATCCAGGGTTTGCCAGCCCTGACTGCCCCTGACAGGGGCAGCAGCCATAGTTTCCTGGGGAGCACAAGGCCCTTCCCAGCAGGAGGCTGTGCTGCAGGCTGGAGCAGAGGAGACAGAGCTGCCACAGACTGCAGCAGGCAAGCGGCAGCACTGGAGCTCAGAGGGGTGGCCATAGCCCCCCAAGCCCTCCCTAGCACTGCTGCCACTCACCCTTCAGCAGCTCTGACCTCCCCACTGTGCTCCCACCTGTAGCACAGCTCCACACTGGGAAGAGACTTGCACTCCCTGGAAAACCATGACAGTGGCTGCTGCCCCTATCATGTTCCCTGCCCCCTCACTGCCCCAATGGCAGGAGTGGAGGCATGGCCAGAGGCCATCCAGCATGGCCCCTTAGGAGAGGAGGCATGGAGAGGGGTTATTTCTCTGCTCCCTCTGGCATCTGGTGGAGGGGGCAGGTAAGGAGCTTATCTCATCATTTGCCCCGTGCAGGAGCGATTGGTGGAGGCAGCAGTCAGGGCTGGCAGACCCCAGCTGCAGTCCCCAAGGAGCACAGGGGGAATAAACCCTCTCCCTGCCCCTTCTGCCTCAGGGGCCATGCTGGCTGACCTCTGGCCCTGCAGCAGTGAGGAGGGAGCACCAGATGGGCCCCGACTCAGGTCTGTGCTGGTGGGACAGGAAACGGGGAATTAAATCCCCTCCTTGGCCAGTTTACTTGAGGCTACTGCCAGGGCTGGCCATGCCCCTGCCACTGGAGCAGCAAGCAAAGAAATGCCTGGCAGGTCCATGCTGGTGGGACAGGGGAGGGAGTGGGGAACAAACCTCTTTCCTGCCTTCTTCGCCTTAGGGGGGCTGGCGTGTGGCCATGCCCTGCCCCTGCTCCGGCTATGGAGCAGGGGGGCAGGGCCAGCCATGTTCCACTGGAGCAGAGAGCACAGCCCCACCCAGGGCTGCAGGGCATGCTGGGGGACTCTGGTTTAATTTAAACCAGGAAGGGCTCTGGGACACAAGTTCCATAAACCAGTTTGAGCGTAATCAGTTACATCTGATACTACATTCAACCAGGTTTATCTCAAACTGGTTTTGGCCATTTTGAAACAGGTTTATGTGCACTGAACTTATGTTCTGTTACAGGTTTAAACCAGTTTCTAATCACTTAAACCAGTTTATGTTAACTGCTGTCCCTGGCCTAAACGGTTAATCCGGCCCTGAATTCACCTGCTTAAATTTATGCATAAGCTGAAGTGATTTGCTACTCAGGACCTTTGTTTTGGATGCTCCTGTATGCATAAAATTTCAGAGAAGTCATCTGTTATCAGAGTGCATATTTTTAGTTTGTCACATGTCTGTATCTTCTAACACAGTGTTAGGAATTATATTCTCATTTAAAAAGATTGCTGGTACCAAGTCAAACACTGTAAGAAGTCATATTTAGCCTTAACTCCTGCATCCACAACACTGGATCACATGTGACACAAAGCATTTCTGACAAAGTATAAAGCACAGTGGGCTTTTATATTAATCAAGTGTTAAGAGTTTGGTTAATTTCCATACCTTTCATCTGTAGTGGACTAGAAATACAGTGGCTCTTAAATATGTTTTTAATTAGAATTTCAAATGATGTCTTTAACTCACCACACTTCAAGAACTGGTACAAAAAATCAAAAGAGAAAGCAGGGAAAATGTCAATTGTGCTTTTATAATGACTTTGAAGGATGTTATCTCTAGTAAAGATATTAAATCCATTTGCCCACCACCACCACATTCACCACAAAATAAAAGCCTTGCACATTTAAAAAACATAGTTGATATAAGCAGATAAAGGTACAGGAAATTGAACTTAAAGGTTGCCTCTGTCCTTAATTCACTCTCTTGTTGGGGAAGTGAGAGAAGATGCAAGTGGAAAATGGACTGTCAACCTTATATTTGAATTTCCTGCCTTTTGTCAGTTCACACCATAGCCTCAACATTGTTAAAGTCTTTTTAAAAAGTAGGAGGGACTGTAAAATGTGATCAAGTACTCTCTAAAAGGTTTGGCTGTTTTCAGATATTAATCTTTTGGGAACAAGGAACTGCATATTTTGTTTTAAAAAAATATTTTTGCAGCATTTAAAACATTTTTAGTCTCCATCCAGGCATTCATATTTATAGGTTTCTGCTCTGCTTAACATTTTTTTTCCTTTTAAAGGAACTCTTCAAAATGAATTTTGGGGGATGCTTATGCAAATACAAATTCTGGGTCTGCCTTTTAGTTGCTATAAATTGGCATAGTTCCACTAACATTTACTGTAAGGGAAGTACTCTGATTAACACTAATTCGGTTCACTATTTTTATAACTTGACATGATGAAACTAGAATATGTATGCTTTTTATTCTGCTCTTCCTTACACTGATTGTACTTTGGAAAAAGTAAGATCAAACTCAGGCTTTTGACTTTATTGGTTTTTTCATTGAGCAGTGATTTCATTGAGCTGTTTTTCATTGAACAGTTTTTTGGTCTGTTTGGTATTGGTTGCAAGTCTGTAGCATCTGAGCATAATGATTGTTTTGTGTGAGGTTGTTTTGCTTGTGGATGAAACACAAGTCATGAGATTGGAATCATTATACTACCGAAAAGTTATGTTTTTTTTATTCAAGTTTTATAAGAATAAATTTTATGAAATACTGGCTGCAAGGATCCTTTTGATGACTTGTTACAAGATTGCCGTATTAAAAATTGAAAAAAGGATAATCTGATTTCTAAACTCTTTGCAAAAGAAGAGGCACCTAGATAAGCAGCTCCAGGATTCTTTCATTGTGTGAATACAAGCTTTGTGAACAAATATATGAAAATAGGGATTCAGTCCTGCAAGGGTTTAGAGGAGGGTACTTTCTTGAATTCACTGTGCCTACTTATGTGTACACCAACTCATATGAGAGTCAGGCATTATGATATCGAGCTTTCTCATTATGCTCGGAGTGCATGCTTTATGGGAGACAACATATATTACCAAGGTCTTACCATTGAAGATTCATTTCCTTCTCAATGAATCAAAACTCTCTTAAGGCTTGAAATAACATGGCCATAAGAAATGATGGCACTTTGTTAACTCTATGAAGTTCATATACATACAGGCTAAAAATACTAGGCTGAACTTTCTACCTATTTTGTTTGCTTGTTTTGTGACATATAGAGTTATTTTGCCGGATACTAAATAATTCTAGACTCTAATCTAGTGTTCAGCAGATTGCAAGTGGAAAGCTTCACATAACATATTTGTGGTATCCCTGTAGTTATAGTAACCCAATGTTTTGGGTGCATTTTAAATTAATCAAATAGACTTCTCTCTAAGGCACCCTCCAATTTCTAAGCAATATTTCTCATACTGTTCTAGTACCCCCTATTGCTGTTTTCATGCTTTATCTTCATAATTGTGTTCTGCTGAACAGATAGGATGTAGTTAGGGCCCCAGATACTCTGTTGCAAACTGGATCTAGATGTTGTGTTTACATATTGTTAACCTGTGATGGAAATCCTGAAGCAGCTTCAGATACATTTGTAAAAATGAATTAATATGCAATATCACAAACACGTTAGTACAGCAGGACCTAGGGCATTAATTTTGATAGTGAAATCAATTATACTGAAGCTACATTTTTAGTAGTATGCAAATTGTCGTCTTTAGGTTACAGAGTTGAGAAGAAAGAGGGTCAATTTAGTCCTTGTAGCCATTGCTTCGGTTTTGGCATGCTCAGGCAGATGTCACTGCATCAGTTTACATACCTTCTCTTTTTCAAGTTTTCTTTGAAACTGAAGGCTATAAAGAGAAGCCAAGTCTTTGACTGCTGTAAATGGGCACTTGCCCATTGACAGAATTCCCATCAGCTCAGGATATACCCCCCCCCCCCCTTTTTAAATTTTTTTTTAAAGAGGAGATTCTGAAGTATACTTCTTCAGCAAGGTCGGAATTTCCTGGGTAATTCAACAGTTGAATAACAGTCCTTAGGTAGCATCCTCTAAAGAACATTAATTGTTCCTTACTTGAGTGCATTCTTATACATTAGTTCTTCTGTTAATGCAATTGTACTTCTTGATATACACAGCTGCACTGCTGTTATTTATAGCAAGACTGTGAGAGTCAGAGCAATAAGGACATTGGAAATCAGCACTTTATCTTCAGAATGAATGTTCCCTGCATTTGACATTTATAAGATTACAGTAAGAACAAGGCCATCTTTAGCAACTGTATTTGATTTATAATCTTGAAGTCTAAAATTAAAGTGAATTTAGTGCTTGTGAAAGGTGCCAAATTAAAGTGAATTTAGTGCTTGTGAAAGGAGCCAGATTAACAAACCTAGAGACTGGAATCCTCCATTTATTTATAGAACAAAATTTATATTGCAAATAGAGTCAGTACAAATTGCTCCTAGCCAGTCAGTTTAATGTGGGTTCTCTTCTCTGACAAGGCTGTTCTTATGGTGTATCCTGTCAAAGACGTGCTGATATCCCAGGCAAAGAGGCCACTGAGTGCAATTCTGGTTCTGGCCGACAAGGTCCTTTGGGTAAACATGGTAACTTTTATTAGACCAACTAAATAGTTGGAAAAATTGTTTTTTGAAAGCTTTTGGGTATAAACACCTTTCTTTAGGCAAAGGGAGAGTTTGCAGCTGTTTTGTACTCTCCTGGATGGGATAGAAGCCAGCATGCAAGAATGCATGTCAGTGAGAATGCAAATGTGTGGTAGTGAGGGTCAGAGGTGGTGAGAGACGGGGTGGGGGAATTGTGACCTGGTGATATATTTAGTCCATTTTTTGTATCCAGTAGGTTGATGAAGTGAAGTTTGTAGGCTTATCTGCAAAAGGTGTTTTGTAAATTCACTTTGAGGATTAGAACTGAGAGATTGGAGAGAGAGTGGTTAACTTGTGAGAAATGTGCCCTCACAGGTAATTAGGTATTTCTGTCTTTGATAGATTTCCGGTGTGTGTTCATTCTGGTACGCAGTTGTTGTTTGGTTTCTCCTACATATTTTCCACTAGGGCATTTAGTGCACTGGAAGAGAGATATTATTTTTCTGGAGGTACAGCTGTAAGATCCAGGAATGGTGAATAGTTCTGTTGTGGGGTGTAGTTATAGTGGAAGTGGTGGAGATGTGTCACCCAAAGAGTGAGTTTTGTCCAAGGCACAACAGACTTTCCATGAAAACTTAAAAATATAGACCACCTTCCCACCAACACCCTCCTAGCCACCATGGATGTTACCAGCTTATATATCAACATCCCACACCAGGATGGCACCCAAGCCTGCCTTTCATATGTACAAGAGCAAGATTACAACTCAGAGTACAGACCTAAAGATATTACTGAACTTACACACTTCATCCTCACACACAACAACTTCACTTTCAATAACTTCCTTCAGACCATGGGCACAGCTATGCACACCAAAATGACCCCATAATATGCCAACCTTTTAATGGCCCACCTGGAAGAAGAATTCCTCAAGAACAGCACCATCAAACCAATGCTATACTTAAGATATATAAATGTAT
The DNA here is from genome assembly GCF_000455745.1 of Alligator sinensis. Lineage (NCBI taxonomy): Eukaryota > Metazoa > Chordata > Crocodylia > Alligatoridae > Alligator > Alligator sinensis. The sequence goes on from NW_005842047.1 coordinate 237,655, forward strand.
AGATGACATCTTGCACACATATGTACATTATAACCTGCCTACCATCTGATAACCCCAGGTAACTTCTCTACAATTCACCAGCTACATTGTATCATCAGGTCACCATTCCTCCTTCCCCCACCACCACCATTCCCCCACCACCTGTCTCTCACCTATTGTCTGTCACCCCATCTGATGCTCACTGACACACATTTGCATTCTCACTGACCTGCATTCTTGCATGCTGGCTTCTGTCCCATCCAGGAGAGCACAAAACAGCTGAAAACTCTCCCTCTGCCTGAAGAAGGGCATTTATACCTCAAAAGTTTCAAAGAACAATTTTTCCAGCTATTTAGTTGGACTAATAAAAGATATCACATTTACCTAAAAAAAGCCTTGTCTGCCTATGTCTTTATACCAACATGGCTACAACCTACACCACCAAAATTCTGCTTCTGGTATATTTCGAACATGAGGGGCAGAATTGTATTTCCCTTTTTTGCATTCAAGTGGCAGCTTTCTAGCCACATAAGTGGTGTTCTAGGCACTTACTTACAGGTAGCAATTCTAGGTCTCCTGCTCTGTGGACTGGTAAGTGTGGACACAAACTGAGCATGTTCAGTAGACTACACACTGTCTGGGCAGATATCAGCCAGGTATGTGGGCCCATTCTGCATGCATAAATGCATCTAAGCCCTGAAAACAGCTGGGCAGGTAGTAAGGTGTGAGCTGCCAGAAGACAATCCACCTATGTTTTAGCTCAACAGCCTAGTAGTTAAGACATTTGTCCAGTAAATAGGACCCCCAAGTTCTAGGGTCGTCCTGGACCAGAAAGAGTTATAAACCTGTATCTAGCTTCCCAGCAGTGCTTTAGCCAGAACACTACAGGCTAGGCATTAGTCACCCTTCCTTTTGAAGTTCACCCCTAGGCAGCCAAGAAATAGGGGTGTGCAAAATGGACCCTATTTGATTTGGATTTGGCCCAAATTGGGGATCTGAGTCAATTCATTGATTCGGATTACTGTCCCCGATTCAATTCGGCTGAACCTGAATTTGAAGATTCGAGGCTGATTCAGAGAATCAGCGATTCAGACATAGATACAGCTTTAAATATTTTTTCTACATACCTCGAAGTACCAGGTGCAGCTTGCGAATGCTGTGATGCTGAGGTGGATGGAGCATCCCACAGGAGTGCAGGGGGCCTTCATGTGCTTGGCAGTGAGCCTGGAAGTAGACCAGAAGTACTTCCTGTCCACTTCCAGGTCCACCAGGGAGCGTGCTGGGGGGGCCCTCAAGCACCCCCTCCAGCTTGGCAATCAGCCATGGGGGGACCCTGGGTACCCTCCTCCCCAGATCCAGGAGGCGCCAGTCACTGAGCCAGGAGGGCACTGGGGGGGGAGGGCGGGCCCTGCACACTCCTCAGAGGACCCGGAAGTGGACCAGAAGTGCTTCTGATCCACTTCCAGGTCTGCTGCTGAGCATGCTGGGGACCCCCTGTGCTTCTGTGGGACACTCCAGGTGCCCACGCATCGCAGCATTCACAAGCCCCTGCTAGCTAGAGGTACGTAGAAAAAACATTTAAAGCTGTGTCTAAGTCCGAATCTCTGAATCTTTCCGAATCTCTCTGAACTGATTTGGATGGTTCTAATTTTATTCAAAGAGTTAAAGGGTCCTCTGATTTGATTCAGATTTGGAGATTCAGCCACCGAATTGGGCTGAATCTCCGCCGAATTGAATCAGGTACTGAAGCTTTGCACAGCCCTACCAAGAGATATGTGGGGCCAGGAAGAAGAAAGAAAGCTCAAAGCTCCATGAGATAGATCCTGCTCTGGAAAGGCAACTGCTTTAACTACTCAGCTATCAGGGTGAAAACATGGGAGGCATCCCCCACTCACCTGATTTTTCCTAGACTTAGCCTCAGGTGAACAAGTATGTATCCAGTCAGTGTTTGGTCAAATAAGCGTGCTCACTTTACATGCACACACTCATTTCCATAGTATGGAGCAAGGGCCAGAAATGGTCAAGTTACATGACTATAAAACCACCCTTTTTTTTAGGCACACAAAGGGAAATAGAATTCTACCCTAAACTGAGAATACCAGTTTTTCAATGCTCACTTATGTCACAGGTTGGGAACAGCTTTGAGTCACCACTCAGTAGACTGAATTCATTCTGCTTGCCTTTGAATATCCATATCCCCTTAATCAGCCTTGTTCCCTCTGATAGGAATATTTGCTTTTTATTTTGATAATGGGCTGTTATGGCAGATATATGATTGATTCAGAAATTTACCACTTTCTCTCTTCCTTTTTTTCATACAGAAAAATTCGTAAACAGTTCACTCGGTCACAGTTAAAAAGAGCTTCCAGAACACCTTGTACTCCAATCATTATGAAGACAAAGCCCTTTGTGAATCACAAGCAGGCACAGAGTCAGCAACCATCATGAACTGAAGATGTAGCAGCAGCAAACCAATCACATCAGTGTTGTAGCTTTCTAATTGTAAATGCAGATAAGAAAGGATTTTCAGAGTATTAAATCAGCTAAAAGACAGAAATACTGAAGGGCCAGACCACAGCTTGGTCCTGTATTGTGGGATAGGAGGCCACTGTTATTCCTGATTTATCTCCAAATGCAAGGACTTAGTCTCATCCTTGCCTCTGCATTGGTTGTGAGAGCTGGCAAGTCAGTGATGGAGGAAATACATGCTGTACCCTATTAAGCTGTGTATTTGTAGCCCATTTGTCCTCTTCTTTTCCATGTCAGCTGGAGCTCTGCTAACATGGTGCATATATATATAACCTCCACCAGAGACTGCTGTCCTTAAAGTACAATTTAGCCAATAGGACCATGTTTTCATAATTGGCTACTGACTTTGCATGTCCACCCTAAGACACTTTAGGTCTTATTTTTCCAGAGCTGAGCATCCATGGCCCCAAGCTGAGGACAAATGTTCAGCACTTTTGAAAATTAAGCCAAAGTCCCTGGCCACCATCGGAAGCCAATTTTCAAAATGTGACCTTTTGTAACTTAGATTATAACCTGAAAATGAAAATGTTAGTTGGCCTTCCATTGCACCTATCTGTATGTTGAGGGGCTATTCCCATTACTTACATATATATGTATACACACACATATATATATTTTGTTTCAATTTATAACAATATAAAACTGTGCCCATCTGTTTTTCCTGGGTGCCTTTAACACAACTGTTCAATAAAAACAAATCCAGCACAAATCCCTAGCAAAATTCCACCCCTAACACAATCAGGTAGATGGGACTTTCCTTATCCAAAATCCCTCTCCAATAAACAATTGTCACCCTTCTCAGACATTTAGACAAAAAGATGAGCCTTGCAGCACAGTTTGAAAGTCAGCAATCCAGTCTTCATTGGATAAAGAGAGTAACTGGTTCTATAGATGAAGAATTGTCCTAGAAAATATTGTCTTTTTGGGCTTGCTACCAAGAGACTTCAAGACCTCTGCATATGGGAACTACGGGAGTATGGAATGGAGACAGAAGGAAGTTTTCAAGCCACTCATGTCCTTAGAGATTAAAATGAACATTTTTCATTCCACCTGCAAAGCAACAGACAACTAAAGCAGTAATGTAACACATTCTTGGTTGAGTTATGCTGCTTACAAAGGAGGCTGCCATGTCTTTCACTAGATTCTCTCCTGATGGCTTTGAAGTGTAGCCACATGAACATATTTCATTAATCTATGACAAGTATAACATGTCAGAGATGCTAAGGACAAGAGGAAGACCTAAACATGACTAACTCTTCTTGCTCTTTTCATCACCTGGAATGAAGACGAGAAGAACTTCAATTACTTTTAATGCTGTTTGCTCACAAGTCAACAATCACTATGATCAACCCTAGTAAAGGTTAAACTGGATAAAGATACTGTACGAACATCCAGTCTTCATGAACATCCAGTCTTCATCTGGCTTCTATCCAGGACCCAGCTTTGGACCGAGAATGACAAAAATCAGGGAGATCTAAGATCTCATTGAATCTCAGAGATTTGTCTCTCTGCAAACCTCTTTATGACCTGAGTAAGAAAGAGAATGTGTGGCAATAACTATCACCTGTCAGTATCAAGTGTTCGTTTCTTGAGCCAAGGTTATTGACCTGCCTCCTTAAGAGAAGTAGGAACTCTTGACCTGGCATTGATAATCTCTAGCAGTAATGGATTCAGCAACTGCCTGTTTTTTTTCACCAGTCATGAAAAGAGGATCAAGGGACAAGTGATGAGATGGGATGAAATGAACTGCTTTAGTGAATGTCGCTGATCAGAACTCAGCCAAAGAAGGCCTGGTCTTTGCCCCCACCCTAGCTCTCCAAGATTTACTTCTGCAGCCCCAAAAGCATGAAGCTCAAACTAAATCTGTTTTATCCACAAAATATATTTTGCCTTATAACAGGAGGATTTCTTATCAGGTATTGGGGTGGAGACAGCCTGTTTGGTAGAGAACATGGAACTGCATCCTTCATAATGCAAAGTTAAAGTTGCAAAGCATAATTATTTAGCAAAGGGTATGATTTGAAGTGTAAAATACATGACTAGCAAGAGCTTTTTCTTTTTCAAACATCATTGAAATCATAGGTAGAAAATCCAGTTTCAAAGCATAGTGTAGGTGTAGGGCAGTAGATTTTTCCTTTACAGTTTCAGGATATTGTAATACCTAATTATTGCTTTCTACAATCCAATGTAATCTGTTTGTTTTCTGCTTTTGGAGAAAGTATCGCTATACTTATAATAGTCTGTGAAGTTAGTGTTTATTCTGTCTCTTAGAAAAGAGAATTGTACTCATAATGTGGGATAATGTTTTGCATCCACCTGCCTGGTACAGACAAGACCTGTTATCAAGAAATATGAGGTAATACAGTTATTCCTTGAGCATTGCCAAAAGTGAAGCAAATGTTGATAAAAATTGCCTGGAGTGTATTTTAAAATGTGCTTCAAGGAGAAGATATTTTCTACAGCATCATCCAATTACTCCGTTTAGATGCCATGGGACTCTAATTTCACCCAACACTTCAGGGAAAGGAATGCAACCATGCCTAGGGGCCTTTTTAGTGGAATAATTCCAGCCAACTCCAACCCCAAACTCCTTTATATGTGGATTTTAACAGAAGCTAAGCAGTACATGTTGTGTTTAGGCAAAAGATGTAGCCTCTATGAATTTTACTATTCCCAGAGGGCACCCTGTAGCCACAGAGGTGGGAAGACATGAAGAGAAGTGGGGAGACAAGGTTTTGAATGATAACTTTTAATAAGAATGAGAGGTAAATGGAAATTGAAAGATGTAGTAATTTATGTTTGTGTGCATAGGTTTAAGCTTCAGCAGCAAATTGTTACACTTCTTTCAGGACACTAAATGATCAAGGATGCTATATGCCCTATTTCCTGTTGACTTGGTGCTGTAGCTCGGGTAGTATTAAAATTAGCTTGCTTGGGTACCACTAATGCACTAATGATTAGTCATAGCAGCACAGAGCTCAGTGTGAGCTAACCACTTGAATATTCTATAAAGCTCCTTGGGCATAGAAAAGTGTGACTGGATATCTCTTCACAAGCTGCAGTCATAGCAATGACTACTACACACAACACACAAGTTGGTTAGGCCAAGGCTGAGAGAGAGAATTACAGCCAGGCTAGATTACAGCAACGTCAATACCATGTCTACATTTTAATTTTTTTTTTAAATCAGTTAAATAAAGGAGTTATCGTACAACCTGCCCCTGTTATCTTTGAAACAGTAACATATTAACAGTGTGGGGGATCATAAAACCATGTTAAAATATACAAACACTTTTTTGTGTCTGGAGAGCTTGCATAAAAATGGGAAGATTGGGTTATGTCATATTTATTTGCATACCACAAAAACCTTTTCCCCCCAAAAATCAGCACTCCAAAATTGAGGTACATTTCTTAAGTGGTAAAGCTGATTTTTCCTTGCTGGAACAGAAACATGGAGGAATAGAAGCATGGAGACATTGCTTCAGGATGGTTGCCAGCTTCTCACTCAGGCAATAAGCTGGAGGTGTGGAGTCCAGCATTAAGTTTTGCTCAGGCAAAAATTGTTGCCAATTTGAGAGTGGCTGTGAAAAGGTTAACACCAAACTCCATCCTTCTTGCTTGCTGTTCCAGAAGGAAAATGGCAGCCATGTTGCACCAATGTCCCTCTACGAAAAAGCCAGCTCTAAGCCATGACTGGAAAAATATTATTTTCTATATTCTGACTTTCAAAAATAAAGTGTGCGTTCTATTTGGGGATGTGTGGGAGGGAAGGAAACATACTCATTTAAAAATGTTCATGTTGCTTATTTTGGCAACATAAATATCACGCTTCTCTTAAAATATTTTGGAAACTATTTTTAGATGATTTCAAAAGGCCATTGCTGTATGTTTTAAGTAGCAAGTTTTGGTTCTCATAGAAGAAAATGTGGTTTTACCAACTTAAAATGAATGGAAATATATTCATGAAAGTAAAAGAAAATAATTGTTTTGTATTATGTTACAGGTAAATGTTCTGCAGTGTCTGCAACACAAAGGTCACTGTACAATATTATTAAAAGCTAGAAAGCAACATTGGATGCCTGTACACAAGCACGGAGGCTACTCTAATGCACTGTAATTACAGTGTTTTGGAGCATGTGTAATTACCATGCTCCAGCAGCCTCCTGCATCTCCTATGCCAACATCCCCATGCTTCAAAAAGGCAGTAGTGGCATTTGAACTAAAGCTTGTCAAATGAGCCTTAGTTTAAGCACTCCTGCCACCATTTTGAAGCATGGGGATACTGATACACAAGAAGCTGCAGCGATTTAATTCAAGTGACTCTTGGAGCTGCTTTAATTAAAGCCCACCCCCGACTCCGAGAGCACATGTAAAAATGCCCATTGACATTTGATCTGACCTTATTGATGTACAATTGAGAAGTATCCATGGTGAAATGTAATGTATAGTTTTAAAATTCATAGATTTTTAAAATTAATCTGAGATAAGAAAATGTTTTTTCCCTATGTAGTATTGTCTGATGTATTTAAAAGTAAAAGATTATAATCTTATACAGAGAAAACAACTGAAATCTTTCAGATAATCTTTCATAGCATGGTGGACATTGTGTATTTCTATTTATATAGAAATAAATGCGGTAGTGAAGGGTTTTGTTACATTGAAATGAAGTCCCTGGAAATTATACCAAAATCATTTTAGTTTCTAATTTTCTTTTAAAAGTCCTTTGTGTCAATCCATGTTTTCATCAATCAGTGAATGAGAGTCAAGAAATCTCAATAAAATCTCAGTAGAGTAAAATATATTTATATAGAAAGAACTTTAAAATGTATTTGTGTATGTCAGCATTTTTGCATTCAAATGTTGCATGTTGGGAAACATGAAACGTTTTTAGAACTGGAGGATTTGGAGTAACAACTTTCCAGACAAATGAGATAGTACTATACTATCTACTATAGTGAGATAATACTATACTATTTAGTTAGTTTGAAGAACTCCTATAAATATCATTCATAATACTGAAATATAGTATTTAAGAATAAATTAAAAAAGACCATTAAAGAAGTGTCATTTTATACCTCTTGTTTGTATGGAAAGTAATGTATAATGTTCAGTGGAATGGTAATACTGTGTATTACTTACACTAAAATATGAATAGAGCTTGAGTATGTGGACAAAACCTTGAAAAAAACCCCACAGCACTAGAGGATATTTTGCTATAGTCTTCATGGGAAAATGCCTTCAGGTCTGAACTTAGTGCCTCTGTCTTTTATGGGAAAACCAGTTTCCCATACTGACTTCAGCTTTAGGATCCCATACTCTCATATGAAGTAGGGAAAAAAAGGAATTGTGGGGTTGCTTAAGCTCATTCTCATTTAGAGCCTAAATAACTGAACTGGAGATGAGGATGGGGCAGTACCAAAACAAATCTTAGTACAAAAATGAAACGGTAGCAAAGGGGATTGGACACCAGCATCCCACAAATTATTTTTGAATATTTGGGAAGGGGTAAGTGTAAAATGCCCACAGAATGTTGGCACTCTTAGTGCCTCCACTGGAAAAAAGCCTTATCTCTACAAGGTAATATTAACAGGGAAAATGTTGTGGCCATCTTATTATTAAGAGGGAAGCATCTAGTATTGTTGTTTTCTAGGGAGGTTTGGGAAATGGCACTGCATTCTGCCATAAGCTTTTTGAGATGGGTCTTAATGTTTCCTAAACTGATTTACCCAATGCTGGAAAAACCCTGTTTTCTACAGGGAAAATGTAGGTCTGTGACACTGGTCCCAATACTTAATCCACTGTCTGTACTGGCAGGGACAGAGATGACATGGATCCCTGCCTTGTTTCTGCACCTGGGTTTGAATTTTACTGTGGGACACTCATGGCTTTTAGTATACATGTTTAAATTTGAAGCCAAGATGCTGTGTTTCAAAGAAAGAAAAACATGTTGACAATGAACTCAAGGACTAGGGACAGACATTACACACAAATCGGTTTAAGTGATCAGAAACTGGTTTAAACCTGTAACAGGACAGATGTTCAGTGCACATAAACCAGCTTGAAAATGGCTGAAACTGGTTTGAGATAAACCTGGTTGAATGTAGTATCAGACTTAACTGGTTTGGGTCAAACCAGTTTATGCAATGTCTGTCTTTTGCTGGTTTTAGATAAACCAGGCTCCCCCAGCATCTTGGCATGCTCTCTGGGCTGGGTAGGGCTCTCTGCTCCACAGCAGTGCTGGCCCATCCCCTCTGCTCCCTGGCTGGAGCTCTGGCAGAGACTGCAAGTACAGCAGGGTCTGCCTGGCTCCCCCCTGCCCATCCCTGCCACCCTCCCATCTCCCATAGCACAGACCCCAACCCCACAGACCCTAGGTATGTGGTATGTTAGCTAACACTGAGAGGTGTCCCTGTGTGTGTCTCCAGTTTCACTGGGACAGGCAGATAGAACCATGTCTAATTAGGGCTTTTTGGAGCTAATCAACAGTTCAGCTGGTAAGCTGTTTAAGAAGAGTTTGAAGTAATGGAGAGAGGCTATTGGTTTGCTGATGGCATAATAAACACTGTTATCAGCCCCCTGCTGGCTTGCTTGCCTGTCAGTTTTCTGTAGACAGTATAAAGAGAGGGAGATTGAAAAGCTCTGTATCATCAACAGATGCATGCACTGCACACCCCACCTTGCCTCAGAGTGCTAGCAGGGGGCTGGGGGCTGGCAACACTCCTGCCCCTTGAGCAGCCAGTGGGGACAAGCCTGGGATGGTGGAGCTCAGGCAGACCTCACTAATCAGAGGTCCTACCAGAGCCTGGCCACATCCCCCTCCACTCACCACTGAAAGGGAAGGGAGGGCTGCTCTAGCACCCCCCTGCTTCTAGCCTGAACCACTACAGGCATTTGCCTGAATTTCCTCAGTCCAGAGAGAATGTCTGTCAGGTTACAAACTGGCTCAGCCTAGCAGGTTAGACTAACCAGCAAAGATTGAATCAGTTCAGGCTCAGGCTTGTTGAATGTCTGTCTCTAGCCAAGGAACCTCATGCAGATCTGACTAGAACAAATCCTATTGGCATTGTAATGTCAGCATTTACTTGGAAATCCAAGCCAAATATGTAACACCTTACTATCTATGTGAAGAGTAGCCAAAGCATGTAAATAATCATTGGGAACTGCACTGGGCCGGAGTTAAAGAACTAAGTCTTATGAAAGCTCACATTACAGACAGAACAGGTCCAGCAGGTCAAGATATTCTTTTCTCCCTAGGGGAAAGGAACTCCATAGTTTACATGGACTATACACTAAAGCAATTACTTTAGTCTTTTCTTAATTCTTAATTTGCCATCAGAATGTAAGTTTCAAAAGTAATACTCCAGCCCTAGAAGAACCTGTATTTCAAGTACTAGCCTTTTCACTCTGACAAGCTGCTGTATTTGTACCTCTCTGCAATTGTACCAGCCAGCTTAAATAGGAACTTTATAACTTAAAAGCTTAAATGAACAGCAGAAATATTGAAGAAGCCATTTTGCTAGAAGCTAAGTTCTGTTTTGATCCTTGGTGTAAACACAGCCTTTATAAATCCTATAAATACAAGCTATATTCTTTTGGGAACTGGTTCAGTACCATGATATTTTGCTGAACCCACTGATGTATTTGTGCTGTTTTAAACACTGATGCTAGTAGAAAATTTGCCTGAATCATTGCAAAAGGCCACAGAAGGTCTGATTGCCTGTTATACCAAGTTCCATTTCTACCCTTCTGGGAGGGCAAAAGCATCTTAAACTAGATCCAAATTAAATGAATACTGATGTTAAAGCTCATCTACATTGCCTGAGTTACCGAGATAGGAAATATTTATTATTAATAATGTTATTTATATTGGGATGGCACCTAGATGCTAGGACCTGATTGTGCTAAGCACTTTATTTGTTCCTTAAGTTTGAATTATGCAATCAAGGGCAAATCAAGTGTGTATGTCCATGACTAGAGAATCTCTTAGCAACAGCAGATTCTCTGTGAAAAGGAGGACACTAGATTCCAGGGAGTCAGGTAGGGGGTCTGTATCATCTGCATGGAGCAGAGCTCTGTTCTCTTGGGGCTATACATGCTAAAAGAGTGGAGTAGGGTCAGAAAAGTTAATGCTATTTCTTCTCCTGCAAGTTACATTCAGTTGGATGTTGAATTTTTTCCCTAAGCCTCAGTGAACTCAGAAAAAGAAGAAATCTCTTTAGAACATTTTCAGTATTTCAATTTTGGCACTGGTTTAAAGATTTGCCCCTTGATAATATGAAGTAATGTGGTGATACAAATCTAGATGATGCCCTTTATCATCTTTATAAATCCTATAAATGCAAGCTACATTATTCTGGGAACTGGTTCCATTCCATCCAGGGAATATGGGGATGTCAACAGACAACATGAAATCAGCCCTGAACAGGTAGGAGTCCTTTTAGAACAACTGGATGTTTTCAAGTCTGCCAGGCCAGACAACCTACATCCAAGAGTCCTAAAATAACTGGTTGAACTCATAGCAGGGCCATTAGCAAAGATATTTGAAAAGTTGTGGAACTCGGGAATGGTCCCAGATGACTGGAACAGGGCCAACCTAGTACCCATCTTTAAAAAAGGAGGAGGGATGACCCTGCAAAGTATAGACCAGTCAGTTCAACTTTGGTCCTAGGAAATGTTTTGAAAAAATTGTTAAGGAGGCCATCAGTTACAAGCTTGTAACTGACAGGGTATTAAGGAACAACCAGCATGGCTTTGTGGAGGGTAGATCATACCTGATAAACCTGGAGTCCTTTTACAACCAGGTAACTAACCAGCTGGACAAGGGACAAGAGATAGACATAATTTATTTAGACTTCAGTAAGGCATTTGACTCTGTCTCCCATGGAATACTCTCAATTAAACTGGAGGGTAATGGCCTGGACCAGCTTATGGTGAGGTTGGTGGATAACTGGCTTAGAGGCTGGTCCTAGAGAGTTGTAATCAATGGGACAGCTTCATCTTGGAGGGCTGTCTCCAGTGGTGTCCCACAGGGACTGGTGCTTGCACCCATGGTTTTAACAATTTAATAATGACTTGAATGAGGGGACAGAATGCTCTATGATTAAGTTTGCCTACAATACCAAGCTGTGGGGAAATGCGGGCACACCAGAAGATACAGTAAGGATCCAGGATGACCTAGGCAGACTGGTTTTATGGGCTGATCAGAATTGGATGAGGTTCAACAGGGAAAAGAGCCAGGTCCTTCATCTGGGTAGGAAGAATCTTCACCATAACTATAGGATAGGTGGTAGCCCACTAGCTGGTACAGCATCTGAACACAGCATCTGTGGGACCGGGGGGTCACAATCGACCAGAAGATGAATATGAGTCAACGGTGCGATGAAGTCACCAGCAGGGCAAATAGAACTCGTGTGCATCAGTCGATGTGTTGCCAACAGATGCAGAGAGGTGCTTCTCCCTCTCTACTCAGTGTTGGTGAGGCTGCAGCTGGAGTACTGTGCCCAGTTTTGGGCACCACACTTCAAGAAGGATGCAGATGAGCTTGAGAGGGTGCAGAGAAGGGCCACGTGCATGATCAGGGTCCTGGAGGATAGGCCCTATGAGGAGAGACTCTGGGAGCTGGGCTTGTTCAGTCTGAGTAAGAAGAGGCTGGGAGGTGACTTGATAGCCACCTACAAATATGTCTGGGGGAGCAACTCTCCAGGAAGGCACCCCTTGGAAGGATGGGGACCAACGGTCACAAACTAAAAGAGGGAAGATTTAGACCGGACATAAGGAAGAACTTCTTCTCCATAGGGGTAACTAGAACCTGGAACACACCTGGGAGAGGTGGTGCAGTCGCCATCCTTGGAAGTGTGCAAGAGGAGGCTGGATAAGCCTTTGTTGACCTAGTTTGAGCTAATTACCCTCCTGCCTATGGCAGGGGACTGGACTTGATGATCTTCCAGGTTCCTTCTGGTCCTTTGATTTTATGATTCTATCTTGGTGGTAACATGGCCCTTTTCATCATATGCTCTGCTTAAAATAAGAAGAGAAGTCTGTGTAATGCTAGAAAAGATTGTAACCTTACAAATATTTTATGGAACCACAATGCAAGAAAAGATTAATGTATAAACCTAAAATAATGTGACAAATGAAAGCAGAGAGGTGTTTTACAGCAGTAGATACAAGTCTACAAGTGAAGTTCAGCCTTTTTTTGTTCATAATAAGCAAATGTACAGCAGACCCAGAGATTAATTGATTAGTTAAAGATCCATTCCTTAAATGAGTTAGTAAAAGTCCTCATGGTATGCTATAGTTTTTTTCCTTTTTCTCATTGTAACAGTGGTTGTAGACCTTACTGAGGTAAAGGAAATAAAGCCTTTGTGTGCATCCTCATATGTAGGGGCATGCACTTGCAGCAACAAAAACAGTAGCAGCACAAATCTGTGGCACTATTTTTTGCTGCAGTACACGCCCCCATACGTGTGCTTTGGTGTAAGGCAAATTGCCCCACTTTGGAGAAACTTCCCTTTCCTTCCTCCTCCTTGCTCCCAGCATGTTAGAGGAGAACCAAAGGAGTAGGGGTGCTCTGGCTCGCAGACAGAGCACCTCCCAGGAGACCCAAGCCTCTATATCTGCCAGTACATGCTTCTTTTACATGTGCTGCACCACTTTTTTTGCACTTTTTTTTTTTTTTGCTACAGGGACTTCCTACCAACACAATTTGGCCCCATGCTGTACATTTGCAGTGCACAGCACATTTTAAAATTCCAGGTGTGCAGTTTATGGCACTATGAAGAGGTCTGCAGCACCACAAACTGCATGTACCTGAATGTCTGGATGCAACCTTTGAATCAGGCTTGGCAATAATATATTGGCCTCTGTTGTAATAAGCTATAAGGATAATGATTTACCACATGTTAAACACATGGGTGCACTAGATATGTTACGAGTAAATTTGACTTAGCCCATGATTCAAAACCCACTGAAGTTGAATCAAATTTTTCCACTGGTTTACATGAAATTTAAACAAAATCTTCACTGTAGTTAGAACCCTGTATAGCAAAGTGCTGAGCCCATCCTGTATGGCCAGCAGCTTGCAGGACTGGGACCTCAGAGGTACAAACAAGTGCTTCATGCACTCAGTCTACCTTCAGGCAGCTTACTTTAAGCTGCCTAAACCTAGATCCAGAGCAGCACATGTAGCCATTTGCTGCTGTGGACTGCAGCAGGGGTAGCCTAAGGTAAGTAATTTGGAGTGGGGGAAAGGAGTGGGGGATGTGGACTGAATTGGTGGTTTTGCTGGGGGGGAAGGGAGGAGGGGTGGAGATTGCCCAGTCAGGGGTGGGGAGGTGTTGAGGGGACTAAAAATAACCCAGTCAGTGTCAGGGAGGGGTGTAGAAATAACACAGTTTGGGGCTCAGGCAAGGGGCCATGCTATGGCAGGCACTCCTGAGACTGGGGTAATC
>NW_005842047.1:251643-283732 GCF_000455745.1 Alligator sinensis
TCTTCCTAGATCAGATTAACCCTTTCTTGATCTAAGATAGCACACCTCCTGATTAGAAGATTAGGTTAGGTTGATCTAAATGTAATGCCTGTAGCTATCCTAAATAAACAACCCTAGTAAATGCAAAGCATGTCTATATAACTCAAAAGCTGAAATGGATTTGCTGCCTTAGTAGAGTGTAGCTCTCGGGTATGAATTTCAACAGATTTGATGTGGTTTAGGAGCTCGAGTTCCATTTTCAAAAATGACTCGGGCACTTAGAGAGGCCCAAATTCCATTGAAAGTCAATTGGACCTAGGCTAAGTCTCAAACTCAGAAATGTATTTCAGATACTTATTTAGTAGGGATGTATGAAACAAGCCATGTTTGATTTGGATTTGGCCTGAATTGGGGACAGTGCTTCAATTCGTTGATTCGGATCACTGTCCCTGATTTGATTTGGCTGAATCCAAATCTGAAGATTCAATGCTGATTCAGAGAATCAGTGCTTCAGACATAGACACAGCTTTAACTATTTTTTTTCTACATATCTCGAGGTACCAGGCATGACTTGTGAATGCTGCGATGCTGGGGCAGATGGAGCATCTCACAGGAGTGTAGGGGAGGAGCCCCGCGTGCTCGACAGTGAACCCGGAAGTGGACCAGAAGTACTTCCGGTCCGCTTCTGGGTCCTCCAAGGAGCACTCCAGGCTCCACCCCCCTCCTGTGGCCCCTCAGCTCAGCAATCAGCTTCAGGGGGACTCCGGGTGCCACTTCACTCCCAGGAGGCACCAGTCGCCGAGCAGGGAGGTGCGGGCCTCCCTATCCCCTGCGTGCTCTCCAGCAGACCTGGAAGTGGACTGGAAGTGCTTCTGGTCCACTTCTGGGTCTACTGCCGAGTGCACTGGGGACCCCCACCCCATGCTCCTGTGGGACATGCCATGTGCCCAAGCTTTGCAGCATTCGTGAGCTGCCTGCTACCTAGAGGTATGTAGAAAAAATATTTAAAGCTGTGTCTGTATCCGAATCGCCAAGTCTCTTCAAAACTCTCCAAGTCGATTCAGGGGGCTCCAATTTGATTTGGCGAGATTAAAGGGTACTCTGATTTGATTTGGATTTGGAGCCCTATTATTTTGCCACCTACCTCCTATGGAAATAACAGTTAAGCACCAAAATAAGAGTTGGGCATCTAAATACCTGAGTGAAGTTAGGCCAAAACCCCTTTTGAAAATGAAACTTGGACATCATAATGATGTGTGTGCTTTTGAAAATGTTAGTCTAGTATCTGCCACCTTAAAAGCCAGAAACATTGAACATGGATATGTGGCTTGTATTCATTAAATTAATAGTTGCTATTCATCTCTATGTTTTCATAAGGGAGAATGGGAAATGGTAACTTGCTTGGAATTATTTAATAAGGCACATAGCAAAGGAGGTGCAAATGACCTGAAGGTGATTTTATGTGGATTCAGTTTTAAAGAAATATTTTA
The DNA here is from genome assembly GCF_000455745.1 of Alligator sinensis. Taxonomy (NCBI): domain Eukaryota; kingdom Metazoa; phylum Chordata; order Crocodylia; family Alligatoridae; genus Alligator; species Alligator sinensis. The sequence continues at coordinate 253,113 of NW_005842047.1, forward strand.
TCATCTGAGCAATTCTGTAATAAGGGGAAGAAAACATCCTGTCCAGAAAAGTATAATTAGGAGAAAACCTGTGATGGGGAAAAATCTAGCAAATTAAATATTGAAGAAAATAAAACAAAATGTAATTTATTTATGAAATAGTAAAGCTCAGTCATTTACTAACTAGGCATTTGGTGATTTTTTCACTGAGCTGGGAATAATTGCTCTTTTTCAGCATATGTTGATCTTGTTTTACACATTAAAGTAGTTTGTTCACATGTTTAATCAACAAATATATTTAATAGAATTAATGGTAACAGGGTCTGACTGGGGACCCCAATAAGGTACATAAAAAATTAAGGCATGGTTAGAAACAGGTACAAAAGAATTATTTTCTCTGTGGGAATTTCTATCCAATGCCATGTAAATAAGATTATGATGTTTCAAGGAGAAATGTCTCCAAAGGGCATAGTTTGATTCATTTTTCACATGGGAGTGGGTGTGTTTTTGAGTTACAATTTGTTGTTCTACCTTTTCTTAAGATGTTTCTTCTGGTATACAGGGGTGTCTCTTATACAGGACTGAATATATTCAGGTAAATGGCTCTCTAATCAGCAGGGATCTGGGTTTCCTGTTTCCCATGGAAAAACAGAATAAACAATGGATTTTACCCTTTACTGGAGGAAAATGTGAATTTCTTATTTTACTGAAGAAACCCATGGATTTTGCAGTTTTGCAAAGAGCTCTCTGCAGGCTGGCAGAGTACCAGTCTGCAAGGGGCTGGGAGGGCGTGGGAGGATAGCGATCAGGCAGGGGGTGCCATGTGCATGTATATGTACATGGCCACCAGGCAGCCGGGAAAGCAGCTCTTGCAAGTAAGTTGGGGGCAGGCAGGGGAATTGAGGTCCCCATAGGGATGGAGGGAGAAAGGGAGTTAAGCAGGGCTGGAGCTGCTACCCAGCCAGGCACTATGTGCAGCTTGGTGCCTGGGACCACAATGCATGGCCACAGGGCCCCAGTGGGAAGTGGGACGGGGTCACGGGTGACTCATCTGGGGGGAGGGGCCAGCTTCCCATGGCAGCGTGCACTCCCGGGGAGCAGGGGAGACCCAGGCCCCCCAGATCTGTGCATGGGACAGGGGCAGGTGCGGGCGTGGGCTGCCCACTGCAGGTTCAGGCTCTTTGTCCTGCTGCCCTCCCCCAGGGCCTCTGCAGCCCAGTGCGCGTGGCCCAGCACCATGGGGAACTGCGGGGCTGCATAGGGATCTCCTTCCTGCTGTGCACTCCATGCTGCCCTGGCAAGACATCCCCTGCATGCGCAGCAGCAGTGGGGCAGTGGCTCAGGGTTGTGCCCCTCATTGCTGCCACACGCATAGGAGACACCTTGTCAGAGCAGTGTGGAGCTTGGAGCAGCAAGGAGATCCCCGTGTTGCCCTGCTGTTCCCTGCAGTGCTGGGTCACCCCCACTGGGCTGCACAGGCCCCAGGGGAGGGCAGCAGGGAAGGAGCCTGAGCCCACAGTAGGCAGCCCGCCCCACCCTGTGCACAGATCTGGGGGGGCATGGGTCCCTCCTGACCCCCGGGAGCGCACACAGCAGGCAAGCTGTAGGGGTGGGGGGAGCAGGGAAGAGGGGGAGGGGCAGGCTGTACTCTGCTGCTTCCTACCAGGGCAGTGGGCTGTGGACCTGGGTCCTTGCCCCCCATAGCCCTGGCAGCTGGGGGCTCCTCTCCAGCAGGGCTGGGGGCAGAGGGCTGTGGGTGTGTGAGGGTCACTAGCAGGACTGGGGGGCTGTGAGGGGGAGTGAGGGGGGTGAGTTGGGCCAGGGGGCTGTGGTGGTGGGGGAGTGAGGGGCAGCAGCAGGGCTGGGGAGAACCGGTGACTCATGTCAGGTGAAATCTAACTTTATGCTAAGTGACAGTGTAAGACTTACACCTAGACTTAAGTGAGGCTGCATAAGCCTAAGGCTGACTTTAGCTCCATCTTAGTGTTCAACTCTTTTTGTCAATGTGGACCAAGAGATTTTTGCTTTTCTTCTCTCTGTTGTTTCACTGTCATTAAAAACTCAAGGCACTGGGGCACTAGATGCCTAACCATCTCTTCACCCAAACTCTCCTTGTTATACAGGGAATGCTGCACAATCTTAAATATATGCAAGTACAATCAGTACCTGATCTAGCTAAACTCTTTGATTGCGTTCACTACCCTGACTCATGGTGACTGAAGTTCAACACAAGAGGACATTGGACTTGATTTTCTTGTCACTTAAATAAGAATAAGTCTGTGGAAGTCAACAGAGATGTACAATTGGTATAAAGGGGCTGAAACTCAGGCCATATATATTGTGCTACAGTAAATGGGTCCAATACCTCTATTATGTCAGTGCATTATTAGGTAGGTCATTGATCTGAGGGTAGAATTATGCCAATCTTTTCTTTTTACCACCCGTTCTCTTGTACCCGCTGTTGCCTGTGCTTTATTCATACTTGAAACTCTCTCTTTTGTGTCATTAATGTGTTCCAGGTTCCCAGAGGGCACTGACCAGAAGGAAAATATTCACAGCTTTTAATTTGAAGTGAAACTGTCTTTCAGGGACACAGGCACTACAGGTTTAGAAATAAGCCATGGACAGTAAATGCAGCATTTGTTTCTCTTCTCCCTTCCTCCATTGTATGTCCCAAACTTTCACTTTTCCTGCAGTCCCTGCAAAACAGGAACAGGATAAAAAAAACATTTCCCAGAATACTATCCAGTCCTGAAGCATTATCCTGTAGAGCGAAATGGCTTGATCTGAGGGAGAGCTCTGCGATTTTCTATTAGGCTTCTAATCTGCTTTCTAACCAGGGGGACATGGACATAAAAGCAGTTAAACTGAATGCCTCTGATGTTCAGGATTTGTATTTAATCCATAATGTACTCGTATATTATCTGCTTGCAGGACACTGAATCATCCTCCTGGATGTCCAAAACTCTCAGGCTGTTGTGTCTTTTACCTGTTTTGTCTGAATAGATTCTGATTGGGTTGTATTGTTTAGGAGAAGCTAATCCTCATACCCCATCTGTAGGTAGGAGTTAATCCAGGTTAGTACAGATGGGACGCGTCTACACACGAGCATTTACTGCTCAGTAACTGAAATTACTGCACAGTATAGGCATGTGTCTATATGTGCATGCCTGTACTGCACAGTAAGTATGGAGACTTATATCGACTTGAGGGTAAGTTTGATACCTGCATTGTGCAGGTATCAAATTTACCCCTTAGTTACTGTGCAGTAACGCATGTGTAGATGCCTTACTACACAGTAATGCTGTGTGTGTGGACGGACTTGGGACTAACTTTAGTCCTGAGCTAGTCCACACACAGTGTTAATGCATTTTAACACCTGCATGTGTAGATGCCAGCCTATTCTCACTTACTGCACAGTAACCTACTGCACTTAAAATTTCAACCGGTGTTAATGCACGTGCAGACATGTCCATGAAATGCAAAGTTAGGTGTCTCTCTGTCTTTATAGTCTTGGCTCAGTTTTCCTGCTCCTTGTGACATGTGCTCACAGAGAAGAAAGAGAGATCAAGGCTCCTCCTTCTCCCAACTTTTGATTCTACCAGTGCTTCTGAGGCTGTAGCAGCAAGCGGTACTCAGGTCTTGTTTTCTCACTGCTCCTACTTGAGTTCCTTCAGGACCATGCTGTAGAGTGTGTGTTACTCTGTGGCTATGTAGACTTAGATGGTAAGCATGCTGGGACAGGGACTGTCTCTTTGTTCAGTGTTCCTGCAGCATCTAGCACACTGAAACCCTGGTATGTAACAAGAGCTCCTAGGCATCACTATGTTGCTGCTATTGCTGATAATCATATTGGACATTTTTACACACGTAAGTGCCGCAGCACCGGTGAAAAGCACCCGGTGCTGTGACACTTGCAGTTGTATAAGTGGCGAAATGTGCATCAGCACTGAGAAAATGCCAGCGGTGTGCTTTTGAACTAATACACCTCAGAGGTGCTTTAGTTCAAAAGCGCACCACCACCATTTTCCGTGCTCTGATGTAAATTTTGCTGCTTATACAACTGCATGTGGTGCAGCGCAGTTCACCTCGGCTTGCTTGTGGAGCAGACTCAGTTAACTGAGTCTGTTCCAGAGTGGTGGATCTCCGGCTTGTCATGGGGAAAAAAAGTATGTGTATAAATGCCCATTAAGAATTACTGCCTTATTTGGGAAATGATACGTATTATGATGATGAAGATATATTTGTGCTGCTTGAGTTCAGTGGAGAATCTCCCAGTCCAAATTTCTTTAACACACGAAACAACCCTAACATGCACTGAAAGGAAAGATTTTTCCTGATTCAGTCAAATATACACCAAATGCTAATTTAGCAAATGACCACGCTGGTCATTCCATAAATATATATATTCCAGTCTGTTTTCTCTTCCTCAATATTGTGCCCCCACAACCTCACACCCTCCTCTCATGCATGCACCTGAGACAACAGGTCCCCAGTTAGAGAGGTACTGGAAGGTAAAGTAGCTCTTGGGCCTTATAAGTTAATTACTTTGCAAATACTGAAGTACAGGCAGTCATCGGACTTACGACAAAATTGGTTCCTGAAAACCGCGTCTTAAGTCAAAATGTTGTAACTCGGAACCAATTTTCTCTTAAGAAACAATGTTATAACTGGGGGATTTGTTCCTGAACCAAGGCCCAATACCCTATTTTCACCAAAAATACCCCAGAATTTTGTACTCGATCAATTATAGATGAGTAATATAGCTACATTAATGTATTTATTGTAAATAGCAATCATATTGATTTGGAAGGACTTCTTTGAGGTGACTTTGCTGGACTTTTTGAAAGGCTCTTGGTTGGACTTTTTGAAGGGTTCTTGGCTAGAGTCTTCCCAGGAGTCTTGGCTGCAGGTTTTTCTGGGGTCTTGTCTGCTTTCTTAAAGAAATTGTCCAAGGAAGTTTGGACAGGTGCTCTCCAGGGAGCGACACAGCGAACGTGTTCGCTGGCATGGCATCGCATTGGATCAAGAGTTGTAAAGTCAAAACTGGCGTCATAAAGTTGAAACGGTGTCAATTTATAAATGTTGTAAGTGCGAAACATTGTAACTCGAAACATTGTAAGTTGAGGACTGCCTGTACACATGTTTGGATTGGGTTTTTTTTGTAGTGTCTGATTTCTTAGCCCATGGATCAAAAAGGATGAACACCTGTTCTGTTACTACAGGGCCAGGTCCATTACCATGAATACAGAAGCAGATACAAATTTATTTGTGTTCCTTCTATTCTACCCAGGAATGTACACAAACACCAACAGACTGTCCTTATGCCTGAAGAAGGGTGTTTGTGCCCAAAAGCTTGCAAAGAACAATTTGTCCAATGATTTAGTTGGTCTAATAAAAGATACCATATCTACCAAAAAACCCTTGTCTGTTTATGTCTTTAGACCAACATGGCTACAACCAACTACCCTTTCTGTAGACCAGTCACTAGGTGAGTTTTGCTATTATTTTTTTCCAGAAGAGCTGCTCTCTCTGCGTTTCTGGTTTGATACTGTCTTTTATTCACTTCCTTTGCTCTTTCCTGTGCCAGGAATCTTAACTACCTGACCAGTATCTGACTTCTTATCTTGTCTATGAGACAAATTTGTCACCTTCAGAGATTATGGCATTAAATTCTTAGGCAGGCTTATTGATCTATCAGTTGCATAAGAGATTGCTCAAGCTACAAAAATTCGGGTCAAGACTGTGCTCCAAATCAGGGGTATTTGGAGGCAGAATTTTGTACTGTCCATTAAAAAGGTAAGTGTCAGCTATAAAGTTGGGAACTTGAGCACATTCAGATTTGTATCTCTCCATTTACTAGCAGATTTGATTTGAAGGGTTCTGGCAGAAAGAATACAAATATAATAGCTAGTTTTGGATTCTTTCCATCTTCCCCTGCTATACTAATGAGACATATGTGAATTAATTGCAGTTGCTTTTTTTAAAAGTAGTAAACTTAACTTTTTATGTGAGAAAACCCAGTTCAACCAGCTCTTCTTATTATAGGTGTCTCATGTTTGATTTTTAGCATTGTGCTTTCTCAGGCAAACATGCTGAACAGCCATTAGCAACATTTAAAGACACTGAACTTGACATCAGAAAAAGACACTCTCTGGAATAGCTTAGTGCAAACATTTATCTTGCTCCTAGGCAAGATAGCTTTCCCTTTAATTTTTCTGTCTCATGTCAACATGAGAAGCAAATACCAGAATGCAGGGACTTTTGTCAAAATCCCATGTTCCCTACTGCCCAGACTTTCAGCTCTCGGGACTGTCTGTATGTGAGTGTGCATAGCACATGATGAGATATGGATAGAGAAGGGACTTGTCAGGTAGGTTGATCCAAGCCATTGCACTGGGTGAAGTGCATAATTTTTCATTCCTAGGGAAAGAATCCCAGCAAATCAAAGTGAGAGCAGTAAGAGTAGGCCCTGCAGTGAAATGTGGGCCTCTGTGGACACCTGTTCTTTGTATGCTTCTAATAGAGTCCTGAGCCTGTGAATTTTAGTAAGCAATCCTGAGGTAGGATTGGAGCCTAACACTGTAGGTTCTTTAGGCCAGGGTTAGCATCCCCCTGTAATTCTGTAAAGACCTGCTTAAAAAATGGCCCTGTGGGAATGTCTCTGATGCTTGATAAGAGGAACAGGAGTAGATACTGGGTATAGACTTCTCTGAAATAAGATGGTTTTAACTTAGAACAGTGGTTGAAGTAGGTTGATACCATACCATCTAATAAAGAGGGGAAGCTTGAGGGAAGTGCTGCTCTCCCAGGCCAGGCAACAAGTAGAGCTTTTTCTTTTTGCTTTTGTTAAGAAGGAAAGTTCAGCTCCCCCAACACTCTCTCTTAGTTAAACCAGTGAGGGTTCTTTCCAGTTGTTTAATTTGTTGTTTGAGATAAGCCTTGGGATAATCTAGAGAGAGGTGCTGGCTAGGTTGTAGGTACTGAAACAGCTGTATTTCCATAACAGAGGAACTGAGAAGTTGCTATAACATTTGAAGTTGATAAAGGTGAAGTTTACTCATGGTTTTATGAGCTTCTTTTATTCTCTGTCTGCAAACACCCCCTTGTAACACTCTTGTCTTTCATTTTTTCTGACAGGAGGAAATCTTCTGTTTTTGTGATGATCCATGTCAGAGTGTCAGGGGGCAGGCTCAATGCATTCCACAGTGACATTTGTTTTGGAAATATTTGGAGCAAATTTTGGGACAACGGAGGATAGTCACTATAGAAAGCAATGCAACTTGATTCCATTAGAAATGACTTTGTCTTTTTTCCTCAACCACTAGGTTTCGGTTCTAGGACCAAAGTTAGTGGCTAAGACTGAACTAATTTATGCCCTAGATTTACTAACTGAGCTATTAACTTTTCAAAATGGGCATTTAAAAAGTTTAAGACTAATTCTAATCCACCAGATAGCTTAGTCACTTGACAGTTCAAAGTACAACGAATATAAAAGTAACAAATATGTTCTGTTCAGTAGTTATCTGAATTGAAATTGCCTTTTAATTTTGAAACTTCACATGAAACTAATAGGTAAATAATGTGGTCCAGAAGAAGGAATTCTTTCTGTATTCATGTTTCCCCATAGCATGCTATTCCCCTAACTACAAATATTGAGTTTAAGGTGGCTGATAGGATTTATTTTTGCTGTTGCTTTTTGTTCAAAATACTTATATTATTGGCATACATTGTCAAACTTTTTCTTAGTAATGCAAGATGCTGTATCTGACTACTTGTTGACTTTGTAAAAAGAATACACAGCCAGAAATGTTTATGTCTGTAAACAGAGCCAGCAAAATATATTGTTTGAATATGAATGATACTGAGTATTCAGGTGGAGATGCAATCAAATAAATATAATAGGCCAGGAAAAAAATTCTTTGAAATGCTGAAATGAACAATAAGGATTTTAGTAACCCCATTTCAAGTATGTTAGAGCTGTAGCCTATTTGGGTTAACATGAGCACCACCTAGCGTGCATTATAAAAACCAAGAATTGATACATGCTGAGTTTAATTATGACACCTATTGGCTATTGGCTAGAAATCTAGATTTCACATGTTTTCAAGTGATTAGACAGCTTTCAAAAGCATGTAAATGGCTTAGGGACTAAAGTCCTGTTGATTTCAACAGACCTTGGGCTCCAAGGGACTTAGGCAGTTTTGGAAATATCGACCCTAGTTTTTACTCATTTGTGCCTGATTTAAGTGTTGTTTGATTTAAATTAAAATAGTCACGAGACTCCAAGTAAATCTACCTTTTAGCTGCCCTCATGCCCTTTTGCTTTTATCTCTCTCCAGCTTCTGGCAAATCCCTACAACACTGGGAGAAGGTAGAGGTAGATGAAGAATCAGATGGCAGACTCAAAATCACAATTTGATCTTTTAAAGCATCTGATTTTGGGCTTATATCTTGGTCCTTGTATGCACTTCAAACTTTGGTGATGGTACCGATCATTTGTAACCACCTTGGATTTTGGAAATGGAGCCTGAGCATGCAGTCAAAATAATGCCTTTGAACTTTCAGCCAAACAACAAGCTAAAAGCTGAATCCAATTCCAAAAGTTATTTTAATTTTCATTGAATTCTGAAATGTGTTTTATACCTCACTACTTCCTGCTTCAACCAAGAAGCAAAACTACTAACACAGCATCAAAGAGGGTATTCTAATGGCATCAATGACTGTGAAAGTCATTCTTGGATCCCTGATGGTGCTGCTACTATCTGGCTTCTTGTCTCGTTGCCCTTTTTTACTTGCCTGCTATAACTTGATGAAAAAGATATATATAAAGAAAGAAAACAGAGGTTAGAACGTGGCATCTCCTAATCACAATTCAGGTAGAGATCCTGGGTGTCTTCACTGGGCTCCTCCATCCCCTACACCTGGTCCTGACCACACCTGTGATGTTCCAGGCATGCTGGTTTCTCTAGGTGCCATCTCTTGCTCTCTTTCTCCCTCTTCCTTTGGTCAGCCTGTTCTTCTCACAGACCATCGCTGCTAGCACAGCTGCCAGATGTTGGTTGGAGGCCCTATTGGTGTGCCCTTGTCTCTTTAGCGTTCCCATGAACCCACCCTGCCCAGCGGAATTTCTCACTGCCTTCACAGTAATCCCTTTCCTGGGCTCATCCTTCTTTGGGCTCCTTCAGAGGGGGTGGAGTAACACCCCAAACACTCCTGCCTGGCAACTAGCTTTCCCTGTCTTTCTTCCCTCAGGACAAGCCCCCCTGTCAGTTCCTCACTCACCTGGCCCTGTCTTTCCTCACCCTGAAGAAGATTTTGGTGCCACTTCCCAACAATTGGCGAGTACTCGTACTCTCTGAGTTTCTTCCAGCTCCTCAGCTGACTGTTGCTCTGTGCTCTGCTCCTCACCACAGCTTTGCACAATCCCCACTACTCCAGCCATCCCCTCCCCAGGGTGATTATTCCTGGGGCTTGTGCATCTTTTAACTTCTGGCTCCGTCCTCAGGAGCCAATCTGCCCTGTTCTCTCCAGCATGCGCTCTCTCACCAGGGCCAGGGTGGGAATCAAGGGGGAACAACTGCAGCCATCCATCAGCAGCCAGGCCCCTGCCAGGTTACCCTCCCCCCACTCTGGATAGTTGTCCTGGTACCAGGCCTCAGTGGGTACCCTGTTTCACTGACCTTTCCAGAACCAACCAGCATTAGCAATCTTTCCTGTTATTGTAAGATTTTCATCTCTTGTCCAGCCCATGAAGTTTCAAATCAGTATCCAAATGTTGATGCTTTTTTGGCTAATATGACCCAACCTATGAATTGCCCTCATGGTTATCAGTTTCCCCCTTCTCCACACAGGGTTGTGTGACTTGTTTCTAGTCTTCTGTAGTGGGAATTATAAACTTCCCACCAGAACCTCACATCTAAGAAAGTTATCAGAACGTATTGTTAAAGGTAAGAGATGAATACCGCAAAGTGTTAAGTAACCTCAATTTTCCTTGCAGTTAGAGAGCACTCAGCACCTAGCACATGCAAGAATGAGAACAGGGCAATATGATCAAGGAAACAGATCTAGCAGAACACTTTGGCTCCATGTGATGGTTTGATGGCCCAGGCTGCTATGGGTAACTTCCCTAATTTGGACTCCTCTCAATTTCTTTGGATTATGTTAATTGTAGCCAAGAAAGGAAGGCCTCATATAAAATAACAAAGGGTATTTCATTTAAAACAGGTAGCAGGAGGGCCACTCAGTTATGGCACCTTCTCTCACCCTGACTAACTTTGTCTAACTTTTTCATCTCTCATAAAAGTAGGTAGATGCTTAAGAAGACTACTGTATACTACCCAGTTAAAGAGACGTAAGTAAAGTGCTTCAGATTTGGCACAGACTCATGTCACTCTTGAGCTCACTGCTTTAGATTCCTGGAGGAAAGTATTTTACCTTCCCTGCTACATGATACAACCTGTAAGTGAGAAACTAGAAGAAAAATAGTGCTTCAAAGGGGAAGTGACAGCTTAATACTCTAGAGCATGATAAAATCTATGAACCTGCTATCCAAAGCTCCAGGCCCTTTTTCCTTCCCCTGGCCTTTTTTAAAATGGGCACAAAATAGTGCAATAAAACCAGAGTGTTTACTGTAATGATTCATGTTTTTCACATTTGGTAGCTTTATTGTGTTTATTTCTGCTCAGATGGTAATGTGAAGATTGCTGGATCATTCATAATAAATTAATCACATTTTTGTTAAAAAAAGAAAGAAGGGGGAAGAGAGAGAGAGAAAGAGAGAGAACATAACTGCAAACCAGATATTGTATCTGATCTGAGCTTTCGTGGGTAAGTTAATTACACAAACACACACAAAATCCCTTTGTGACATGCGCAAGGCTAGACTGCTAGAAGAAGGACAGAAACTGCAAGTGCACATCTGGCTTCTCCACCCCTGAATGAAAGCATTAGAACAACAAACAGCAACTAAACAGCCTTTTCCCAGGAGCTGTAGAATTAAGATGAATTGTATCAAGACTCTGGACATATACGCTTGCAGTCGCCTGCAATAGTGGAACAGGATGGCAAACCAGCACAGCTGTGTACTGCCCTGTGTATGACAGCTGCCCCAGGTGCAGAACTTCCCTGCTATGCCTCTAGTCTCTGATGCTATTTATGGTATGAGTCAATTCCCACTGAGGTCTTTACTAAAACTTCTCTATGACTTGGCTCCCTGCAGTTTGGAAAATTCCAGCATGGGTAAGGGTTATGCATGAAATATTTTGCCTCCAGCATTTGCCTTTGCTGTAGCTGACCACACAGAGCTAAACAATTAAATGATACAGCTCTGTACCCCATGGAAATATTTGCTTTAGCGGTTCTTCATTTCTCTGTGCAATTCCAGAAAGTTTAGCATTAATTAGGACTTGATTCCTAGCTGTTTCATTGTTCCATCCACAAATAGCTATTAAAAAAGTTATCGTCATGTAAAAGGTGACCCCTCTTGGTACTGTTTCTTAGGAATTATTTAGCTATCTCCCTGGGGGTTCAGCTTTATTGGTTTGTCTCATTCTGCTTGAGTATGGCTTGAGAGCTTTGCCTTTTCTTCTTGGAATCAGCAAAAATGTGCTTTCTGCTGGTATTGTTAAATTGAATTTCTGTTGCATGATTGGGAAAAAAATTAATTTCTTTACAAATGAGTGGGCTTATTAAATGTGTTTAGGATTGGCTTAATTCATGACTGTTCAACTTCTGATGGCAGTGCAGGGGGAAGGGTGCTGCAAACCATAGGAAACACAGTCAACTGGGGTCCTCCCCACTACGTGGGCAGCCTGGCTCCCTGCTGCTGTATAGACAGTGCAAGCAACATAGCATAGTCTCATTCTTGGTTGCATGTGCAGAGCTCCTGTCTTGCAGCGTGAGCAGCCCAGACTTCCCCATGCTGCATGATGAAGCCCCCTCCCACTACCCAGCTGCACCCCACCCTGCCTCCAGGAGCAGAGGCAGAAAGCAGAAGCTGAAGGAGAGAAAGGGAGTCTGGACACTCTGGCTACCTAAGCTGCTGCAACAGTGGTGGCAGTGGCAGCTGGGCAGGAGTCTGGGGGCTACATGTTAACTCCGCAGGAGCCACATATGGCCCACAGGCTGCCAGTTGGAGAGACCTGGCCTGGCTTCTTAGCCTTAAACACTAACTTTGCTAATGCTCAAAGACCCAAGTCAGGCTGGAGACTTTTATGTTTGGTACTAAGCATATAGCTGAATACGTCTCTCCCCCAAACAATTGATGTGTTAAAAGACAAGATGCAGTGGGAAGATGAGACAAACAACTGGGTTGTGGTGGATTTGGGAAGGCAAAAATAATAGTTCAGTATGGTAGGATACGTGAGAGTTCTGGCTAAGAGGAATTAACCAACAGCTCACTGCCTGCCTAGCCATGGACATCAGTGGGAGTAGTGATGCTGAGATCTTCTGAGGATCCCATCCAAAATATTACAGTGCAGCTGCTTTAATCCTTGGGAATGGTGAATGATGGGGAAAGGTGCTGGACTGACACGGCTGAAGTGAAAAAAGTGGGTAGCAGCAACAATATGAGCCTTACTTGACTTATTGTGAAAGTGTTACCCCTCAGGGTAGAAATGCTATCACCATGCTTGTTTTGTTCTTTGTGTGTCAGCTGAGAGAGGGTGGCAATTTGTATTGGCACATCTAAGGCCTCACTCACTGGTGGGAGACAAGTAGTTGCCACTGACAGCAATGAGGATTATTATATCCTCTAAAGACCACAAAGAACTCACCAGAGGTGATTAAGTGTATTTCTTGGCCAGTAACTTGGCATCAGACAAGACTCTGTATCCCAACCCAGTTTCTTTTTTGCTGGTCAATTATTTTTTTTTAATGTTAAATGGCCTCAAATTATAATCAGAGAAAATGTGATTGGTGTTGAGGCTAACTGTGGATGCTCCATCAGACCTTGAAAATGGCAAATCATTTCCCCATTTCCCACCCTCTTGGTTAGCTCCTGAAGAGAGGGTCCATTTTCACTTAATTTGTCCATTTAAAAAAAAAAAAATGAACAAGACACAATGAAATAAATAAAAACTCAGCTCATGAAAAGTAAATTGTGAGAGGCAGGCTTTATATGCTGAGCATCAGCAGGGAAAAATAAGACAGAACCAGAAACAGACTTAAGTTTGGCTTTGGCACTATTAGAGTACAACATTTGTGAAAATTCTTCAGTTGTCATTGTTCTCATTTGCTTAGTGTGTTTCACGATTATACGTCTAATTAGATGAAAAGAAACTGAATCCCTTTTGCTGGCTGTGTTAGGACATTGCCAGCAACCTGAGGAATTGTTCTCCTCCTAGTCTGTATATATAGTTCCTGAACTTAATCTAATTAGTGCAAGGTAACTGAAAACAGAGAAACAGGCATGGTTTGAACACGTGGGGGTCTGTAGCTTTCAAGGGGTTTCTGTTCAGCACTTGGCTGACCCATTGGTGGCACAGAAGTCTGATTTTCAGGTTCTCCTCTTGCCTGTTATCCCCTCACCTCCTCAAATCCAATACTCATTCTGTGGAGGAGTTGAGACTATTATAACTTAAGGTAAAGGTCTTTAGCTGAAGCCACCACTTTTCATCCAGGAGCTGAAGGTCCTAGTTGCATCCCAACTGTGTCAGCCAAGATGTTATTTTCTCTGTTGCTTTAATTTTCTATAAACTGTATAAAATATAAATCTGTAGAGATTCACACCAAACAAACAGTCAAACCCAGCTCTTTCAAGTGAAGCAGCCTTAAATGTCCTTATTGCAGCTTCAAGCTGGAGCTGTCCTACCATCATATTGGTTTCCCACTGGAAAGAGCTACCTTCCCCCAAAACTGGTGATGGTGACAGACAGGCTATACCAAAACGATGAGTGCTGGTGTCGCTGTTTCTCTTTGTCCAACAGTTCAGGTGTTGGGCTTAACCCCTAAATAACAAGTGTGGCTTAAACAGGTTGTCTCTTATACAAAGAGTAAGTGTAAAGGCAACTCAGCGACACAGAAAGCACAGAGGTATTGTTTTTTAATGATAAATACCCCATATTTTCTCCAACATCAAATCTGCAGAATAATTGCCTTTAAAGTAATTGGCACTGGGACTTACTGGCGTTGGGCAAGCAGCCAGCACAGTCTGAACTCTTGTAATTAGAGTAGCGTTAGAGGAATGTTGTAGCTGTAATGGTCTAGGAATTATGCCTGTTGTAATTATAGGTCTACAGAAGGGAGGATTCCCCTTCAGAGGTGTAATTTACTCCAAACTCCATGCTGATTTACTGTCAGAAGTTCTCCAATCCTTGCAGACAATGGTGTTGGAAAAAGCTGTGTGCAGTCCTTCTTATCCTTTGAGGCAGATATAACACCAAGATGGTTGTACTGAAACCTTCTCTCTCAAACAGTCTTTCTCAAAGAACTATAGGGTATCCAAAACTCTGGAAGTTTCTTTTTATATCTCCAGTAAAGCTAAATACCAGAACCATGTAATGCATTAATGTCCAAACCTAACTAATTCCCGGATGAGTACCAGTAATGGCATGCTTCCCTTCTTCCCCCTGAAAATTAAGACCTTTGCTTTTTTTTAAACACAGCTGCCTTCAAAAGAGTTAGCAGCATGCATTGACCTAGATTTTGGCAGACATGAGTTTGCATAAGAGAGCCTCTGAAGTCTTTTCAGCCACAGATAATGGAAGAACTGGTAGAAGAGGAAGCTGTTTTCCTGCATGGTGACCCTTGTTTCAGCAGCCCTTTTCCTCTTTGTCATTCTGGAATCTTAGCACTACAAAATGTTTTTTTCTAAAGCAGAATCCCTTCTAGGACTATACCCATTGTGTGAAAGATCCCTTCCTTTCTTCCAGCCCATCCTAGATAAGGTATGCCATCACTCCCCAAGAATCTTAATAGAGATGGTATTAGGTATAACAGTTACTTTATCATATAGTAATTAGTTTTTAATAGAGTTTGGCCCAAAGCAAAGCCCCCAGTCCAAATAGCTCTCCTCTCCTTACCATCCTTAGGAAAAGTCCAAAGATGTAGCCAAGCTTCATGGCTAGTCCTCTCCATGCTTATCTGCTTCTGCCTGGCATTTCTTCTGTGCTGATCACCATAGTACCCAGATACTAGTTCCAAAGACTTGAAGCTCAAATTCAATTTATCTGTAAAACAGCCCACTCTTCACTGTCCCATGTTCAGCCACAGTTATGGTAGGTTATTACATTTTTTTCATTTTATTGAGCCTTTGGATCCTATCATCATGAGAAGGTATGAGATCCTGAGGGTATGAGATTTTCCCTTTCCCCAGAGGGCACAGGTACCAGCTCAGTTTCTTCTCTTCTATGTAGGGGTGCCATAGCTGAAGACACATAGTGGAAAGTAGTCTGCTCTGTGATCCCAAAACCTTGCTCGGGTTTTACACTTCCCACTGAGCAATGACAGGTGGTACCCAAAAGACTGTGGTTGCAGACAGCAGTTTCTGCTCCCTCATTTCCCTTTTCTGTGCAGATTCAAAAACTGGATCAGAGTGGTTGGTCCTGTCTCTAGGAAGCATTTTGGTAGGGTAAAAGGGAGGCTGAATAGGGAAATAGGAGGAAGAAAGGTATGGCACCTCTTCCACCCACCCCTTTTTCATAATGAAAAGTTGGGAGATTTTAGAGTCAAAAGCAGGGTAAGAGTGCACCTTTTTAAATCCTGCTGTATCCCATTTATAGAGTTCTCTTTTAATCACAGCCTTTTACCCTCTACTATATGGGACTGAGTATTTTAACCAGTTCTAACTTGGGGGGAAAGTGTCATTCATTGAATCACCAACATTAACTGTTGAGGACTCGTATTTTTATATGAATTGCTGGTTCCCTATATATCCCTATAATGCTCACTGTTTAATGTAATGGCCTGATTGTAATGCTCATGAAGGGAAATGTGTTCTCTATCAACAGGAAGAGAGAGAATTTCCAACTGCTGAAGGTTACTCTTTTAGCAATTCATTTAAATTCAAAATTCAGACAGTCAATTTACTATTATTGTGAAAGTCATGCTTGCTGAAATGATATATAGTCTTGGATAAGCACAGAGAAACCAGGCATTTACAGTGCCAGTCATCTTGAAAAATACATAACCGTGCTGTTAAAAATGTCATCATTACAGTTTAGGCAGCCTGGCAGAAAAAATATTCAAGCACTAAAATAGCTGGAATCTGAAAGCTCACTGTGAGGCTGTCTCATGTTGCTTTGCAGATAAGTTGCTCCCTTCTGAGCTGAGCTGGCTGGCTCTGTGGGGTTTCAAGCAGGATCTTGAGGTGATAAATAGTAATTATTTGCGTGAGTTTCAGATTGTGTTGCTGACTGAGATTCTGGAGATACTAGAGAAACCCATACACCAACTGGGCAGAAGACTATTCTCTTTTCCAGGTGGTGAGAACCTCTGAAGAGATACTGAATTGACTGTTGAAATGTGGTTTTGTGGTGGAGCGAGTGCCAGCTGTTTTCTGGAAGTACAGTGTTGATATCCCTGCCAATTATCAATCTATTTCTAGCTTTCTTTTTCTGAGATTGGAAAGATGGCTGGGAAAGTTGCAGCAGTCCAGTTCTGGGGATGTCAGTCCAGTTCTGGACCTTCAGATTGCCTAGATCAGGTCAGTCTATTTACAGACTTAGGTATGACACAGAGCCCAGTCAATGATATTAGGTCAATGATCTCCTGCTGGGTGAAGTAGCCATTAAGCCTGTACGAAGCGGCTAGTATTTGCTTCAGATTTGGCAGATTCGGGGGCCAGTGATTCGATTTGGTGATTCGAATCACTGTCCTGAATCAATTCAGCTGAATCTGATTCATAGATTCAGCCGCCACCTGCTCAGTCCCATGGAGCTCAGCCTGGTGGAGCGCATCCCTGGCTCTCCCTGTCTCCCGCTGCTGAGCTGTGCTTTGCAGCCCCATGGAGTGCAGCCCGGTGGTGGGAGGTGGGCAGAGCCAGGGCTGTGCTCTGATTGGCTTCACCAGCCCCACGGACCTCAGCTTGGCAGCAGGAGAGAGGGAGAGCCAGGGCTGTGCTCTGCCTCCCACTGCCAGGCTGAGCCCCATGGGGCTGCGGAGCTGCTCGGAGCACAGCCCCGGCTCTCCCCTGCCTCCCATCACTGGGCTGCTTGGAAACTCGAAACATTTTGAAACTTTCAAAATGTTTTGAGTGCGTTCATTTTATTTCGAAACTGTTTTGAAACTTTTTGTTTAATTTCGATTTCCTTGTTTCAAGCTCAAAACACCTTGAAACAGCTTTGAAAGGAAAAACTCGGAGAAATTTCACACAGCTCTACTAGGCAAGGCTGATAGAGCAGTGCTGATGGGACAGAGGCTGAGCCCATCTGCAAAGACTGAATTGACTAACCTGCAAAGACTGAATCGATTATGCTCAGGCTTTTTGACTGTCTATACTTAGCCCTAGTGTCTGAATCAGACGGGACTGAGTCCATGGACTAGGGTTCAACCCAGATACAGATCAAGTTGAACCCTAGCAAATATTATATTTGTACCCCTAGCTAAGGGCTGCTTTTTTTACCTAGCTTACTAGCATAGGGGTCTTGTTCGGGTCTTGGTCAGCACCTATATACAGTAGTATATGGCCAGGAAGTTGGTGAGGATCTTCATGGACTAGAGTTTAGATATGCAAGAGAGAAAAGTGATGCGAGATACTTCATATCATGGACATAGCTTATTTGTTCTCCTGTAGGTTTTCTTTGGTCTGAGATTAATCATAATTATGAATAGTAATAGCCATAATACCTACTTTTTCATATATGCAAGTCAAAGCAAATTTGTGTTTGAAGGCAGCTTTTGATATTAGCATTTTTCCACTGAATTTAGAAGGTTTCTATCATTTAATTTTGCATAATTTTATACATTCCTTCAAGTATTAGTTTTTTTCATAGTTAGCCAAAAATGATCATTTTCCCCAAGAATTTATATAAAAAGCTCAGTTCTGCATGTTTGCAATGTATAGTTGCCTCCAGGTCAAAAAGGGGCCAATTCTGTGCCAAGCAAAACTGCTTTTGCTAGTCATTGGGGAAATTATCCTTGTTTGACTTTTACCTCAGAAAAAGTCTCTTTATATAGGGCATCCATTGTGTATATGCATGATAGGGAAGGGTCTGCTGAAGTAACACACAGAGAGAAAAAAAAAGCTTGACATTGAAGTAGCTCTGGCTTTCATTGTATTTCACATAGTTTTGCCATCATGCTGCATGCCATTGTACTGCATACCCATCAAACAAATGGAGAGTGGTTTCTCTCTGAAGTTGAACTAAGCTGTCTCAGGTGCTGATTCAGATTGGAAAGTCACCTCGTCTTGTTACATATACACATAAGCCTATGCACCTCTCTCTCTCTCGCTTGCTGCTTTCCTCTTGGCCTTATGTTGGCATAAGCCATAACATAACGTGTGAAAACATAGCATAACATAACAAATGTGAAAAAATCCTGCACCTCCATATTTAATTAGAAAGCAGGTATCCAAATGGTCTTTGAATTGCTGTTAAATGCTGCAGATATTCATGGTCTTTGAATTGCAATTAAATGCTGCAGATATTCATGAATCTGAAGGGGAATAGTGACAAAGATAGTATGTGATACTGGGTAAAATTCCAACATTTAAATATTTATTCTTATTTCTCTATAAGTTGCTGACATTCAAGGAAAAGAGTCTACTTTACTATTCCCATTCAATTTGCTTCAAAGATTTAATCACCAGGCCATTATCTTATTGCTTTTTAAATCATATCTAATTTTAAACAATGCTAATGTAAAAGTGCATGGAAGCAAACATATTGGTTGGCTATACCTGCTCTTGTTATATAAGCTCTTAATTAATTCATAATACATGTGACCTAAAGACTGGAATAGACTGAAACAAGTGAAACAATATGGCTGTTTCCCTTGAATTCATTCCCTGGTGGTGTGTGCATCAGTGTTGTCATTTACTAGCAGGGAATACAGTCAATGATATGACTTCATTTTGACATTTAAAGTCCTATCGGCAAGCAAAGTATGGCTGATGCTGGTCTAACTTCACTGATTTTACATCACAGTTACTTGACAGAATTCAGTAGAATTTCTCATGATTTACACCAGAAAATGGTTCTCAATCAGATCTAATATTTTCTATTTTAAAGGTATAGCTGAACTCCAGGTAAATACACAGGGGTCCACTGTGGCTTTTAAAAGTAGCCTTTGCTGAACAGGAAGTCACCTCCTCTCCATCACCCCTGACACCAGTATCTCTCTGAGACAATTTAGCTGCACAAATGCTGTGGTGGACAGATGGACTAGAGTAGGAGAGACCTGAGCAACAGCTGCTACATCCTCTGTGAAGGTGCCATGTGCAGTTCCCCAGTGCTGGACTTGAATCTAACAGTTGGTGTAGGAGGGCAGAAGGGCCATCCTATGGCCCTGTCATGTGCCTTGTGACACTGATGGCAATGTGGCCTCTCTCTGTTCTGAACTACAGCAGTGAAAGGACTGAGGTTATGATTACCTCTTGTGGGATGCACAAAAGCTGAGAGGACAAATGTTTGCCTTCTTTTTTCTCTCTGCACCAATACAGGAACTGGCTCTATGCTGAGCCTTGAACTCTGATTAGCAAACTTAGCACAATTCTGTGGCTCTTCTAAAATTTCTATGCCTTTTTGACAAAGGAAGTGCTCAGGATGCTACACTTAGGAATGGCAAAGTGCTTTATGATTGCTTCACTTCAAAATATAATCACCTCCTTGTAAGGTATTCTGTATACCAAGACGAGGGTACAGTATAACAAGGGCAAATGGTTCTAGGAATAGCACCATGGGCTTAATGATGAACAGCAGTGCTTAGCGTGGTAAAATTGGACACTAACAGACATGGAAAAAACCTCCACAGCGCTTTCCTAGAAGAGGTATCACATCAGTTTGACCCACCTCTCCAGTGTCTGTACGGCTTGTGTGCTTCAGCAGGGCTTTTGGGCACTCTTATCTAATAGCTGATACAATGAATAAGGTGACAAGTACTGAATAGTTTCCTTTTCATTCTGGCCCTTAGAGTAAAAACATAATAGTTAAGGTAATTGCGCACCCCTCACAGGACTTCACAAAGGTTACCAATTATTGTAATTTAGGCTACAGTTAGTCTTCTATTGTTCTCTTTCAATACCTGGAGATGAACAAAATGAGACTGATAGAAAAAAAAGATAAGAGATTTGTAAAGTAATCATGTCTGTTTTGTGTTTGGCATAAATTTGTTACAATACATAGATATATGTCTCTTGTCTTTTAGATTTTTTTCTCCTTTCTGTCTCAGAAGCTAGAGAGGCATATATAGACCTTTATTAATTTTAATAAAAAACTACTTTGCCATGATAGCCAGAGCAAGCATTACCATGTGCACACACAATTGTCATGGTTAGTTAACACACTTTACTAATGCTGATGAAGGAAAGAAAAGACACCTGTACCTTGAAGAAACTACTTAGGGGAAACATCTACATGAAATGTTTGCTGTGGTTGTCTAATTAGCTCCACAGTAAAGCCTCAGCGTCTACGGTGCGATCATATTAGGCTGCAGTAAACTAAAAAACACCACCATTGGTTAGTATTTGTAAACAGAAGTCCTATCCTGTGGCAACATTATTTAGTGCATTGCAAAGTATGTGTAGATGCTGACAGGGCTTGTTACCAGCTGTCTGCTGGCTAGCTCTGCACTGGAGTACCCTCATGCCCCAGCCAGCCCTTCTGCAGCACATTGAACCAGGTCAGAGCAGCCCTGGGCTGGCAGGCTGAACCCCCAGGTCCCCTGCCAGCTGGGGCTGCTCTGACCCAGCAAAATGTGCTGCAGTCCCAGGCACATATGTAAATGTGGCACCTGGGAGCAATAAACTCCAGTCCAAATTGAACTGGAGTTTATTCAATCACATTAATAGTGCATGTAGACATGCCCAGAGATCCAGTACTAATACGAGCTGAAGCTTATAACACAAAAAGCAGCTATATATACAGCTAAAGTAGCTTAATTCTTAAACTCCAACAAATCATCATTCCAGGCATATGGGAAGAAAGACATAGAAGCAGTAGTTTAATTGGGTTATAACATTATAAACTCATCTGGTGATTATCCAGTGATAACTTTTGGAATGCAAGTCATGATCTTTCCGTAATTGTTTGCTATTAGTTTCTCCTTCTTCCACAGCTGGTCACCTAGCCTGCTGCTAGGACCCCTCTGCCCTCTCTTCAGATGAAGGGCAAGGGATTGAGGAAACATGGCTGTCTCAGCCCTAGTCCTAGCTCCATCTCTGAGTGCCTTTAGAAGATGCCTTTCTTCAGTCAATTTCTAGTTCTAATTTAGCAGGGAACTGACTCCCCATGGAATGAATATCTGCATTGGATACCAGCACTCATCCCTAGCATGTTCCCAAAGAAACAGCAATTCCATCCCTAGCCCAACATATTTTTGCCTGCCAAAGAGAGTAAAAGGGGTATCAGCTGGTCCCAGACCCTGTCTCTGGTGCCATGCCAACTCATATTTGCCTCAACATAGAAGCCCAGCTGTGAATCCACAGCTGAACTGGCCGCCTGCCAGCAAGCCCAATGCGCAGTACTTTCCCAACAGAGCCAAACACCTGTTCTCATGCCCTGTTTCCTTGTTTCCCATAACATGGCCTTTGACCTGTGCCAACCTGGAGCTGCCTTATCACTGAAGCCCAGCATAAGCCAAGAGAAACCATCTACACATCTGTGGGCTGTATGCACTGTAACATGCCTGTACAACTTAGAAGAGTTCAGCAAACTGAATTCTACCCCACAACAGGGACTTCCAAGGTATAGATGCATTTTTTGTATCTCTGACTACATCTAACTGACTAATTCAAGGGAACTAATAGTCTGAGTAAGAATCACAGGCCAGACCAATGATAAGCACAGCTGTCCATAGGCTGAGTTCCAAGTCAATGAAAAATCAAGCATTCAAAGATCAACTTTGCTGTTTTGGCTTTTCCTAGGATCTTCTAAGTAAATCACAAAGACTACTGAAATGAAAACAATACAAAATGTAACATGGCTCAGCTCCACTGAAATTCGAATTAACCTGGGGAAGAGAGTAGATAATAAACAGGTCAGACCAGGTTCTTCAGCTCTGCTTTACCTCCTCTGGAGTAAAGTTTCACACTGCTTTACTTAATGTATTTACTTATTTATTATCACTTGTTTGTAGTGACTCTGCAGATATTGAAACCAGCACAGAACCTTACCAACTCCCAGTACAAGATCAAAGTGGCACAGCACATGTGGGCTCAGTGTGCAGCACCAGAAACTGGAGCCTGACTGACACACTGGCTCCTGGTCAAGCTCTGAGTGGCCACATTGATGCCACAACTGCCCCAGGAGGCCCCCAGGACCCCAGGTAGGACTGCTGGGGCCAGCACAGGTGCTGGCCCCAGCTTCCCCTTCTCTATCTAGGACAAATTGCCCTGCGCTAACCCCACATGCAGAGGCATGCACAGTGGCAAAAAGCAGCAGCTGTTATTTTTGCCATGGCATCTGCATGCCCCTGCGTGTGGGGATGCACCCATTTAATCTTGGGTTTAAGAGTATTAACCCTTTGGAGCATAGGCCTGTCATTATCTATAAAGGCTCATGCAGGACTGTGGTGCTCTAGAAATAAATAATGATAATAAACTGATTAGTGACACTGCAGGTTCTTTGTATAATGGCTACACAGTGTTCTGGAATCAGATATTCTATCAGATCAATTAACTGTTCATTAATTATCATTGGCCATGCTCACAGAAACACTCTTGTGAACATTTCTGAGGGGCACTTATAAAAATTTCTGAAAACCAACATTCAGGCAATAAAATAGGGGTAAAATATGTGCTACCCTCTGTCAGTCAGTACTGACCGGCGATTTAAAAAAAAATCCAAACCTGAAATGTTCTGGTTTTAGAAGTTGCCTGACTCAAGAAGGTAAAGGCATACATAAATATGTTCTGATTTTGATTCTAAGGCAAAACACGTTTCCGTTTTCTAGGCCAGAGATTACCTGTTGTTGTATTCCATGCTGCAATTGTATCTACATCAATTATTCCATGCAATGAATATATAGTGACTGAAATAGCTGTTATGTCACAGCCTAACTGTCTCCTTCTTTGAAAATGAATGTCTTAGCTTTGCCTTAGTGTTTGTTGAGCAGCACTGGGGGACCATTATAATCGAATAATGTGACATTATCTCTTCACTAAATTGCAGAAGACTTGCCTAAAGCCAGCTCCTGGGCAGGGTTATTGTTTGCTGAAGAATGGAATGGTTTGTTCTTGAAAGCTGCTAAGTGGCACTTTTAGGACTGAGCCCTACTGTTTTAAATCAGTGATTTTCAACCTGTGGCCCATGGATGAGGAAAAGGCTGAAGTACTCAATGCCTTTTTTACTTCGATCTTCACAGGCCAGGTCAGGTCCCAGACTACTACACCTGGCAACATAGTTTGGGGAGGAGGTCAGCAGCCCTCAAGAGTGAAAGAACAGATTAGGGACTATTTAGAAAAGCTGGACATGTATGAATTCATGGGGCCAGATGCGATGCATCTGAGGATGCTGAGGAAGTTGGCTGATGTGATTGCAGAGCCACTGACCATTATCTCTGAGAACTTGTGGTGACTGGGGGAGGTCTCGGACAATTGGAAAAGGGAAAAATATTGTGCCCATCTTTAAGAAAGGAAAGAAGGAGGATCCAGGGAACTACAAACCAGTCAACCTCACCTTAGTCCCCAGATAAATCATGGAGCAGGTCCTCAAGGAATCCATTTCTAAGCACTTGGAGGAGAAGTAAGTGATCAGGAAGGGTCAGCATGGATTCACCAAGGGGAAGTCATTCCTGACCAACCTGATTGCCTTCTATGATGAGATGACTGGCTCTTTGGATGCAAGAAAAGCAATGGAAATGATATACCTTGACTTCACCAAGCCTTCTGATATGGTCTCCCACAGCATTCTTGCAAACAAGGTAAGGAATTGAGTTGGATCAATAGACTGAAAGGTGGATAGAAAGCTGACTGGATTGTCAGGCTCAAGAGGTAGTGATTGACGGCTTGAAGTGTAGTTGTCAGCTGGTATCTGTCGGCAACCGCAGCACTCACCAGGCAGTTTACCAGTTGAACCGGGGGGTGGGTGGATGACCAACCCGCCTTATGGACAGGCCGGGGATGAAAGGGACACTAACTCAGTTGGAAGATAGTAAAATTGAACTTAACGTTTACTTACAGTAAGATTTCAACAGTGGTTACACAACAAAACGACAGTGGTGAAGCAGTAGTTAAAGATGACAGGTAGGAGATAGCAATTGCTTTTTCCGATGTACGTGCGGATGGAGAGCTCACTATTCGGTGAAATAATAGCCAGAGTGTGACTATTAGTATTACTATTCGTATGACTATTCGTACTGTTCGGCCATGGGGACACGGATTCCTGGACAGGGTGATCAGTCCTATCCGAGGGCCTGTGTGGAACCCGGGACCCTGCGCTTTAGCGCGCTGCCCCTTTTATAAACTCTTCAGCCAATCAGAGGAGGCTGCTGATTTACAGTTAAGAGAGTGTGTCTGCTGGCCAGGCAGTCACGCTTCTCCTGCAGCTCCTGATTTGTTAAGGCTGTCTGATCATGAGCTGGTCAGCCTCATGATCATGAGCTCTTCACACGCTGAACATGACCTGCTCTCATGTTCTGCATTGGTCTGGCATGTGGGCTGAGCGTTTGGTCACCTTTTCTACTCAGACAGTATCAAGTAGAGTGCCCCAGGGGTTGGGCCTGGGGCTGGGTTTATTCAATATCTTCATTAACAATCTGGAAGATGGCATAGAGTGCACCCTCAGCAAGTTTGCAGATGACACCAAGCTGGGGGGAGTAGTAGATACACTGGATGGTAGGCCTAGGATTCAGAGTGACCTAGACAAATTGGAGGATTGGGCCAAAAGAAATCTCATGAGGGTCACCAACGGCAAGTGCAAAGTCCTGCACTTAGGATGGCCATGCACCAGTACAGGCTGAGGATTAACTGGCTAATCAGCGGCTCTGCAGAAAAGGACCTGGGGGTTACAATAAACAATAAGCTGAATATGAGTCAATAGTGTGCTCTTGTTTCCAAGAATGTTAACAGCATACTAGGCTACATTAGTAAGAGCATTGCCAGCAGATCGAAGTAAGTAATTATTCCCCTGTATTTGGCACTGGTGAGGCCACACTTGGAGACCTGTGTCCAGTTTTGTGCCCTTTAGTACAGAAACAATATGGACAAGTTGGAGAAAGTCCAGTGGAGGACAAAGAAAATAGTTAGGTGCTGGGTTACATGACTTCTGAGGAGAGGCTGTGGGACTTGGGCTTAGTTAGTCTGCAGAAGAAAAGACTAAGGGGGTTTTGATAACAGCCTTTAACTGCCTAAAGGGTGGATCCTCTTAGGTAGGTAAAGGCTGGAAGATGGAGCTAGATTGTTTTCTCTAGTGACAGATGACCAAACAAGGAGAAATGGTTTCAGGTTGCAGCAAAGGAAGTTTAGTTTGAATATTAGGAAAAAACTGTCTCACTAGGAGGGTGGTAAAGCACTGGAACGGGTTACCTAGAGAGGTGGTGGAATCTCCATCCTTGGAGGTTTTTAAGACTCAGCTCGACAAGCCCTGGCTGGAATGATCTAGTTGGGGATGGTCCTGCTTTGAGGAGAGGGTTGGATTAGATCAGTGCTTTTCAGCTGGTGTGCCATTCATGGCACACCAGTGTGCTGCGAAGAGCTCCCTGGTGTGCTGCGAGAATTTTGGAATAATGAGGAAATGTCTCCAACTGTCCAGCGCTAATATATAAGCTGCATCAATGGGATACTCACCAAAGACTGGTGTATGTGTTGTCTGTGGGGGAGAGAGCGAACCAGCCGAGAAGAACAGCTGTGCCATGGAATTTTCCCATGGATATTAGGTACAATGAGCTCATAAGTATGGGGATGAGGAATGCCTTAACAGGTGTGACATAGAAAATTTTTATTAATGTAAGTGTGCCTTGGGCTGGAAAAGGTTGGGAGACCCTAGATTAGACAACCCTCTGAGGCCCCTTCCAACCCTCATTTTCTATGATTCTATGACTAGCACTTCAGCCAAAATTGCTTTTCACTCAGTGATGATAGCATGTAAACAAGTTGTGTATTAGTAAGAATCTCATGCTTTGCAGAAGAAGAGAGTCTGAGCTGGAGAAGAGATTCAGGGCATGAGGAAGTCCAACTAGCACTACGTAAGTGATTCTCCTATCAACAAAATAACCCAAGCAGTTCCAGGAATGTCAAAAGTCTTATAGAAAATGTTACACTTTAAGCCTGTCATTTCTTGTCCTATCCCCAGAAGACATGGAGAATTGTTTGCAATTCCCTTTGTCTTTACAGTGACTGTTTACATATTCTAAGTATTTTATTATGTCTTCTCTCAGTCATCCCTTCTTTAGATTATACAAATCCAAATCCTTTAATCTTTCATCATAGGTCATATTTCCTAGACCTCTGGTCATGTTTGTTGCTGTCCTCTGGACTCTTTTCTAATTGGATCACATCTTTCCTGACATTCAGTATCCAAAGCTGGTCACAATCCTCCAGTTAGACCTTATCAGTGCTGAATAGAGCAGAAGGATTTCCTGCTTTTTAATCTCAGTCTGGTGCTGGGGGTTTTTGGAATAGTTTGACATTGCTGGCTCATACTCAGCTTGTGACTTACTGTCTGTAACTCTTACATGCTTTTTTGCTGTCTATACATAATTTTTCATTTTACATTTGTTGAGTTGTTAATTCTACCTTAGAAAACTGTTTTTCATTTGTTATTATTGCATTTAATCCTATTTATTTCTGACCATTTCTCCAGTTTTTAAAGATTATTTAAAGATTATTTTGAGTTGTAATCCTATCCTCCAATGTTCTTGCAGCCTCTCTCAGGTTGGTATTGACTGCACACTTAATATGTGGTCTCTCAATCCCTTCACATAAATCATTAAGGAAAATATTGAAAAATACCACAAAGGATATCTCTGGAATACCACCTCTAGAATCTCACTTAGCATATGCTTCCAATTTGAGAGTAAACTGTTAACAACTCCACTTCTAGTATGGTTTTCCAACCAGTTGTATACGTGCCTTAAAATAGTTTCCTGTAGATCATATTTCCCTAGTTTGTTTAAAAGGATAACACGTGGCATAGAGTCAAAAGTCTCATTAATGTCCAGATATAGAATGTGTAGTGTTTCTCCCATATCTACAAGGCCAGTTACCCAGTTTTCAAGGAAACTACATTGGTTTGACATGAGTTGCTCTTAACAAATCCACACTGGCTGTTATTTATCACTTTGCTTTCTTCAAGGACTTTATAAATTATTGATTATTTGTTCTGTTATCTTTCTATAATTTCCTGATCCTTCTTGTTTTACATTTTAAAAACTAGCCCTATATTTGCCTTGGTCTAGTTTTCTTGAACCTCAGCCATCCTTCAGAAGCACTCAGAGACCACTGCCCAGTTCCTTAGTACTCTTGGATGACATTTTTCAAACCCAGCTGATTTAAGAACATGTAACTTTTCTAAGTAGCATCATTTTTCCTCTTTACTATTCTAGACTGCATTCTTGCTCCCATATCATTTGGCTTTGAGTCATGATCTGACTTGTGTACTTATTTATTTATTGCTGGTAGATTTATATGCCACACTGCCTAACAAAGGGATGGTAATCAGTCCATTCAGCTGCTTTTGTTACTACTATCCTGTATCCTTGCTGCTGTGGAGGACAAATATAATAAAATATTGCACATTAGCGATTTCTATAAGGTAGGGCATTGATCTTCTAAGGCTTTTTCTTTATTCTCTATTTGGTTTGTTTTGGATAGCGTTTTCTACTATTGGTCTGTCTCATGGTCTCTTTTCATCATTCCTAATTAAAAGAATGCCTATATAAAACTTGTATTAACAGATATGATACTTAAGCCCACCCCAGGAGAGAAGCAGCTCCCACAGCATTGTCGGGGGGTTGTTTTGTTTGTTTGGGGTTTTTTTTGTAAAGCTTGACATATGTATGGGCTAAGAGAAGATCTATAAGATTCAGTCAGGGGGCATTTTTTATGTACAACATTCTCTATGTTGGGCTAATGGGTGTTTTCTGTCTGCCTTGCTGAAGTGCATGTTACGAGCCTCCAAAGAACCTTCCCTTTGTGCTTAATAATAAAATAAAAGATGGAAGGTGGCTCTTTTCTCTCCCATCATCCTAGGTTTATCAGGGATCAAGATAGCTCCTAGTACACCTTTGAGCAGCTCCAGAGCCTTAAGAGTTCTGCCACTCCCCTCCCTGATCTGACATATCCACTATAACAAAAGAGAGGGAGAAAATTATTTAGAGCCAATGCTATTTACTTTCTGACACTTGTAATTGCCTTTCACTGGAGGGCTGCTTTCTGGATATTTTTGGGTGTCTGAGCAGTAGAAGGCAGGCCAAGCTAAAGTCCATGATTGAGTACAGCGAACAGATATTCCCCTCCATTATACAATTAATGACTACATTCTTCTCTACTATGGTTTTTCTTTTTTGTTGTGGCTTCTATTTTCACACAGTGGTGCATGTGTGGTATTATAAGACACTGCAAGGATCATATTCTCACTATATGCTCTGCAAGAGCCTGGTTGCACTACATAAAGGATGGGAAGGAAGACATGGAAGGGGTACTGTGGCATAGGTGGGGAATCAGATATTATCACAAATTATTTCCAGAAAAAGGAACTCAAATAAAGGAAGTGTTGTTCAAAAAATATTATAGCAATTCAGTCATTTATCCTGGAAGCTAAGCTGAACAGTGTGTAAACTGGTTCTCGCTTCTAGTTGAATATCTGTGCCTGCTGGGCCTGCTTCAATTGAAAATGACTCTGGATTTCAAACGAAGAAGAAACAAGACAACTCTTCCCTAAGAATATATTGTTACATAAGCTAATGACACTACTGGCAATGCAGTTGATATTGTCTGAACAGCAAACATACATAAAGTTACCCCTGTAAGGATTTAAAGGGTTCTAACATTTACCAATCATGAATTAGAAAGCCTCTTAAAATAATCAGATTACCTTAATGTCACTGGATTTTAGAAATTAATGAATTAATGTTGAGTGTTATTTGTTGCCTTTTGCTTTGTTAGGGCTCAAAATTTTTTACTTTGCTTGTGAACCATGTAGAGTAGAAACTTATTTTTAATGAAATCTGAGATGTAGATTCACCTGACTCCAGGTATCACCCACAATAACATTGCGAGAGTTGGACTTTCAGTTTTCCATGAAGTCATATGATTTTTAACATATTTTCTAGCAATGCTACTGGGGAAACACTCTTCAAAAGGCTAAATAATTTAAATTATTAAAAATGTTTAGGCCTTTTACTATCAATTATTATATAACTATTATAGCAAGAGCTATAATAGAGCTCCCTTTGTTGAAAGCTCAATGGATAAATAATGGAACTTGATACTATCATCCATCTCCTGGCTCAAGATGAATATCTCTCATCACAGTCCATTAACAACCAGGAAAGTTCTCCAAAGCAAAGTTCTGCAGCTTTAGCAAAATATTCTGTAATTTAGAGGGTTTCTAATCATCTATCTGGATGGAAAAAATAATTGGCCCTTAAAATTGCATGCACCACAGGTATTGAGCTCTATACATTATGGGGGAGCAAGCTTTTAGCCAGCAGGAGAGAAGTGGATTTTAAACCTGAACTGGAAAGACAGATTAAGCACTCTAAGAGAGATGTGACAGGAAATAATAGGTCAGAAAAATCTGAAGATTGGCTTAAAACCATGAGATGGTTTTAACACACTGGGGCTTCTTACTTTCTGCCTTTAGAATGTAAGTAGGTCACATTTCCAAGTTTGGGTTTTTTCCCCACAACCATATAGACTGTTCTTTCCTTATCACTTGGATTTAAAAAAATATATTATTTTCCAATATAATCACAGGACTCCTGGATCTGGGGCTTGAAGAAGAACTGCCAATATCAAAAGGGTTACAAGGAAATTGTGAGAATTTGCAAATAGTTTCATAGATTCATAGATTGTAGAGTTGGAAGGGACCACAATGGATCATCGTGTCCGACCCCCTGCCCCTGGCAGGAAAGAGGACCGAGGTCAGATGACCCCAGCCAGGTGACTATCTAGCCTCCTCTTGAAGACCTCCAGGCTAGGTGATAGCACCACCTCTCTTGGAAGCCCATTCCAAATCCTGGCCACCCTTACTGTGAAAAATTTCTTCCTAATATCTAACCTAAATCCACTCTCAACTAGTTTACACCGTTATTCCTAGTCACTCCCTGGAGCGCCTTAGTAAACAGTGCTTCTCCTATTCCCCGTTGACCTCCCCTAATAAATTTATAGGTGGCCACAAGATCTCCCCTCAGTCGTCTCTTGTGAAGGCTGAAGAGATTCTGCTCTCTCAACCTCCCCCTGTAGGGTATATCACGAAGGCCACTAATCATGTAAGTGGCCCTCCTCTGGACCCTCTTGAGATTCCCTGCGTCCCTCTTGAAGTGCAGCGCCCAAAACTGGACACAGTACTCCAACTGCGGCCTGACCAGTGCCACATAGA
>NW_005842047.1:284225-292531 GCF_000455745.1 Alligator sinensis
GTGTTCTTTGATTATTTTCTCTAGCATTTTCCCAGGAATAGAGGTAAGACTGACTGGTCTAAAGTTACCCGGCTCATCCCTTCTCCCTTTCTTGAAAATGGGCACCACATTGGCCCTTCTCCAGTCCTCAGGGACCTGGCCAGAGCACTACGAGTGCTCAAACAGCTGTGCCAGCAGCTCAGCTATGACACTGGCCAATTCTTTCAGTAGCCATGGATGGAGGTCATCCGGGCCTGCTGACTTGTACCCATCCAGCTCCTCCAGGAGCTCCTTAACTATTTCAGAACTAACTGTAGGTGGACTGGTGCCATGTGGACATCCGTCAATGATAGAGGTGAGGGAATTGGCTTGGTCAGTACATAGACATACTGAAGCGAAGAACTCATTGAAGAGCTCTGCTCTTTTCCCCGCGTCAACCACCAACTGTCCTGTTTTGTCCTGCAGGCCCTATGTTGCTCTGAGCTTTCCTTTTGCCCGCTATATTCTTGGTTCTTGGGGTGTAGGTTGTAGCCGTGTTGGTCTAAAGACATAGGTAGACAAGGTTCTTTGGGTAAATCTGATATATTTTATTAGACCAACTCAAATAGTTGGAAAAATTCTTCCTGGCAAGCTTTAGGGTATAAATTCCCTTTGTCAGGGTGACGAACCATCTGCAGTTGGTGTGTGCTCTTCCTGGATAGCATGAATAGTAGAGAAGCCAGAGGCTGGTATGCGTGCAAGAAAAGCAGTCAGTGAAGATGTAAATTGAGGAGTCAGTGGGTGAGATGGAGAGGTACCTGGAGAGTCCGGTGTTAGGCACATTATAATGCGTCATAAATCCAATGTCTATATTTAGTCCATGATTTCACAAATAGTTTCTGTAAAGTTATTAGCACAGAGTTCTTACAGGTTTGGACCAGCTATTAAAAAATTAAGTTAAGAGAGAGGGGTGGACAGTTAGGGTAAAACGAGCACAATTAGGGTAAAATGACATATCATTTTCCTTGTTCTATTAACAAAAATGCTATTCTGAATGGTTCTTTGTTGTAGCATGTATTACTTTCTGCATTTATAAGAGAACCATTGACAAATAGCACAGTAATTTATCATGAAAACTATTTAAAATGAAAATTAAAAAGTACAATCTGGTTTAAGCCTGCTTTACATGCTGGACATATCCAGGAGAAGTGATGGTAATGACTGCAAATGTCAGAGAAAACAACAAGTTAAGAGATACCACACAGGCATCCATTTTATCTGCTCACAGATTGTCTGTCAAATGTTAAGATATTTATTTTGCTTCTACACTTCAAAGGCTTCTTAATAATATTTAGCTGAAAGAGAATTCTGTGTATAACGCCTGTCCGCAGGCAATACATCAAAGCAAACTAGCATTGCTTTGCTTTTGCCCTAATACTGGGGAATATAGCATCATCAAATGTTCCCCACCCTTGCCAATAGAAATCTGCAGCATCTCAGATACTAGTGTTTGGTATCTAAGCAAGGCAAATGATTTTCAGTGAACAGTTCATGAGACAAATATAACCCTTCTTTGCAATAAAATTATCTGGAAGCAAACTGCAGTTTTTATTAGTTTGCTTGCTCTTCTGAACTACTTACATACATGCAAACATATTTCAATCTCTGTCTTGTTCACAAGCTGCTTGCTGCAAATAACAGGCCTAGTGGATATTCCTTTGTCAAAATTGCCTTTATCTTGGAAAACTGAGCTTTTGACAGAACAAAACTTTTCACACAAAGGATCTGATTTCTATTGAAAATGTCAATTTTTTCCTCCCTTGAAAGACAAAAGGCTGAAAACTTGAATATTTTTGGCTGAAAGCAAAACATTTCTGTTCACAACCCCTGCCATAGTACTGTAGGGCTATCATGATTATATAATTGTATGTTCTAGTTCTTTTTTATGGTTTGGGCTAAATACCCAAGGATGTACCATAGCCACAGACTCCCATCGTGCAACTGCCATGCCACTCCTGGAGGGACCTAGTCATGTTGAAGGACGCACATGCCCAAATAATGAAGAATTAATGATTTATTCTTAGTATATTTTGATAGGTATGCTAACTGTTTTTCAGGGGTAAAAAGGCTGATTTCTGTGATTCCTAGAAACCATCAAGTACTCTGAATAAAAGCAAATTCATAAACAGTGAAAGCAATTCATAGATAATTTGGCATAATTTAAAAATTTGTTAATTCACTAATTTTGACAGCTCTACTCAGGTAAAGAAGTAAGTAGCTGCATCAGTGAAAATTCTCCTTAGCACAGACCATAATCACAGAATCATAGAAAATTAGGGTTGGAAGGGACCTCAGGAGTCCAACCCCTGCTTAAAGAACGACCATTTCCAACTTAATCATTTCGGCCAGGGCTTTGTTGAGAAGGGGCCTTAAAAACCGCCAAGGATGGAGAGTCCACCACCTTTTTAGGTAACCCATTCCAGTGTTTCACCACTCTCCTAAGCCTTCTCTTGCGGAAGCTGAAGAGATCTAGGTCCCTCAATCACTCCTCATAGGGCTTTGCCTGCTGGCCTTTAACCATACAAGTGGCCCTCCTCTGAACCCTCTTGTAGTTGTCCACATCCCTTGAAGTACAGTGCCCAAAACTGGACATAGTACTCCAACTGTGGCCTGACCAATGCCTAGAGGGGAAGTATCACCTCCCTGGACCTGTTTGTCATGCACCTGCTAATGTATGATAAAGTGCAGTTAGCTTTACTGATCACTTTGTCACATTGATGACTCATGTTCATCTTGGTGTCAACAATGAAGATTTTGAACAAGACTGGCCCCAGGACCAAACCTTGGGACACCTGAGTTGTCTTGGACCTCCCCTGATCACCATGAGTTTTCAAAGAAAATGGCCAGCAGCTCTGTAATCACATCAGCCAACTCCCTCAGTACCCTCAGATGCATTGCATTCAGTCCCATGGACTCATACACATCCAGCTTTTCTACATAGTCCCTAACCTGTTCTTTCACCACTGAGGGCTGCTCCCTTCCCCTTCTTACCTCCCCCCCTCCCTCGCACTGAGCTGCACAGTGTAGTAGTCTCAGAGCTGACCTTGCCTGTGAAGACTGAGGTCCCTTTGGGCGGGGGGCTGGACTCGATGGTCTTCCGAGGTCCCTTCCAGCCCTGATGTCTATGAAATCTATGAAATCTATGAAAAAGGCATTGAGTACTTCAACCTTTTCCTCCTCATCTGTCACTAGATTGCCTCCCCCATTCAGTAAGAGACTTGCACCATCTCTGAACGTCCTCTTGTTGCTGACATACCTGTAGATACACTTCTTGTTACCTTTCATAATCACAGTGTATGAGTAAAGGCAATAACATCAAACCTTGTGTTGAGTGTAAACTAATAAATAACAGGGGATAGGTTGTAGCCATGGTGGTCTAAGGGCATAGGCAGACAAGGTTCTTTGGGTAAATCTGATATCTTTTATTAGACCAGCTCAAACAGTTGGAAAAAGTCTTCTTTGCAAGCTTTTGGGTATAAATTCCCTTGGTCAGGTTGAGGAAGCATCTGCAGTGGGTGTGTGCTCTTCCTGGATGGAATGAATAGCAAAGAAGCCTCTGGCTATTCATTCCATCCCGGAAGAGCACATACCACTAATAGATAAGGCACTTGATTGCAAACCAAGAGCCTTGGGTTCTCCTCCAAACTCTGCTACAGACATTTTGGTATCAATATGAACTAGCAGTCACTTCAGCTCCTTGTGCTTGTCTCTTTCTTAGCAGCAGGGACTACTTCTTACTATCTGTACAGTACTGTGCACAGCATATGCTGTATTTACTGACATAATACAGTAAGAACAAGTATAAATTATACACCCCCAACTAGTTCATCCAGCTCTGCCCTCATTCTGAAGTGAATGTCATGATAGCATCCATAGTGAGTGCTCTGAAAATATATGTGTATAAAGAGAAGCACGGTCAAAAGCTAAATGGCAAATGGGATCAGTAGATTGGGTGCAGCATGATTTCATAACACATACAACAGCCATCATCTACAGAATAAAGAGAGAAAGTTATTTGTTGAGTGTCAGGATGATCAATGGATTGTTTTTACATTATGTCAGTTCAACTCTTATTCAATATGCTGTGGCATTGAATCCCATGTTACAGTGTCTGAGGATAGCCTTAGCACAGAGGCAGGGGCTAATATCTTACTTATTGAGGACAACTTTAATTACTACAATGAATAGGCAGCCTGAAAACACATTATCCAAGAGCCACCCTCCCTCTTGTTCTTATAGTGGGAGTGAAAAGGCACTCCAGACAGCTCTTTAATATAAGGATTTCCCTCAGTCCCTGATGCATGCAGTCTGTAGTAGGCATTTCTGATTTAAAGGGAAGCCAGAACTGGAGATACAGGTTATATTAAATGCAGCCTGTGCTAAGCAGAGATACGGCCATCTACACATATTCAGGAGGAACAAGCGAGCCATTTATATAGGCTTTTGTTGTGTAAGTGTAAAGATCTGATCATAGAGATCATAGCTATATGACTGTCGTGGATTCACCCATAAACCCAAGTTGTCTTTCAGGTTCACTGTATAGTATGTATGGATGTTCTCTTAAATTAGATTTATTCCTGTGGTGTTTGGTTTCTATTTCTGGGAAGCTGGGTTCAGTTTTGTCATTTTTTTATCTGTATGTTTTATGGTATTTGAAATAAATGTACTTTTGTAATTTAATGATGTAACTGGAAAATAATGAAGGGAGGTATTTAGCACACACACAAACTATTGTCTGCTTATAATGGGGAGCTCAACTCTATCACAGAGGCATCTGAGAGAAATGGCCCATAAGCCAGAGGTGCTCTAGGTGCCTCAGGGAGACAAGAAATTTCTGGAGGATTCTGGTGACTCATAAGCAATTAAAATACTGCTTACTGTTGGGGGCGCGGGGCGGGGGGAAGAGAAGGGAAGGGAAGGGAGACTGGCTTGGAGGCGTTTTATAGACTAGCTAGGATAGCATCCGGGTTCTTTGGATTTTCTAAGGCTCCAGCAGTCAGGGCTTATACAGTCAACAAGAAGACTAATTTCTGAAAACACTGGCAGGCTCTCAGGAGGGCTAGGGTTGTTGGCACTGGATTTACAAACCAGTCCTGATACCTTGTCCCAGCCAGATGTACCATCTCCCTGTGAAACCCTAGGACTGGTAAATAAAGTGTATTGTATAGTTATTTTGTTTGCTTTGCTTGCATTACTCTTATTTTCTATCACTGTGCATCAATAAAATTCTCCTCTTATCAAATGGTGGTGTTGTGGGCCCACCCAGAACAAGGTATCAGGACTGGTTCATAACTTCAGAAAGGCTGGGCCCACCCAGAACAAGGTATCAGGACTGGTTCATAACTTGTTGGCACTGGGTTTACAAATCAGTCCTGATATCTTGTTCTGGGCAGGGCCAACTTTTCTTTAGACTGACCACAATACCTCTGTTTGATTAGAAGAAAATTTTATTGATACATAGTGATAGCAGATACAAGTAATACAGGCAGAGCAAACAAAATAATTGCCCAATACATTTTATCTACTAGTCCTAGGGCTTCATGGGGAGAAGGTACATCTGTCCAGTACACAAAAGCCACATTGTGGTTCTTGCTTGAAGGATGTCAGCAGTCTCAGAGGCTGGAGGCCAATGCCCACTCCCTGATGGGGTGAGCGAGATGGGCCAGTGGTGTACCCTCTGCCCACAGTGGCTGATGCCAACTTGCTGTTCTGGAAATCCCTCCTTATGTATTCTTTTTCTCCTAATGACTCTTCATTTCTGGGTACCGTTGATTGATTTCCCGTGGTTGTCATGCTGGCCATGTTCTTTTTTTGTCAGCATAATCCTTTGTTCCTTAAACACATCACATGCATACATCTTAATTTGGTCATTTGCCAGTGTCTTAATTTGAACATCCCCTGCCTCCTAATTTGGTTTGTCCACCAAAACTGGAGATCTTAGAGGCTTTACAGCTGGTCATTATGACCTGATGTGAATTCTGCAGGTTTCTACCTCATTATGGGGTTTCAGGGAACACTATGCTACTGCATGTTTTCAATTTCCCAGGATGTATGTGCCTGTCTGTCTGTTAACTTCAGACTCTTGCCTGAGAATGTGAATCTTTGCCACAAACAGACTTTAGAAACCAACTAACCCTTGCCATTCCCTTGGACTATTACTCTAATGGAAGCCAATTTCTAAAAGCAATTTTTTAAATATCATTCTCTAGCCATCAGGGTGTCACCAGGTGAGAAGATAGGAAACTTTACTTGTCTTGTATTTCTGTCTTCAAACCTATGGTCAGTTTTTCTTGTACACTTATTTTATCCTGCATAATAAATCCTTTTGTTGTTTATCTCCTCACCATTGCCTGTAGAAAGAGTGACATCTGAGTGACGGATATTTTAGGCTAACCCTTTCTATGGAAAGGATGACCTAAATTTTTTTTCACAACCCAAAAGGGAGACCAGCTGGAGCTGGCAGAGATTCCCTTGCTGCAGCTGTGGCATCTGGTAAAAGGGCAGTGGAGTTGAAGCTTTCTGTGAGAAGGAGTTATCCCAGGGCAACCTTGGTCTGTTCCTTGGGATAAGCAGTGGAACAGTGGGGAGAAACTCAGAGTTCTGGGGTGGGTTTGTGACAATGACCAGCAAGTAAAAAGCCCTGCCTGCTCACTCCTACTCCCCACATGCCTAAGCTCAGGACTCGGGACCCCTATAAGTAATCTTTGCTGCCTAATTGCTAGGTTTAAATATGAATGGAGTGGGAACAGGTCAGCAGGGTTTGTTCCTTAGAAGTGGTCCCAGACTCTGGGCAAGCAGTATAGACATGGCCTTAAAGACACAGCCTGATTGTTTGCCTAATGTGCAGTTACTAGAATTGGTTAGAAGCAAAGTAAGCTCCCCTCAGTTGAGAATTCTGTTTTGTGTAGCATTTTATACTTCTTACGTGCTTCTATGGGCTAGACCCTGGCCTACATCAGTGGTTCCCAACCTTTTTTGTACCAGGACCCATTTGTAAACATTGATGGCCAGTCCCAACCCAGTAAATAGTTTAAGTAGAAAACAGCCCCAGCCCTGCTGGTGCCTCTCACTCCCAACCCACAGCCCCTCCAACCCACAGCCCTGATGGTGCCCCTTACTCCTGACCCACTGCCCCTCCCTTCCAGCCCCCCAGTGTGTCAGGCAGGATATGCGTATGTGTGGGGTATGGGGGGGATTTGCGTGCCCACGGCAGGCACGGGACTGCAGCCTGGCCAGACTGGCATGGGCAGG
The DNA here is from genome assembly GCF_000455745.1 of Alligator sinensis. Classification (NCBI taxonomy): domain Eukaryota; kingdom Metazoa; phylum Chordata; order Crocodylia; family Alligatoridae; genus Alligator; species Alligator sinensis. The sequence goes on from NW_005842047.1 coordinate 291,495, forward strand.
GTGATGAGACTCATTGCTGCTACTGGGATGCCTGAGCCAGCTGTGCCACCAGCAGCACAAGGACTAATGAATGGAGGGAGCTGCGCTGCCCTCACCTCCTCCTGCCACTAGCTGCTCACACACCAGGCCGCAACTCTACCCTGCCAGCATGGCCTACCTGCCACCACCACTGCTGTTCCCCTCAGACCACCTGCTCCGTCCACAGCCCTACCTCCCCCATAGCTTGAGGGGAGCAGCAGCAGTTGTGCTGGCAGCATCCGGGGCATGGCAGCAGGGTAGAACTGAAGTTGCGTGTATGGGAGGAGGTGAGGGCATGGCTCCTCCTACCCATTACTCCTCATGCTGCTGGTGGTATGGCTGGCCTGGTGGCAGCGTTGGCAGCAATGAGTCTTGCCGCTCTGCTCCATCCTCCCATGCTGGGTCCTGCCCACTGGTCATGCTCTTCATGATGCCTAGCTGCCACATCCATGTGGTGGCCCCTGCCTGATCACTCTCCTCTTGGCCCCACCAGCCACAAGCAGCCCCCTTGTAGCCTGGAACTCTGCCAGCCTGAAAGGCTACTATTTTCTCCTTTAAAGGAGAAATTTCACATTTTCCCATGATAAATAGAAAACCCAGATCCCTGTTTGTTAGTATGCACAGTATTAACATATAGTGAAGCACAAGCAGCATCTATTTTTTTTTAAATGTATGCAAAATAGATCCAATTTTAAAGTTTGTTCATGACCCTTTTATATATTCTTGCAACCCATTTTTTGGGTCACAACCCACAGGTAGAGAATACTGGTCAACATGTTTCCTTTACATAAGGATGAAAATTGAGGGAGATACAATAGCCTCAAGTGAGCAGCTCCTACATTTCTCTTTCTGCAGCTGGTGGCCAGGTTGCCCTTATATTTTAGCAAGGTCTTGGTTTTATTGACAGATAGTACAATGCGAAGCAGCATTATAGAACCAGTCTGATGTGTAGTGGCTTAGGACTGACTAAAACAGGCTTGTCCAACATTCGGCTCACAGGCTGCCATATGGCCCGCCAA
>NW_005842047.1:292915-300076 GCF_000455745.1 Alligator sinensis
GCCCCCAGCAGCACGTGGGAAGCCGGCTTCAGCTGCATGCTGCTTTTCCTGGCTGTGCCGACCCCATTCTGCCCAGGAGGGTCCTGCAGCACCATGTCAACCTGGGCATGGCACCAGCAGGCTGGGCGGGCCCCAGGTTAACCCCGGCCTGGCCCCGCAGCTTCTCCAGCACCAGGTCAACCCGGTTGTAGCCAAGTGGCTCCTGCAGCACCCTGTCAACCCGGGCATGCATGCCATGTCAACCAGCACCATGTCAACCCCTGCAACTTCATTGGTGTCAAAGGTCATGTGACATCACTTCCTGATATGATACCACTTCCTGTGACATCTTTGAATATGGCTCACTGGCCCACTGGGTGATAAAAAGTTCATAATCTGGCCCCACATTCAAAAAGGTTGGACATCCCTGGACTAAAAAATATGGAAAAGTAATGTAAAGCCAACTTTGCAATGTGTACACAAACAAGCTGCAACACTCCTGTGGGTAACCACATAAGCTAAACTTGCCTCCCAACCGTCCTTCTTTCTCATGCAATGAAGTATGAAAATATATAGTCATTTCAGTGTCTTTGGGACTATTTAAAAGAAAAGACCCTGTTTCTCTTTTGCATTGTAGCTTCTGGAGTTATTTGCTCTGAGGTCTAAGGAATGAAAAGTCAGTATAAAATGCTTTAGAAACAGAAGGGTGACTGGAACTTCTGGAATAGAAATGATTTTTTAAGGATCACTAGCATTTTATAACCACTTTGGGTGTGTTTGTGGAGAGAAATGATTGTGTAAGGCAGTGAAAAAAAATCAAGCCCCAAAGTACCAAGCTGTGTTGTAGGATTCATAGATGCAGCTGCTATTGATATCCTGCGCATCTGAGTGGGACCTGACTACTCAGAAACAGAAGAAAACACTTCACTAAATGACTTGAATTAATTTTATATTTACAATTTATACCCAGTTCAAGGGACAAATATATATGCTAACATAATGAAATAAGCTGGTTAATGAAGCAACATTTAGACCGATTATGGCTAAGAACAGTCTCAGGGATAAAGCAGTTAGTACAAATCAATCTAATCCCAGTCTGAGCTTTCCCTCTGGTTTCTTCTGGCCCACAGTAGATCTTTGCAGGTAGACTTGGATTATTTTCCTTAGACCCTTGTTGGCTATTTTCAAGTCTGCTACAAGATAGGGCCAAGTTAGTAGGTGCTAAGCCATAGCCCATCTGTTTTTTCTAGGAAGTAGAAGGTAGGTGTCATCTTCTAGATGGTTGCTTGGTAAATGGAACAGGTATTTTTATGATATTGTGTATTTTGTGGTGAATTAATGGAGGTGTGGGAGATGGAACTGTTCTTAACATCAGCCTTGAAAGGTCCATACAAAAACCTATTAAAGAAATCAACACCATATCATTAGCAGGCGTGATACAGTGATTGACTATGTACCACAGTAATGCATGACGTTACAGAAGAAGAAAGCAGCACTCAGTTTACTCAGCTCAGTGTTCAGAAAGTATTCAAATTTAGAGAACTGGATGTAGACTCAAGTTGTACATAGCTCCTGTGCTGGCCTTCTGCATAGGGGTGACCTTCACCGAAGAACATCCTACTGCATTCCTTGCTTTCTTGAAGATTCCCTAGAAGCTCAGACCATGCCAGGAAAATAACACAAACCCCACACCTGTGCTTTTACATTGACTGCTTATGCTAATCAAGCTTTTAAGAATTAAACATTCTGGGGCTGATCCTGATCTCACTTGTATCGGTATCAAGTAGGCATAATTTCACTGGAGTTGCACTGGCATGAATTGGTTTGTGATCAGAATTGGGCCTCATGTTGAGTTTCCTCTGAGATTTATTAAATGAAAATTAAAGCTGGATAAAAACTCGTGAAATTGTCTGACACCAAGCCCAATAATAAAAATTGGGCACCTTTCATCTGAGGAGCTACATCCTTTATAGTGAATCTGAATTAAGTCCATCTCACAACACCTCTGCCAGGTACATGTGGTAATATATGCATTTTAGAGATGGTGATACCAACAGAGAGGGATTAAAAAACTTATTCCAAAATCACACAGTCATGAAGTTTTGAAGCATAGAAGCAATGAATCCCAATTCACCTCTTCAGTTATTAGATTCACTCAGGCAAATACAGAAAAACTCCATTGAAGTCGTGCAGTATCTCACATAGTTGGCTCTGTGCATGGCAAAACTTTTTGGCAATGCAGCTAACACCTGCACTATGGCAAGCCAGGAAATGCCAAATTTAATTTAGAACTGTGGTCCAGAACCTCAACTGAGATAAATATGGTGACATCCCATTAACATCACAATGTTGTTTTAACATTAAAGAAGGAACTGGGATAAAAGAATTTATCACAATTTAACAATTATTCAGGGCCAGGTAAGATTTTAGAAAATTAGGTTGATCTAAGTGGCACTACACCCTTTAAAAGGAACACTTGAGAATACTGATGTTAACTGACCTTCTGACTCACAGATGATTACAAGAATTATCCTTAAGAGAAAACAACATATAACTACAACCACTGTTATAACCATTGTTATAACCACAACCATATGCATTGTTAACAAGACTGAATTGCCACTTGAGGAAAAGATAGTGAGCCTATAAATGGATATGTTAGGAGTACCAATAGGCTATACTATAAGTCAAAGAAAAAGATAACATATAACAGTATATGCTTTTAAAATAAACAAGGCGATCAGGACTCGTAGAGATATTTTTTATTAGACCAACAAGATTTTTGGAAAAAAATTCCTTAATTCAAGCTTTTGGACACAAACACCCTTCATCAGGCCTTGGAGAAAAGATTGCAAAAGTTCTCCTGGGTAGAAATGAAAGTTCATATTTCATAGGATTTCACACGGGAGTCAATAGATGGAAAACTCCCCTGGGCCGTCAGTTCATAGCTAGCATGGAGCTCTGAACTGGATACTCTCTAAAAGAAACAGGCTTTTTTATTTGCAATTGTTTTCTCAAGCTTAAATAATCATGCAAATAAGGAACTGGTTACAGGTGGCTACAAACTTTTATACATTAGGCTGTGTATACAACTTATTTAAATATCCCAAGAGACAAAGAAGGATTTAGTTAGTTATAAGCTACATTGATCCCTGGCACTCAGGAAATTCTGGTCTTGGTTTTGGTTATTAAAGTGAGGTGACTGGAGTCAGCCTGGAGTAACTTCATGGTCTCCACAGGCTTTCTCCCACTTGCTTTCCAACCTCCCATTACTCCAAACCTTACTTGTCTACTGGGATCAGTCCTCTCATCTTGTTGCTCTGGCTCCTCTTCCCATTCCTACCTCAATGCCTCTTTTCACACTGCTTCCTATGTCTGGATTAACATTGTGGGTTTTTTCCCTTCAGGCCAAGGAATTTAAAAGCTTCTCATTCAAAGCCTTCCACAAAATCTATTTCCTATGCCTTGCTTTTCATTCTGTATTTCCAGACCATGGATGAATTTCTGGTTCTACTGAAATCAATTACAAAACTCTCACTGACCTCATTGGGACCAGCACTTCATGCCATATGCCTAGATTTGTCTACACTGTAAATTCTTTGAGGCAGACCCTCCAAGTCAGATTTTCAAAAAAGTTCGGGCCCCAGATACTCCCACCAGGATGCCTCTTGATGGATTTTCAATAGAACTGAGCACCCAGCTATTTAAAATTACCCTGGTGGCCAGTTCCAAAGTTTTGCCATAAACTGATAATTTGTTATCATTATTTATTTTAAAAGCAAGATCATAATCTGACCTAACATACATAAATTCTTTATTTTTTTTCATTCATAACACCTCTACAAGGTAGAAAAGTGTTGTTACTACCTAATTTACAAATGGGGAATTGAAGCACAGAGCAATTAAAGCAAGCGTTTTCAAACTGCTTTGCCTAAAACAAGGCACCTGAAGGAGTTTGATCTTCAGAGGTGGCACCACTTCCATTGATTTGACCATCTCCAAACTCAAGCCTGGTATTGCAGATTTCCTTAATTTTTGGAGATCTTATTTTAGAAAGCTCAGCTAAATTTATGAAGACATCAATGTATACTGTTTCCACTTATTGATCAAGCACTGGCTGAGTGCTAAGGGCACAAGCTTGTTCTATTTCTGTAGTTTCTGGCAGGTTGAAGGTCTGTCCTCTCTGTTCTAAAATTCTTATTGAACTTTCATTGTTGTTATCTTTCATGGGATCTTCAAAACATCCCAATGGACAGAACATTTTTTTTTAATCTATTTAGAAGTGTCACACTTGAGAAGCAATAAAGAACAGGATCTAGTGCACTGTTGAGGTACGTAAAGGCAAAGGAGGCATGGAATAACTGGCTCATAACTTTATAACTGAGACTCTGAGGGCTTACTTTCCAAACAATTAAACCAGCTAAAGCAAACAAAATAACAGGCGAGAAGCAGACACTGTATACCAAAACAATGATTATTAACAATTTCATAGTTCTTTGGATGCGCTTCCCTCTAGCCATTTTCTTCTGCTTCAGCTTAAAGAGAACACGGAAAATACAGAAAAAGATGATGCCTAAGGATATAAAAAATTCAATAAAAATTAACATCCTATGCCAGTGGTCCACCAGTGATATGTCTGCCTTAGGGTGATCATAGCCTCGACATGTAGTATTATCCTATACAACAGGCAAGGTAAAGATATGGATGTTCAGCAGTATATATAAGATCCAAATCAAAGCTGCTATTTTTGCAGCACAGGGTATTGATAGTTTACTCAGCTGATGATGAGGATGAACCACTTTAAAATAGCGATCTACTGCAATGACAGTAAGAAATACAATACTTGCTGTTCTGTTCATTGATAACATGAACAAATTGACCTGACAAAATCTTTTTGAGAAGGTCCAGACTTCATTCCTGGTATAGTAGTGCATTCGGAATGGATAACTGGTTATCAGGAAGAAATCAGCGACAACTAAGCTGAGTAAATACATGGTGCTTGATTTCCGGAAATTCCTATTAAAGCAAAAGATGACCAAAGCAATACCATTTCCAATAATTCCCATAACATATTCTATGCCAAGCATGGGGACAAGGATTTTTGAAATTGTAGCATGGACTGTAGGTGTGTTATTCATTGCTACGATCCTGGAGCTCTTCCTGTTTTCCTTTTTAAAATGTCTGTTGCCTACAGTTGGATGGCAACTTGAGATGCTTTGCAGTCCTTGCCAAGAATCTGTGAAGTGAGCTGCGGAGGAAATACAGTGAAATTTCAAGACTTGGTATATTTGTTTGTATGCAAACTGTGAGTCAATCCCAACATAACACATGAGTCTTTCATGAATCCCTTTGCAACAGTTGAAAGATAATAATCTTATCAGTGGACTGTGAAATACTCCCAGGTTGCCAGTAAGGTTGTTGGTTGTAGCCTTGATGGACTAAGGACACAGGCAGACAAGGTTCTTTGCGTAAATGTGACATCTTTTATTAGACCAACTAAACAGTGGGAAAAATTGTTCTTTGCAAGCTTTTGGGAACAAACACCCTTCTTCAGGCATAAGGAGAGTCTTGTGGTGTTTTATGTGCTCTCCTGGGTGGAATGGAAGCCAATAGGCAAAATGCAGGTCTGTGAAAATGCAAACATGTGGCGGTTGAGAATTAGAGGGAATGGGAGGGAGTCATACCTATTGTTTCCCATTCCCTCTGATCCTCACTGCCACACATTTGCATTTTTACAGACCTGTATTTTGCGTATTGACTTCCATTCCACCCAGGACAGCACACAAAACACCATCAGATTCTTCCCATGCCTGAAGTAGGGTGTTTGTGCCTGAAAGCTTGCAAAGAACTATTTTCCCAACTATTTAGCCAGGTTGCTAGTAAAGCATTGTCATAGCATATCTGATAGAGCTGTTCTAGGACTAAAGAAATATAGACTGTATACTTGAAGTTCCGCTTGCTCTCTTTTCCCTGCTTCTCACCCCTTCTACTTGCCTTTCATCCCCTAGGAACAAGACTAGAAGGCCAACTGTTCCCTTTGCTCAGGACTCCAAGCCAAATGCCCATATGTACCTTAGTAGTTTGATCCTAGTATTTCTTGCATGTGATTTGGCAACAGAAACAAAGGAATTGCTCAGCTGGCTCAGACCAGTCATCCATCATACTCATGTTCTGTCTTGTCAGAGACATCATTGAGGGCATTGGCACCTGCTTTGGAGGAGAATGAAAGAACCCTGCAAATAGATGACTTCCTAGGGTGAAAGATACCTATCCCCTGTCAGCTATTGGTTGGTTTATGGCCTAAAGTATGGGAATGTATGAACCTTCCATATCTCTTTTTAAAATCCTTACAGGTGTAACGTTGTGTAAACTTGCTGCTCAGACATCAAATGCTTTGCAGAATCCTGGCGAGCCGCTGACCTCAAAGATATCCTCTGGCAATGAGTTCCTAACTAGTTCCTGCATGAAAGTTGGCCAGAAGGAGGTATTTCTGTTCCACAAGGAATTCTGAAATGAAAAATAATCAGTCTGAAATGGAACACCGAATGAAACTGTCTGTAACATGGGAATTTTAAATTTAAAAAAATTGAAATAGAAATGTAATTTCCATCTTTCTGATGCCTCTAGGTGGGATCCTGGCAAATGCAGCTTTGAAGAAACCTTGGGAGCCCTGAAAATCCCAACTCCATGATTGTCTGGTGGCAAGGACTTTGAAAGTCCATGTGCTGCTACAGAGTTGGCAATCTGAAAGATGTGAGAGCTCAGACTAACCTAGAGTTAAGAGACTGGAAGCCTCGACCCCAAAGCCTCCCTCCAGGAGGATTGATATACTTCTGGGACATGGAATTGGCAAGTTTTATCAAACCTATTTCTTTTTTTCTCCTGATTTGTGCCTCTTGAGTCAACAAATTAGGGCTGACACCACAATAAGAAACAGTGCTTGCCCCTGTGAATTGTGACTCTGAAGCTTTGTTGATTATTGTGTTTCTTTGTGCAACACCTACTGAATATTTTGCTGCTGCACAACACAGAAATTTGGAATGGAAATCTTCAGTGAAATTTCAGTTTTACCGTATTTTATTTTGGGAGTGGATCTGCTGTTTCATAGATTCATAGATGTTAGGGTCGGAAGGGACCTCAATAGAGCATCGAGTCCGACCCCCTGCATAGGCAGGAAAGAGT
>NW_005842047.1:301244-302597 GCF_000455745.1 Alligator sinensis
GAGTGTTCAAATATCCCCACCAGTGGCTGTCCAATGACGTCAGCCAGTGCCTTCAGCACCCTCGGATGGAGCTCATCCGGGCCTGCCAACTTAAACGCAGCCAGTTCTTCCAAGTGACTCTGCACCATATCAGGGTCTACGCATGGAAGTCTGGCGCCTTGCTGCTGCCTCTCTACAACCCCAGTGAGAGACTTGTCGTGCCCCTCGCTTAGGAACACTGAGGCAAAGAACTCGTTGAGGAGTTCAGCCTTGTCCCCTCTGTCCGTCACCAATTGTTTCTGCCCATTTAGCAGGGGTCCTATTCCTCCCTGGGCCTTCCTTTTACTCCCTATATATCTAAAAAACAATTTCTTCTTGTCCTTTACTTGGGGATGCCATCCTCAGCTCCATGGCAGCTTTGGCCCGTCTAACTGCCTCCCTACAAGCACGAGCAGAGGAGGTATATTCGTCTTTGGTGATCTCTCCCTGTTTCCACTTTTTATGTGCTCCCCTTTTGGCCCTTAGGCTGCCCTGGATTTCTGCGGTCAGCCAGGGAAGCCTCCTGGCCCCTTTCCCTCTTTTACCCCGCATGGGGATCGTCTCACTTTGTGCCCGAAGGATCGTTTCCTTAAGGCACAGCCACCCTTCTTGGGCTCCCATCACTTCAAAACTCCTACTCTGCAGTGCGTCTTTGACTAATCGCCTGAGTTCATTTAAATCAGCTTTCCTAAAGTCTAGCACTGTTGATGTACAGCATTCCCCAGTAGAAATAAATTGCACTCAAAGACTTCCAAGCAGCAATAATATATATTCTGTGAGCCTGTGACCATAGAATTCAGGCTTGTGCTCCACAAACACAACTTGCATTTTCTTAAAAAAAAAAAAAAAAGTGGCTATGGGCCTTAGATTTATATATTTTTTTAAAAGATAAATAAAAGACTTTGAAATGAGTATAAAACTGTTGAGCTATTGATTTTTCAAGTTTGCAGATATCCTGGAACAAGAGCTCTGAGAGGTGAGAACTCCCTGTTTCCTTTCCATTTCCTTGTGGATCATCTCCCTCTGTGCCCGAAGGATCATTTCCTTAAGGCACAGCCGCCCTTCCTGGGCTCCCATCACTTCAAAGCTCCTACTCTGCAGTGCGTCCCTGACTAATCGCCTGAGTTCATTGAAATCAGCTTTCCTAAAGTCTAGCACTTTCACCCTACTAGTTACCTTACCCACTCGACGTCTTATGGTGAATTATATTATTAGGTGATCACTGTCCCCGAGGTGACCACCGATCCGTAGGTCCCCGACCATGTCATCCCCCATTGCCACTACCAGATCCAGTATGGCATTCCCCCTAGTGGGACCGTGTACCTCCTGTGTCAG
>NW_005842047.1:302837-303347 GCF_000455745.1 Alligator sinensis
CCCTGTCCTTTCTGTACAGCCTATAACCCTCAATATGTACCGCCCAGTCGTGGGACGAATCCCACCAGGTTTCTGTTAGTCCTACTAAGTCATAGGTGTTTTCTGCAAGCAGGAGCACTAGTTCATCCTGCTTGTTCCCCATGCTCCTAGCGTTAGTATATAGGCACTTGAGCCCTGCAACTGCTGCCTTTTTTGCCCCCAACTCTGATTCACAAAGGGCCCCTTATTGCTTACCTGTGCTGTAGTGCTGGCCGCCCCATGGCTTGCAGGTTCCCGATGTTCTTCTTCAGGCTGGGCTGTCCTTGTGGGTGCCACATGGTTTGGTGGTCCACAGCTTCCCCCACCCTCATCTTCCCCTCCCCCCAATGACCGTTTCATCCTATTCAAAGAATTTTATGCAGGCATCGGATATGTTTGGCCGTCCATGTTTCTGAGCCCTCACTCCCCATCCACAACCTTCCCCCCCACCTCACCAGCCCTGCTGGTGCCCCCCCCCCCCCCCACCCCCCA
>NW_005842047.1:303378-314426 GCF_000455745.1 Alligator sinensis
CACACACACATATCCTCCCCCAGCCCTGCTGGTGCCCCTCGCCCTTCTCCCACAGCTCTGCCAGAGGGCCCCCCAGTGGCCAGGGCTACAGGGCCAGGGACCCAGGTCCGCAGCCTCGTGCCCCCCACAGCAGTGCTCAAGTCCCAGCTGCCGCCTGCGAGAGGTGGTGGCTGCTGCAGGCAAGTGGAGTGTGGAGACTGGCTCCTGCACATGGCGGGAGCAGAGCCCGTTGTGAGGTGCGGGCGCGGGTGTTTAATTTGTTAAGTGTTTTGAGGCCCATCAAAATGAAAATGCCATGTAAGATAGTAGTAACAGAAATAACACATAAAACTAAACAGTTCCTCCAGTAGGGATGATATCTAAATCTTTGTGTCTTTGTGCCTTTTGCTCTGGTCATATACCTCAAGATTTAGAAAAGTTAATTGGTTGTAGAGAGGATTGATTGTAGAGAAGTTCTTTCACATAGGCTGCAGAATGGGGTGGGCCACCCAGGCCATGGCCCAACCAACTTTTAGCACATTAATTTACCTAGTTATGCAGTTAAAAAATACCTATACAGTTTTAACTGGAATAACAATTGAGCATTTGTAGGTTATATAAATTAACGTGCTAAAAGTTGGTCCGGCAATGGCCCGCCCCATTCCACGCCCTGTTTCATCAACTTGAAAGAACTTATCTAGTCAAACCAGACAGTTTAAAGGGAAGTTTGTTTCTTTTAGTTTTCCCTCATTTAAAAAAAAATAACATTAGCACATACTGCTGTGGCAAAGTCATTTCTGGTCAACTTAGTCAATGGGTTTCAACCAGGAATGCATTTGACTCATTCTGAATTTCTACAGTATCCCTCTAAAAAAATGGGATCCCAATATTTCCATTTCCAATTGCACTGGCTTAATGTTGGGCTAATGAAGTACAAACAGCTATAATAGACCAAAATGTGTGATTGATGTATATTAAATGTGGTGGAAGAAGTTACAAATTCAGACCTGGGTGCAGTATATTTCATAACTTGACTATTGAGGCTTTATTATTTTAAGTGGGAAAATAATGTAATAAAATATATTTGTCCTCCATGACATGTTGCAGGCATTGAGCCATGACAGATTTCTGCTGTTTCTGATTTCCATTCAAAATTCTTAGAAAATATTGAGGTAAAAGTACACTTGTCTGAACTGCTAAAAAGAACAGTTAATTTGCAACCTTAAAACACAGTTAATTCTATCGCGTTTACATGCCTCTCCTTGATTACTATAAATAAAGAAGTGTTCCTAATTGACATTAGAAGTGATAGAAGGTAATAGAGGGCACTGATTAAGAAGAATAAGGAGAGTAATACTTAGTACATGAACCTGGATGGTAGATATTGCATGATAAATTGCCTTTTTCATTGAAATATATTTGGCTGTGTGACAAAGTCACAAATACCCAACTGAGTATGACAAAGCTTTATCATCTAAAACCATGGTTGGTTAAAATATGGCCTGCAGGCCAGGTTTAGCCTTTAGAGGGACTTTGTCCAGCCTGCAGCAGATCCCTCAGTCCCTCCTAGCCCAGGTGCTATGCAGCCTGTGGCACATCTCACCACCCACAGGCACACAGCAAGGCTAGGGCGGCTCCATGGCTGGACTCCATTTCTAGGCAGCCCAGGTAACAGCGGCTCCTTCCAGCTGCCACCACCACTGCCAGCCCTGGCCCCATTGAGATGGCTGATGATCCACATGCACAGCTCCAGCCTGGGCCCGACCCACCCTGCATCTGCTCCAGACCTGCCCTGACCAGAACAGATCAGTTCTGGACTAGCCAGAAGCCATGTGCAGTGCCCTGGCCCCACGCTGCCCCATGCCTGCTCCAAACCTACCCACCCACAATGAACAGTGGTGGTGGTGGCTAGGCAGAAGCTGCTGCTGGGCAATGGAGGAATAGCACTACCTCCCCCTTACTGCTGCCAGGACCTTCTTGCTTTAGTCACCCAGAGCCCGTGCCTGGGCTGCTCTGCACCTCCACTCTGCCTCACCACCACCAACACTACCTCCAAGCCACCCAGCAGGACAGCAGTGGCAGTGGAGAGGAGCTGCAGGTGCAAGTTGGGCCAGGGTCAGGGCTGGGGCCAGGGCTGTGTGTGTGGGTCCCAGCTGGTCTGGATCTTGTCTGCTCCAGCTGGGGTGAGTCTGGAGCAGGTGTGGGGCAGGCTGGGGTTGAGGCTGTGTGCTCAACTGCTGCTGTACGCTGGTGGCAGCAGCAGCAGTGGGGAGGAACCACAGGGCTCCCGGGTTTGGTAAGTTGTTGTAGGGTGGGGGGTGCTGACCGGCCTACAACAGCTCCCCCAAATTGCCTATGTGGCCCAGGGACCCAAATAATTGCCCATCCTTCATCTAAAAGGTCATTACATTCACTGTACACTTCTAATATTTATCAAGGAAATAAAATCATTCTTCCTCATACTGAAGATTAAAATGGTCTATCATTTCTGGGATCTCCTTAAAATGTAGGTATATGATGGCAGGTGAACGGTCTACATCGCTAGAAGGGAACTTTTTCTAGAATTCATGGTGCTCAGGAGAGGTCCCAGAAGACTGGAAGAGGGCCAGTGTTGTGCCTACCTTCAAGAAGGGGAGGAGAGAGGACCCAGGGAACTACAGATTGATCAGCCTGACCTCAATCTCAGGAAAGATCCTTGAAAAATTTCTCAAGGAGTCCATATGCAATATGTTAGTCGAAGGCAAAGTTCTGAGTGACAGCCAGAACGGTTTTGTCACAGGTAGGTCATGTCTGACTAGCAGTGTCCTTCTAAGACCAGGTTACTCACCACCTGGATAAGGGAGATGAGGTCAATGTTATTTACTTGGACTTTAGGAAGGCCTTTGACTTGGTGTCCCATGAAGGAGTGAAAAGCACACTGGCAAAGTTTGCCAATGATGCTAAGCTTTGAGGAAGTGTGGACATGTATCAGGGTAGGCTGACAATCCAGGCAGACCTAGACAGATTAGTTAAATGGGCAGACCAGAACCAGATGCTGTTCAACACTGAGAAGTGCAAAGTGCTCCATTTGGGGAGGAAAAACCTGCAACAAACTTACAGGCTCGGTGGTGCTAGCTAGCACTACATCTGAAAGGTACCTGGGGGTCATAATTGACCATAAAATGAATATGAGCCACCAGTGTGATGCCACAGTTAGCAGAGCAAACAGTATGCTGGCATGCATGAACAGATGCATTTCAAGCAAAACTAAGGAAGTGATTCTCCCGCTCTACTCGGCATTGGTGAGACCACAGCTGGAGCACTGCATCCAGTTCTGGGGAGGATGGAAGGATCCTGCCACACTTCAAGAAGTATGTGGAAAAGCTTGAGAGAGTCCAGAGAAAAGCCATTCGTATGATTCAAGGCCTGAAGAGCAAGCCATACAAAGAAAGGCTGACAGATATGGGACTGTTCAGCCTAGAAAAGAGAAGACTTCAGGGGAATTTGGTGGCAGCTTACAAATATATCAGGGGTGAACATCAGGGGCTAAGCGAACAACTATTCACCAAAGCACCCTAGGGGGAAACCAGGAGCAAGGGTCATAAACTCCTAGAAGAAGTTTAAGACTAGATATAAGGAAAAACTTCTTCACGGTTCATGTGACCACACTCTGGAATAGACTCCCAGCAGGGGGATGCAGGCCTACCCTGGAGATCTTCAAAAGGAGACTGAACACACTCCTTCCTGGGGTTGTTTGACCCCTGCAGTCTTTCCTGTCCAGAGCAGGGGGGCTGGACCTGATGATCTCACGAGGTCCCTTCCAGCCCTAAACTTCTGTGAATTTGTGAGAAAGACCTTTGAAGTTATAAGCACCATATCTAAGATTCTGTGTGGGGTATACCAAAGGCTGTAGGATGAAGCCAAGCACTGTTTCCTGTCCTTTAGGAGAAGTGGAGAGCATAGGAGTTCCCTGACATCAGAATTCCTGAGCAATAGGAGGATGGACGTTTTTTCCTATTTTGTTTGTTTGGGCATGAAGTGATACAGCATGTCTTAGCAGTGACCCAGCTGACCTGGGCAGGTGGCCTTATTAGTATGAAAAGATTAATTAGGAATTAGAGTAACCTGAAAGATAGACTTGCTTGTTGTCATGGTGGCAGAAGAGCTTATCTCAAGAGGAGCTTCTAAAGTAGGACAGTGAATGCTATAAACTTGGAATTTAAAATCTGATTTGTATTAGTGTTGTTAACCCTTTCAGTAACATTGTAGCTGTGGACTGTGCCCTCTGAGTCAATACATTAGGGCTGACTCCACACTAAGAAACACAGCATTTGTTCCTGTGAACTGTGACTATGAAGCTTTGCTGATTTTTGTGTTTCTCTGTGCAATATCCACTAAATATTTTGCTAGAGGATAGCACAGATGTTTGGAATGGAAATCTTCAGTGAGCTTTCAGTTTTACTATATATTGTTTGGAAAGTTGATTAAGCCTGTTCTCCATACTGAACCATCTTTTGTCATCCACCCCTATATTGGTCCATGTAAAGCCATTACTCTAGATCAGCTTATAGCGCTGTAAACCCAACAAACAGCACATGCTTATCTCTGATTTGTATTATTTTTTCTTGCAGATTTGTTTCATTTCATTATGAGGAGCCTAATTTTATTTACTAGGCTCCCCATAATTTCCTTCAAACCTTCATTTGCACCCTGTCTATGGCTCTTAAAAAATCTTTAGTTGTTAAACTAAACTTCCTACACAGTGGATGTGTCTACACAAGATGTTTTATTGTGCAGTAGATTAATCTGCCCTGCAGTAAAGCGTCACCAAGTAACTGTGCTCATAAACTAGTGTGCAGTAAATTAATCTACTGTGCAGTTAGCTTGTACCTGTAAACACAGGTGACTGGGCTTGTGTGACACTGCCTGGGAGCATATTTGCTCTTGGTCAGCCACACCAGCAGGGGCCTGGTCCTAGAGCTACTCAGCTCTCAACTGCCCCCCCAAAGCCGGGAGCCGATCAACACAGGGACCAGATCCCTCTCTGCACCCCTGTCCCAGCACTGTGAGGCTGCTCCACAGGAACTATTCCTTCCCCACTTAGCCAATGTTTCAGTTTGTCTTGCAGAAGTGGGCAGCAGGGGCAAAGACAGGCTTATTCTTTGTTTGCCCTTCTGCCCAGGGCAGCAGAAATCTACCAGAAAATAAAGTGGGGTCTCACCTGCACTAGACATCAGAGGTCAGTGAGCAGGCATGACTGATGTGTTAAAAGGATTCAGAGCTTCTCACATAGTGCCGCAGACAGCCAACAAGCAGGCACGCTCAAATCAGGTTTAGTGCCACTGCTGCTACCACTTGGGATAAGGAAGGTTCTTGTGATCAAGACATGGGACCGAGGGCCAAAGAGACCTCAGCCCCCCCCGACCCCCTTTCCCATTCACCCCAGTTTAAGGGCAGATTTCATGTATGGTTTCAGTCCACTGCTCTTTGCCTCAGTTTCCCTACCTATACAATGTAATAAGAAGTACCTGTTTTACAAAGGTATTCTAGTGTGACAGGACCCTGCCCAAACTACCAGACAGCAGGTGGTCAGCATGAGTCCAGGAATGAAAAAAAGCATGTGGTTCTGCTTGAGGGGACATGGGCCCAGTTATTCCAGATCAGCCCAGAACCAGGTGGCCAGATGGTAATCCGACCAGCTGGCTCTATGCTAGGTGAAAGAGGCATGTTGATTGGCTTGAAGCCTAGAGAAAGAGGGCTAAAAGATGGGCCAAAGAGAGAGGAAGTTTAACATGCACAAAGAGGGGGCCCACACATTCCCCCTGCTGTTGGAGAAGTAGGTCTTGCAGCCACAGAGGCTGCCAGTCCAAAGCCCATGCTGGAATAGCGCAGGTCAGGTGGGGAAGAGAGTGGGCAGTGCAAAGGAGCTGGGCAGGAGAACAGACAGAGAAGCTGTGCTGGAACAGCTGGCCAGTGCTGTGGGACCAGTGGGGAAAGCCAGAAAACAGGAGTGCCCCAGAAAGTGGCAAGCCAGAGTGTGGGACCTGCACAGAGCCATCTCAGGCTAGCCCAAACAGCACAGCACCCTACAAGGGATGCTGGCAAGGGGGCCCTCCTTGTGTCCAGATGCAACCTACCAGCATGTGCAGGGAGCCCAGACAAGGGTGATCAGAAGTGGTGCCCCAAGGCATCCTGGACTAAGTTCATTACCCCATTATGGTGGGCTCAGCTCACACCAAGGCATCAATGCCCTGCCCAGACAACTAGCCTTAGCAATGTAAGTTCAGTTACCTGTTTTTTTGTAATATTTTGAAGCAAAGGCATGGGAACCATCCTAAGCTGGTTCAAATCTCACCAAGCACCTAGAAGGAAAAAAAACAAGTAGAAAACAGATTCACCATCAAGGGCCAACAGCAACACCCAAGTGGAAAGGGAGGAGGAGCCCCACTGAAGCCCAACACTGACTCAACTACACCAAGGACATCCTTATGTGTGGAGAGGGGGGGTCTTTAATTAGAGTGGCTCTGAGAGCTGCTTTATTTAAAACACCTGCAGCATCTTGTGTATTCAGTGTCCCACACTTCAAAATGGTGGCTGGGGTGCTTTAATTAAAGCTCATTTGATGAGCTTTAGTTAAAGCACCCCTGCTGCCTTTTTAAAGAACAGGGATGCTGAATACATAAATCATAGAATCTGTTCTGACACACTGTAATTACAGCATGTTGGGGCAGCATCCCCTTACATCTACAGGCACCCCAAGTGACCACAGGTACTACCTCCCCATAATTAAACATTCATCTGATAGGAACAGAAAGTCATGGCAGGAAATAGGAGAAAGGTGCATCATGACCAGATGAACAGGGCCACCCATCAGTGGGTTTTCCAGGCATATGCCACCCATCAGTGACTTTTCCAGGCATGAACCCATCACAACTGGTATATAAAGAGAGAATAAAATGATCAGTCAGTAAAATGGGAATGTGAGGGAGATAAAAGCTTGTTCAGTAGGAGCCAAGAGGCAAGGATTGTAATTAAATGTGTAACTTCCCCCCACCCCCCATAGTCAGTTGTGTTAAAAGCTGAAGTTGTCAAATAGCAGAAAAAGCACAATAGCAAGATTAAAACTGATAACTGACTCATGAATAACTCAGACATTTGAATTTAAGTATAGTCACCATTCTGAAAATTATATCCAATGCAAAACTGCCATCTTAGGCAGAACCTTGGTATGCAGAAAATGTATTTCTAATTAATCAATTTGCTTATATGGACACCACTGGCTTAAATAATGCTTCAGCAACAATTTCTTCTATTCAATTCCTTCAACATACCTGAACATTGAAATTAATTCATTCTCATACTACCTTTAGTAATTTACTTGGAGATGAGGGGAGCTAACGTCAGGACTTGCTCTTTTTGACAGTGTGGTTATTTACATAGAGACTAATTTGGAATGCTTGAAGGGCGTTCTTTTTTTGGGGGTGGCCTAGGGTTGATAAAAGAATATGTATGTAGTAGTTTAATTTCAGAAGCCTGTGTAGTATGTTTATGTATGTCAATCAGTCTTTGTTCTCCAACACACCAAAAAATAATGGAAAAGCAAAAAAAGAAAAAAAAAATTAAAATCCATTATTCAACAAATGGATTCATAACCAAAATCCTAATATCAAAATACCCTCATCAGAAGACTTTCAAGGTTGTCTAAGGATATCCTATACCTGGAAAAGTTAGATTTAGGATAGGGTTGTGCAAAGCTTCAGTCCCTGATTTGTTTTGGTGGAGATTTGACCTGATTTGGTGGCCAAATCTCTGAATCCGAATCGAATCAGAGGACCCTTTAAATCACTCTGAATTGAATCGGAACCCTCTGCACCTGCCCCTCTCAATGACTGGTGCCTCCTGGGTCTGGGTGGGGCACCCGGGGTCCCCCTGTGGCTGATTGCCAAGCCAGGGAGCTGTGTGGGGCCCCCTGCATGCTCCCCGGCAGACCCAGAAGTGGACCAGAAGTACTTCTAGTCCACTTCTGGGTTCACTGCTGGGCATGTGGAGGGTCCCCCCTGGACTCCTGTGGGATGGTCCATGCACCCCAGCATTGCAGCGCTCACAAGTCACGCCTGCTACCTCAAGGTATGTAGAAAAAGCTTTTAAAGCTGCGTCTATGTCCGAATCACCGATTCTCCGAATCAGCATCAAATCTTCAGATCTGGATTCGGCCGAATCAAATCAGAGACTGTGATCTGAATCAACGAATTGAAACGCTGTCCCTGATTCAGGCCAAATCCGACTCGAATAGGGCCCACTTTTCACACCCCTAATTTAGGATTCACCTGAACACTACAAAAGTTAATATACCACTATAATTAAAGAAGTTCAGTTTCCCCCATCCACCCATATGAATGCAATTATACCAGTATTGCCTCTTCCCATATAAGAAGGGAAGTGAATTATACCAGTACATATCACTTTTGTACCAGTATGTTCATGCCAGGGTTTATTTTGATATAACTGCATTTAGATCTAGACAGGCTACAGAGGTGGGCA
Source organism: Alligator sinensis (assembly GCF_000455745.1). Classification (NCBI taxonomy): domain Eukaryota; kingdom Metazoa; phylum Chordata; order Crocodylia; family Alligatoridae; genus Alligator; species Alligator sinensis. The sequence continues at coordinate 311,878 of NW_005842047.1, forward strand.
GATGAGAATAGGATGGAATTTAACACAGACAAGTACAAGGTGCTGCATCTAGGGAGAAGGAACCAGCACCACATTTATAGGCTGGGAAACCCCGCTTCTTGTCAACACGGTGGCAGAAAGGAATCTTGGAGTCATTGTTGACTCCAGGATGAACATGAGCCGCCAATGCGAGGAAGCAGTTGGTAAAGCTAGCTGCACCTTGTCGTGCATCTACAGATGTATCACAAGCAGGTCCAGGGAGGTGATCCTTCCCCTCTATGCGGCATTGGTCAGGTCACAGTTGGAGTATTGTGTCCAGTCCTGGGCGCTGCACTTCAAGAGGGATTTGGCTAGCATTGAGAGGGTCCAGAGGAGGGCTACTCGCACGGTCAAGGGGCAGCAGGGCAGGCCCTATGAAGAGAGGCTGAAGGGCATGAACCTGTTCAGCCTCCACAAGAGAAGGCTGAGAGGGGATGTGGTGGCCATTTGCAAACTTACCAGCAGGGATAATCAAGAATTGGGTGAGGCTCTGTTCCCCCGGACACCACTGGGGTTACTAGGAATAATGACCACAAATTGTTAGAGAGAAGAAGGTTCAGGCTGGACATCAGGAGACATTATCATACAGTTAGGGCTGCCAAGCTCTGGAATGGGCTCCCAAAGGAGGTGGTGCTCTCCCCTACCTTGGGGGGTCTTCTAGAGGAGGCTGAACAGATATTTGGCTGGGGTTGTTATGACCCTGCACTTGTTCCTGCCTGGGGCAGGTGATCAGACCTGATGATCTGTTTAGGTCCCTTCTGACCCTAAGCACTATGAAACTATCAGAAAAAAAAATTCTCCTGTCTGGCAAGTTGTAGCAGAACTAAAACTGCATAGATCAGACCTTCCTCTCACGATACCTGCAGAGCCTAGCCAATATGTATTTAAAGTTTTTAAAGGTTTTGTCCATTGAAATCAATTAGGATAAATGTTTCCAAGTACAGTTTTTAGCTTTAAAATAAAAACAGGTAAACTCCTCCTATTTCATGAAGCTGAGAAAGGAGGAACCTGAGAAATAAACCCTTGAAGATTCAAAGATGTCTGAAAATATTGTTACAAGATAATGATATTTGATTAGACCACACTGCAACTAAAACAAATCTCTCTCAGAAACGTGTATAACTGATCAGCTAAAGCATGTGAAAATCTTAATGGACACAGCTAATGCAGTATAAGCAACTATTCCTGACTGAAAACTGCAAATTATTGCATGCCCTCTTCCTGTTCAAACTAGTCCATTTTCTATCAATATTTTCCAGCTGAGTCACTAAAGCAGATGATTTAGGTTCTGCCTATATCTAGAAAGATAATGTAGCTCAGTGAAGTGTGTAAACATGGGCACACTGGTCTAGGAGATGACAGGCTGACAATAAATCATATCTGGATATAAGCTAGGGTTGTAGTGCTTGCTGACATAAGAGGGGAAGCATACCAGTACCCTTAGGGCAGCTGTAGGTAGCTACATTCCACTCCCAGAATACATAGATGAGCCCTTAAGAGTTTATGGCACTTTCTAAAATTGTTGGTTGGAGCACTAAGGGTCCATTATCAAGCCCTCTTCTGACTGCAACCAATCACCCACTGCTATAACATTAGAGGCAGCCTATCAATCTAATGTGCTGTAACAAAACAAACGTATATTAGACTGTACATTTTTCAAACAAATTCTGCAAAGATCCACAAGAAGCTTTTGAACCTTAAGGTGTCAACGATGTTTTGGGGCCAAAAATATCTGCAACCTTGACTTGTAAGATGTTGGCATGCCAGGGGCAGATAGCAGGGGAGTAACGAGGGGCCCAGCCCTTGATGTGGCAGCGCAGTCCCAGCCCCTTCCCTACTGTCTGCCCTAAGGTACTTGTGCCAAGCAAAGTGCCTTTGGATGTCATGCTCCGTCATGTGTGCTGGGGGTTGCCTACCCCTGCTCTGTACTATCCTTGCTGTAACTGTGCAATTTCCACACTGGTGGGAGGCCTGTTACTCCTTATGGGCAGCATATGGTACTTGGAATCCTATGTCCAAAGCCATAGCTCCATGTTCGGTTCCAGAGTCTCTTGAATCAAACCCACTGAAGGAGCTGTGGCTCTGGGAAATGCTACTTTAACACTGCTTTTTAGTCACCATTATCAACTCAGTTCCTGTCCTCATGTGACACAGTGTGCCTAGGTGTGCTGATAACTTGTATCTGCACCCTCTGCCTTCCTTGGAGGATTATTGTGTGTAGCTCCTTCCATTCAATTGGAAGCATGACTCAATCGTTCTCTAGCCTACGCAAACCAGAATGGGAAAAAGTATTTCGATGCGGATGAGCTACCTTATGGTCACACAGCTGTACATGCACAAGCTGAAGTGGGTGTCATGAACTATAAGTCTCTGGTAGTGGATTATCATACCATATGGGATAAGAAGCATAACAACATGAAGACTGCTCCTAATTACATAATATAAATGTCAAGCAGACAGTCCTGTTCAAAATTCAAGGACTGCACCCTGCCAGAAGGAAAGCTGCCTCTCTTCTGGGAATACTTCTTCAG
>NW_005842047.1:314457-384734 GCF_000455745.1 Alligator sinensis
GAAGAAGCATTTGAAGCAGATGATCTCATTGGCCCATTTTTTAAATTACAGGGAGATGGTCAGATGACAGTACTTGCAAAAATGTTTCTGCTCAGTAATTAGCACACAGGTGCTCATTGACTTGAATGCAGGAAAAGCCATTATGAACCAGGATAAAACCCCAGTTTGGTCACTGTTCATTAAGGGTCCATTTATGATAGTTTAGAAAGGGTTAATAAATGCAGTAGAGATATGGAGTAGAAATACAGTAGAGATATGGCAAACCTGTGTGTGAGAGAGGTGGTTATAAGCATAACAGTAGAAAACTTTATACATGATATAGAAACAGACTCTTGACCTGCTGTATTCTATCACTGTATTAAGCCAACTTTCCATTATTGGATTATTACACTGGATTAATTGTAATGTATTAATTATAAAACCTGTATCCTGCATTTAGGAATGGACTATAAATTGTCACTAAAAAGGTCTTGTTGGTCTTATTTTAGTAACATTTACTGAGGTAACATGTAGCAGGTACCAATGAAAATGAAGACCCAACATACAAGGCACAATCCAAACAGAAAATCCACCACTATCCCGGCTACAAAGACTTTAAAATACAATGGAGGGTGCAAATGTAATGAACAGTGCTTCACAGCAAAGAGCCTCAAAGTTGTTTCTGTTATTTCCAGGGTCACTTCTGAAGTGGAACAGCCCTGTTGGAAGTATATTTGTATGCTCATTTTCTTGGAGTGTTTTAAAGGCCACTCATGGCATGGCCCTGTCAGATTCCAATGAATCTGTGAATTCTGCTAAATACCTTGTCACCAGGACTTGAAAAGGAAAGAAAGGCACTTAGAGTGCTTCGTATTTTACCTCTGTCTCTGCCCTAGGGCCCAAGTGAACAAAACAAAATGTCAAGGAAAGAAAGCTCACTATTCCTATTTACCCACATGGAGAACTAGGGCAAACAGTTTAACTGATTTGTGCAAGGCCGCATAGGAAGCCTGTGGAAAAGTTGATCTCCCAGTGCAGTGTGCGCACTATATAATCACCTTTCCTTGAGAGGTTCGTAAAAGAGCAAATTAATGATAGTTCTTACCTTCATTAAAATTAATTTAAAGCAGTTTGTTCCGTTTAATTTTTTTTGTGAGACTATTAATAGTCTTTAGGGCTAAGCCCGAGGCTGAATTGATTCAATCTTCGCAAGTTAGTTTAAACTGAGTAGATTGAACTGATACGCAAGTGAACAGACACTCACCTTTGATTATGGAAATACAGCCACATGCCTGCAGTGGTTCAGGTCAGAATCCAGGGGATACAAGTGCATGCCTTCCTGCCCAACTGTCATGGACACCCTGCAAAGTATCCTGGGATGCTGGGGGACTGATTTAACTTTAATCTGGAGGGGATTTGGGACAGAAGTTCAATAATCCATTTTAACCTAAGTCAGTTACATCTGATACTACATCCATCCATCTTAGGACCCTGACACAAGTGACATTTTGTCGTGCAATTGGGCACTGAAAGCTCTCTACAGCCGTGCCCTTACAGAATTGCACAGTTGAAGAGTGCTTTAAAAGGGCCCAATCCTGCAACAATCTGAACCCTCATTACGTGAAGGTTCGGATGAAGGCACTACAAAGTGGAGCGCCTTCATTAACTTGTGTCAGCGTGCTCTAGGCTGATGCAGCCCAGCCCTGCTCCTGGCGCTGTCTTCAGAATTGGAGGGAGGAAGGGAGTGAAGGGAACTCATTCTGAGTGGGGGAGGGAGCTCTAATCCATCCACCCCACCCTCTAGCACCAGCTGGGTAACCCCCAGAATAAGCTCTGTCTCCCTTCCCACCTTTCCATTCTGAAGACAATACTGGGGCTACGAGAGGGGAAGAGCCAAGATGAGGGGAGAGCAGCTGCAGATTTGCAGCCACTCTAAATTGCAGTTTGATTCTCCAATCCTGGGGCCCAACAGCGAATGTCTGTTTGGTCTGGGGGATCACTATAACTCATGGCACTTCCTGTGAAGCACCATGAGTTACAGTGAGGAGCTGCAGTTCTGTCTGCGCCCTTAAACTGGATTTGGTCATTTTAAACATGGTTTATACGCACTGAACTTCTGTTGTGTTACAGATTTGAACTGGTCTCCAATAACTTATACTGGTTTGTTTATGTGTAATTTTGGTTCCTAGCTTAAAGGGACCCTGTAACATATGTCAATCATTTCTCTATGTTGTTTTGCCATTTAGATAGTGGCAAATTAAAACCAATGTAATGTACAAAATTATTACATTTTAAAATACATCATAGTTGAGTTTCACTATAAAGTTAAAATTAATATAAAAATAGCTTTCCATTACATTTTCTTTTATTGATTTATTTATTCATTCAACTCAGTTTAAAACCTGTAAAATATATATAATTTCTAATGTGTAACTAGGCTTATGTGATGTATTTAGAATCAGCAAGCATTCATTTTAATAAGTAGTGTTATAACTGACTTTTGAAAAAAATTTGGAGAAGGAAGTGAAAAATCATTATTACCTGTATAGGAAGAATGAAACATTAATGCTGTGTTTTAAAGATTGATGGCTAGTTGAGCAGCTGATTTGTAAAAGGCACCAATACCAGAGTGCATGGGTATATTAAAAGCATGAAAGACGCAGAATAAAAATTAGGTCACACTTTAATCAATTGAAATGGAAAATAAATAGCTCAGTATATGTAGGTTTCTTTCAATAGCATTTCAGTGTGAGGTTAATCACCCCCACAAAGAGACCAAGACTTAAATGATTTAAAACCGGTCCCTCTCACTCCCCCGATGTGTTTGAGTGTTTAAAAGCAATTACTAATGGTATGAAGGGCAGATGGGGATGGTTGGCACTTCATATATCCTTAATTGCCAGAAAAAGAGTGTAAATGTATATATGCATTTAAAAATGAAGTGTGATTCTTTCTTCTCCCACACTCTATATGTCACTTGTCAATCTAACACCCTTATCCTTAAGGTAAAAAAGACCTTATTTCATTATTAAGTTCTTGGTAAAGTCAGGTGTGATTTGGTACGATTACATGTAGAGGACTTCCACATGGAGGAATCTGAGAAAAAGCCACTAGTGGCAAGGGCCCTATCTTCCATGTGTTTGCAAAGCACCCAGTAAAATGGGAGCCCAACCTGATTTAGAGAGTCCATACAATACTGTACTATAAATATTCAAGGAGAAAGCAAAAGTTGGTTGTTTTAGCGCAAATTAGTGTCTGAGAATCAGTGACCATCTATGACAGCAGTTTTGTGGTCCCACAAGACTGCCATCACACTTTTGACACTAATTGGATTTGGCATCCTTATTGAACAGTCTGACCAGAGAAGCTAAGGCTCTGATGGGGGGAAAATGTTGAAATCTCTACTCAGTCACTTATGAGGAGCTGACTCATGCAGATAGGAAAATATAGATACACTTGAACTGCCATTTCCTGTGCTGCACATATTTTGTATACCTTATGTACTGTTGTTTTGGAATATTTCTAAGCATGTGGGTATGAATTTAGACTCCGGAAGCTGCCAAACTGACAGCCTTAGAGATTTCACAGCACAGGCAGAAGTAATGTGTGTTTCCTATGCTATCTATTCACTTGGAAGTTAATCTATTTGCTTTCTATGCCCATTTATGGCTGAGTCCCTTAGGATCCTGCATATTCTTGTGAGCTGCTGAGGATCCTCAATTCTCCCTATCTTCCATTGGAGTCAAGTCAACACTTCACAGGCATCCTAGGCATCTTGTAGTTTCAAACCATAACTCTTTTGCCTCTCTTATGAGACCACCCATATTGGTATAAGTTATGAAGTAAACACAAACATCACTCACTAGAGATTGATTAAGAACTGCAGCATCCTTTAACAAAAGATGTGAAATATTTAACTGCTGGGAGGTCCCAGCTCAGTTTGACTACTCCCACCAGTACAATTTCTTGTGACTATAATCTGGATTTGTTTTAGAGACTTAGGGCTGATTAGAGATACCAGTGCTCACTCCAAATAAGGTAGCACGTCTACAAAGCACAATGCAGCACTGGGCACATATAGTAGTTTGGGGATCTGAACCAGTATAACTATGGCAATGCAGCAGTCAGCTAATTAGCCTACAGCTACCATTCCTGGAGCTAGTGCTGATCAAAGTTAGCTCAGATGTGTCTACACTACGCACCGGGGATTTGGGGATTTTCTGTAAAAAAGGTTCTGCCCCAGTCTCCTGAGGCCCTCATTCCCCTGCTGAAAATCTATTTAATGTTTAATAAGAATGAGGCAAAAATCACAATGAAAGAAACTGCAATTGAATGAATGGCTTCTAGGGGCAGACTTACTAAACCTGTCTCAGATTAAGTACGGGCAAATCAGGGTTGTCATAGTGTGATGAAGTTTAAGGCCAGCAAGGAACATCACATCATCTAATTTTGCTGCCTGCATATCAAAAAACATCCCATTATATTCCCTTACTTCTACACTGAGCCCAGTAAGTAAGACTAAGCAGAACTGTCTGGCTTCTGAGGGGTCAGGAGCTGCACCAGTGGGGACCACTTCCCCCGCCCCCCAACCGGCTGCATGCAGCACGCTGGTGGCCGCCTTGTTGTTCTTGTTGTTCCCCCCACCCCACACTGGGTGCCCCCTCACTGCTGTTTCTGCACCCACCAGTGCACCATGTGCCCCTTGGCTGCTGCTCCCCTAACCCTGATGCTGCACTGTGTGCCCCTCCTGCTGCTCCCTAGGTCCGCTACCGACTACATTCCCTACCTGAACACCCAGACTCACCCTTTGGTCATTGGCTAGGAGCTCCACTGCTACACACCAGGCTTCAGGCTCCCTGGGTACTGCAGGCTGTGCTGTTCAGCACTGCTCCACCCCCTAGTGCAGGGGCAGGAAGCAGAATTAGGCAGGAGAAGTTAGGCAGAGGGAGGGGGAGCCTAGAGTCCCCAGCTGCTGCTGTAGCCACTCCAATGTGGGGAGCCCTAGGGCTCACACGTGGTCCACCAGTTGGCCAGCCCAGGACTAAAGCATATGAGTTGTGTTTGGTGAAAGCTTATTAGATTTTAATCTTAACGTATCAAGAAATGGAGAGTCTGTCTCCCCCCTTAGTAACATTGTCCAGTTCAACACTGACCAGTTGGTTAGCAATCACACCCACCTTCCACATCCATCCAGTATCTGACCAGGTGGGTGATCACCATTTGCATGCAGGGTCTCAAGGCACCTCCCTGTTGAGAATCACTGTGCTAATGCTTTAAAAATGTGCAGATAGAGTGAATTTCTTAAGACATGAAATTAAGACTGATCCAGTAATAATGTTCAATATTTACTGGTCAACCAATGAAAAGAATAAGGCAGAGATTAGAAATAACTGTACTTTCCAGGAATGATAAAACAGACTAGATAAAATATTTTCATATATATGTGAAGCAAGAATCAGGTTAGTGATAATAAATATCTGTTTGTGTCAATAATCTGACTTAATATTCTCTCTCTGTAATATTCCAAAGTCTACTCTTGCGTTAGAATGAGAGCATGTTTGAGTGCAAACATTACGTATTTTAAATAATCAGTGGTCATATAGGGCATTTGTACATGTGATGGGGGTTTAGTCCCCTAAATTGAAATGATGGGTTTTTAATTATGATGATTAAAAACCTATCATTTCAATTTAGTGGCTTCCATCAGTGTTACAGCGAGGGGCCCAATCCTTTGTTTTTTGGGGTTTTTTTGCGAAGTCTGCCCACCTCTCCCATGGCTGGGGAATGAGCTGCTGGTGGGCTGAGCAGCCCCTGAGCTGTGGGGGGCCCAGTTTTTCCCTCCATGGTGGCAGCACCCTTGGGGCTATCTGGGTGGGCTGCTAGTGATCTGGCTTGGAGGCACCTGATCCAACACTTCCCTGAGCCTGCCTGGGCTTCCAGCGCACCGTGCACCATCCCCACTGCCTTCTCTGGCCACCAGCACACCCAGCCACCCTCCTACCACTTCCCCACACTGTCCCAGGAGCAAGGCAGCCTATTCCAGGTGGCCCCAGGTGGTGGGAAGGCAGCAGGGACAGTGCACAGGGTGATGCTCAGGGAAGAGTTGGATCCAGCCGGTGCGGCCGAACTAGGGCAGCATCCGGCCCCACTAGCAGCCCACCCACATGGTCCTATCTTACTTTGTGGATGTATTTGAAGGTTTGTTTAGGAAGCCTTGCCTGCAAGTAGGAGAAATGGTTCTAAGGTTTTAAAAATGCCAGATTTTAAAGCTCATAGCAAATATAAGCATATTCATGCAAAAGGCAGAGCAACTCTGATTAGGTAGCATTTTTTGATTTGGAGATGTCTGTATCTGCTGGTTTCTCTTCCCTCCCAGAGAGTTTGCAATGCAGTTCTCAGAGAATATAGCATGCCTTCTCCAAGGTGCTTGTTATGGGTTTTGTCCTAGGCAGAGAAATTGGAAAAATATAGTTATACTCCTCCTGAACACTGAATACTTCAACCTAATGTCACAAAATGTAAAGCAAAATAAAAAAATACTATTTACAGAGATAGATTTAATGCATGTGGTTGCAAAGAGTTTAAATCATAACTGAAACTAGGAAGAAAAAGGTCCTGATGATCACACACGACTAGAGCTCCCTTCCCTAGACACAGGAAATAGGTAATCCCTTAAAGTTTAATGCAATAGCAGTTTTTCCTAATACATGGTATCTTTCTTTTAAATTATTGCTTAATTGCTGGGTCATCTCCCTAAGTTTTTCTAGCCCCTGTTCTAGGTAACATCTGCTACTTATTAGGCTCCTGTCCCTTTGACTGAGAAAGAAATTTAAAAATGGTATTTACATTAGCATTTTATCAAATAGAACTGCTCTGATGAATCTTTCTTGTAAATATGCCACAAGTTGTTTTGTTATCTTCCTCTAAATACTCTTATTATGATAAACTGTATGTCAGGAATTATAGCAAAATGACACCACTAGATAAGGAGTGCATCAGATACATAATAAGGTCTACAGCACTACTCAGCAGTTATTCTCAGATCTTAAGATGCCTTTGAATTTGTTGTTTTCTTCTTGCTTTCATAGATCACAGGATCATGGATGAAATTCTGCCTTTAAGGCTGTGTAGCCTCTCTGATTTTTAAAAACAATCCCTGACAACAGAAGGAAAGAATCTAAATGACAAATTACATTAGGTATCTATTATACCAACTGGTGAGAAGATCATTCCAAATAGAGCATATGATGACTCTAACTGCGCCTGTTTTATGGGTCAGAGGCAGCACCACTGAAATCAATGGGAGTTTGCCTTTGAGAGCAGTGGGCTCTATACTGGGCTTTAAGTCTGTTTCCAAGTTCAGCGTTCTCTCTGGCTGAACGCTCTCTGTCATCTGCTACTGCTTAACACAGACCACATTTTTCATTTAGCAAGGGGTTAATATAGCTGTAAATTAGAGGCTATATTTAGCTGTATTTTGAGGCACTTACAGACCACACCTTTCTGAAACGGAACCAACCCTTAAATGAGATAAGAAAATGCTCTTTTCCTAGGAGCATGTCAGCAGGATACATTTTTCTCTGTAACCATTTATATTAATTTAATTAATTGACTCTATGACATTAATTCAGTACCATATTAGAGGACATTAGATAATAGCTGGGCAAAACATATAGGCTGAGGTGTAATTTTGGCTAATAAATTAAAGAGGAGATGCAAGGAGCTGTTTTGCTTTCTACTGCACTTGTGTACACTTTGCTGATGGGCCCAGCAAATTGGTGCATAGAGAAAATTGCCCTCTCCCAACCACTGCTGAGCTGGGGAGAATCTGTTCAGTGCAGCTTTAAATGAAAAGCAACAAGCAGTCCTACAGCAGCCATTGCTTGAAGGCAACATACAGAACCTTCTTCGCATTATTTCCATGAAACAAATAATATCTGCTTCCTTTTCCTTAGAAGTTCAGCTGTGTTCTGAGTATGTGGCTGGACAAGGGCTGCAGAGTTCTGTGGGTCTTGTTGTGCCTTGATTTGTCACCATGGCTCTCTTTCCGGTGACGTTCTGAATTGTGAAACAGGTGGTTTATGGCAATACACAGTCATAGACAGATCTTTCTGACAACATCTAGTAATGGATCTCTTTGTTTATGGGTTCAGAGATGCTGCTTTTGCAGGGGCAGGCAGATCAAGAATTCTTTATTCAGCCACCTTGCATAGTTCTCAGAGTCAGTACTTATGCAGCCTATCTTAAAATCAGTTTTGTAGCATGGACTTGAGCTGTTTTTTACTTCATCCTGTGTCCTACTGCTTGCTTTTATCAGCTCTACCTTCCTAGATGTCTGCAAATTGACTGACTTTAGCAAGGCTTTTGATACAGTCTCCTACAGCATTCTCGCAGGAGAGCTGAGGAAGTATGGGCTGGATGAATGGACTGTAAGGTGGATAGAAAACTGGCTGGAGCATCATGCTCAGAGAGTAGTAATCAATGGCTTGCTGTCTAGTTGGCAGCCAGTATCAAGTGGAGTGCCCCAAACATCAGTCCTAAAGCTGATTTTGTTCAATATCTCCATCAATGACCTGGAAGCTGGCATAGAGTGCACCCTCAGCAAGTTTGCAGATGATACCAAGCTGGGGGGAGTAGTAGATAAACTGGAGGGTAGGGCTAGGATTCAGAATGACTTCAACAAATTGGGGGATTGGGCCAAAATAAATATAAGAAGATTCAATAAGGACAAGTGCAAAGTCCTGCACTTAGGACGGAACAATCCCATGCACTAGTACAGGCTGGGGCTGACTGTTTTGTTGCCAGTAGGTCAAGGGAAGTGATTATTCACCTCTATTTAGCACTGGAGTACTGTGTTCAGTTTTGCCGCTCCCCCCCAAAAGGATGTGGACAAATTGGAGAGTCCTGCGGAGGGCAACAAAAATGATGAGGGGGCTGGAGCGCATGACTTATAAGGAGAGGCTGAGGGGAACTGAGCTTATTTCGACTAGAGAAGAGAAGACTGAGAGGAGAGTTGATAGCAGTCTTCAACTACTTGAAGGGGGCTTCCAAAGCAGATGAAGCTAGCTGTTCTCAGTGATGGCAGATGACAGAACAAGGAGCAACGGTCTCAAGTTGCAGCAAGGGAAGTTTAGGTTCGATATTAGGAAGAATTTTCTCACTAGGAGTGTGGTGTAGCAGTGGAACAGGTTACCCAGAGAGGTGGGAGAAGCTCCATCCTTGGAGGTTTTCAAACCTGGGTAGACAAAGCTTTGGCTGGGATGATCTAGTTGAGAATGGTCCTGCCTTGAGCAGGGGGTTGGACTAGATGATCTCCTGAGGTCCCTTCCAACCCTCATTTTCTATGATTTTGTGATTCTATGATTCTATGAAATCTTCTCTTTTTACTACTTTTTTCCTGAAATTACTTTCCACAAGCTACTACTTTTTGTCTTCCTTCATGCCTCTCCCAAGTCTATTTTCAGTGTTGTTGCTTTTTTCCCCCCTTTCTTGATTGAAACCTTCTGTTCTTTTAGCCTGTTTTACCTTTTGCCTAATCCCCCCACCCCATTCAGAATCATGAGCTATCCCACTGAAAATGCTTCCTATTGCCTTTCATATATTAAATGTGTGCACTAACTTGAAAATGCTAAATACTTTCAGCATTTTACCTATTTTACAAAGAAATGAAAACATAAAGCTCCAGAAGGTGAGGTGTTGTGGCAAAGTTACAACAAGCTTGGGCAAATGTAAACCCAACTCTATAAGCAGCTGAACAAACTCTCCAAGCTACCTTCCCAGTGAAATAGTCCAATAGGGGCCATGTCACTTGCTGAAGAATTCCACAGAAGACCATACTTTTTTGAGTTTTATTTTGTGAAGATTGTAATTTGTGCCAGCATGGTGATGATGGGGACAGGTGAATTATGAGGCTGAATTCATTAACATTAGCAATGTGCTTTAAGATGTTTTCCTTCGTATGCTATTATGTTCTCTTCATTTATAAGACACTCTCAAAGGTTCAGCCACTAAAACTTCTTGACCTGCCAAATTTTCCAACCAAGAAAGCTTCTTGTGCCATCTGTGTAATAAATGGCTCCATTATCACTGTTGCTATGGAGCTTCTATGCTTTGTTTTTTTTTACTTCTAAATTGAAGGCATCTGAAGCACTTTATAACTTATCAATGCCCATGATCTAAGTATCTATTTTGCAGTTAGAGAATTATGGGTATTCTGATTTTTGGTCTGACCAATTTGAGTACCTCATCCATTTTGTAATTGCTGGTGTGATATGTGATCCCAGCCACAAAAGACTATGGAGTCATCCCTCTTGTTTTTTTTTACTTCTAAATTGAAGGCATCTGAAGCACTTTATAACTTATCAATGCCCATGATCTAAGTATCTATTTTGCAGTTAGAGAATTATGGGTATTCTGATTTTTGGTCTGACCAATTTGAGTACCTCATCCATTTTGTAATTGCTGGTGTGATATGTGATCCCAGCCACAAAAGACTATGGAGTCATCCCTCAGAACCTCCTTTTGTGATATGTGATCACCAGCCACAAAAGACTATGGAGTCATCCCTCGAACCTCCTCAATGCCTATTACAATTAGTGGATGTCAACAATACCGTGGGCAGGCAGGGAGTAGTGTTTGGGAGTGGGACAGTTGGGTGAGGCCAAGAAAATGGAGTGGGATCACAGGGTGGTAACCATGTGGGGCAGGGCCTGGAGCAGAGCTGCAATCTGCAACAGGCAGAGGTTCTGTGGGGAAGGGCATGCCGGGAGTGGATTGCAGCTCTGCCCTGGGCTGGCCCCATGCTGTCACCACCCCAAGATCTCGGCCCCAATCCTAGATGCAGCTCCCTGCCCACCCATGGCAACTTTCCATCCACTTGGCCAAAAACCCTGCCTGCATGGGTCCCAGCTGATCTCCATCCCTAAGATTGCTGGGTGGTGACTGCGAGGCTGGGGCCTGGGGACAGAGCTGTGATCTGCTGCCTGCAGGCCCCTGCAATGGGCACTAGTTCCATGGGCAGGAGTGTGCAGGGAGTGGATCATGGCTTTGCCCCAGGCCCCAACCCCACACTGTCACCACCCCACAATTCCAGCCTCAGGCCTGCCCCCCCATCCCACTCCCGGATACCATTCCCAACCTACCCGCCGCCCCATGCCAGCTACTGGGATGATCGTGGAGCAGAGTCATTTAGGGAGTTTTGGTGAGCTGTGGCACAGCAGTGGAAGGGGGCTGGCCTGGCCCGCCACAGCTCACTTAATCTTCCTATGTGGCCCACAGGCCCAAGTAATTGCCCACCCCTGGACAAGATGCAGCATTATGATGAGACAGTACAAGGGATGGTTTGAACTTGTGGAGGTTTTTGCTATTTTTTCCTCCTGGATTTAAATAATCTACAGGACATTTCTAGTCTATGTGCTAAATATATGGACTTCATTATTCTTGGCCATGCAGTTCCATTGTTTGGTCCTTTACCAATACGGTGCAGTGGTGATTTTTCTTAACAAGAAGTGAAAATCACCCCTAGCTGGGAGATCTGTGAAAAAGCCTATGCAGTCCTTGAGGTCTCCTCAGAATAATTTGAAAGACTCAGTGATGCCAATACCTTGGGTGGCACCCATAATGGTACTAATTTTCTCCTACTGGTTGTTCAAGCTAATCATTGCTATGAAAAATACAGAAAATCTTAATAATAATAATAATAATAATAATGTTTTACTCAGATTTTCCTTCCTTGTACTAACCCCTGCCCAGCAGAATTGACAGCATTTCCAGACATTGTGGGCATTTTTTGCTGTAGAGAAAAGTTTAAAAATGTGAAGTAATTGCACCCTAATGTCACTAAACCTAGGACCCAAGAAACCACAGAAAAACAACCAAAATGTTTAAATTTAAAAAAAATGTTTCATGATTTGGGTTTCATGACGGTGGTTTCATGAATTGGGGGGAATTAAATTACACTTTTTGAATGTCTGGGGTTGTCAAAACTGCAGTTTCCTGCCCTGCACAATCCCAGTGGTTTTAATGGGAAAGCCCAAATAGGGCCCAGAAATAAATAGTGATTTGTAAGGCTGGACCTGTTCTTTGTAAGTAAGATTCTGATCACATGCTACAACTATGTAAATCTGTATTAGCTACAGTGACGTAAATTGGGGTTAATCCATATTTATACTGGTGTTAGTGAGACTAGGATATCTGGTCCTAGAAATATTACTCTGTGTCAGCAATTCTCCTTGGAACAACAGCAATGGGAACACTTAAAAAAATCCATGAAGTATTTTATTATGTGCAAAACAACAGAAGGATTCTGAAGGGTTCTGTCTAGGGTTAATAGTTTAAAGGTCTTTAGAATATCTTCTAAAAGAAGACTAAATTGCCTTTTGAGGAATGAAATATTGATTTATGGCCTCTTGAGCAGCAGTGCTATATTTGGAATGATCTTACTGAAATCTGATTATAATTCAGCATTAACATGAGTTATCCTTTAGCTACTTTTATATTCATCTGGGAGTTTTTGTTCTTGCTAAACATCTCTCTAGCTTGGAGCAATTGTGTCTCTGTCTTTTACACCCCCGTTGATGTCAGTTTTATGAGATGAGTCGGTAGAGTCCCTTCAAATATATTTTCTCTTGGGACTCCCAAAGTTCACCCATCTAGATTTTTTCTAAAACCATAATACTAATATAACTGACAAACCCCAAGCATCAGAAAATCATGATCATACCCTAAAATCATGAGAT
Source organism: Alligator sinensis (assembly GCF_000455745.1). Taxonomy (NCBI): domain Eukaryota; kingdom Metazoa; phylum Chordata; order Crocodylia; family Alligatoridae; genus Alligator; species Alligator sinensis. The sequence continues at coordinate 327,174 of NW_005842047.1, forward strand.
TAAATAAAATTGTTTCCATTAAAAATATTTTAGTTATTTTCTGCTATTTAAGCTTTCACAGTTCATACCTTATAGCTTTTCTTTGCAGCCAGGAGGACTAGAAACTTTTTTCCCCTTTTGTAAAATCTGAGATTCTCATGTAATCATGAGATTAACAAAGTAGGGACTTCAAGTAAAAAAGAAGAAAAAATATTGTAAGAGTCCCCTGCGTGGTGGACTGCATTTTATAAGTAACTATATTTGTGAGCAGATGTCTCTTACAACTAATTTATGAACAAAATCCTCATGATATGCAGAATCAAAGCCTCACCTCTAAACCTGAAGTTTGTCTTTGATGATAAAGAAGTTGGTAATGACATCACATAAAGCCCAGTCTTGCCTTCCAGGATTGGCTGCTCCTAGCATCAGTGTTGCAAATTTAGCAATTTTGTCATGTGTTCTAGTGACTTCTTTGGGTTCTTACTGACAAAATGTATTTAATAAGTGTGGCAAAGGGGGGGATGCCCTGACTAGCCCCAGGGCTAGTTTCCCCACCTGCCTCTTGGCATGCTGCCCACCTATCTCACCTGCCATGCCTCGTTGTTAATTAATTTCATTGTTAATCAAGGCAGGAGGCTATCCATTGTACATCCCAATATTGGTGGGCTGTCCGTGGCTCTGTTCCATCCATACACCATGGCCCAAGCCTTGCAAATGGCATCTCAGGCATCCCTGCAAATGGCATCTCAACTGTCCCCTTTGCTCATTAGCTGTGGCCCCCAATTATGGGACCTTCGGCTTCCATAAGCCCTGGCCCCGTCTCAGGCCAGTTGGGACCCCAAGCTTCTTTGCTCTTCACGGGCGTCCCTCGTCATGGACCCCTGGCCCTTTTGACCCTTCCGGTCCTGGCCCCAGCATTGACCAGTCAAGTGCCTCGGCTGGGTTTTCGCCTCCTGCCTGCACTTAGGGATCAGGGACCCCCATTCCCAGCTCAGGTGCTCCTGGAATCATGCCTGGCCCTGCAGGGTCACTCCCCGAGCAGGCTCAGGTGCCTCCAGAAGCTTACCTGGCCTACCCTGTTCTGATGGCACTAATGGCCCACCCGAAGGTGAGGGCTGAGGTTAAGGCACCCCTACTCACCTTTTACCAGGGTGGTGACTGGCCTGGCATTTCCTGGGGGCTCCCACACCACTGAGAGCTCCACCAGGCCACCCACTCCTGGCAGGGTGTAGTTTTAGGTCATGCCCAGGACTAGGAGCCTTCAAACCATCCCCTACAGCTCCTGCCCTTAACTCCAGGATGTTGTGTTCAGCCTAGCAGCCAGGCAATGGTACTTCCTGCCCTGCCAGCAGCAAACTGCCCTGTTTATACAGGCAGCCATGGAACTAAAATGGCTGCTGCAATTAAGTACCTGCTGGCTTCTTGGCTGGGCCCTTAAAGTGGCAGGCACCAACAGTGCCCTGCCACATAAGGCTCTTAATATGAATACCAAAATGCAGCTTACTATGTCAATATTTTTAATTGTTTGGTGACATTTTTGATGGCCTTAGAAAGTTTCTCTAGAGACATCTAGTGAGCTCTAGGGCTAGGGACAGACATTACACATAAACCGGTTAAGTGATGAGAAACTGGTTTAAACCTGTAACAGAACATAAGTTCAGTGCACATAAACCAGTTTGAAAATGGCTGAAACCAGTTTGAGATAAACCTGGTTGAATGTAGTATCAGACTTAAGAGATTTGGGTCAAACTGGTTTATACAATGTCTGTCCCAGACCCCTTCCTGGTTTAAGTTAAACCAGAATCCCTCAGCATCCCAGATGCTTTGCAGCCCTAGTTTCATAGTAGGTAGGGTTGGAAGGGACCTGAGCAGATCATCAAGTTTGACCCCCTGCCATGGGCAGGAAAGAATGCTGGGGTCAAATGACCCGAGGTAGGTGATTATCTAGCCTCCTTTTGAAGACCCCCAGGGTAGGAGCAAGCACCACTTCCCTTGGAAGTTGGTTCCAAATCCTAGCCACCCTGACTGTGAAGTAGTGCCTCCTGACTCTCCCATAGCCTGCTGGTCCCCCTCGGCCAGTTGGTAGACAGCTACCAGATCCCCTCTCAGCCTTCTCTTGTGGAGGCTGAACAGGTTCAGGTCCCGTAGCCTCCGCTCGTAGGGCCTGACTTGCTGCCCACTGATCATGCAAGTGGCCCTCCTCTAGACCCTCTCAATGTTGTCCACATCCCTCCTGAAGTGCGGCTCCCAGAACTGGATGCAGTACTCCAACTGCGGCCTGACCTGTGTCACATAGAGGGGGAGGCTCACAGCCTGGGCTGGGCTGTGCTCCCTACCCTCCACCCCACCCCCTTTGATGCTCGCTGCTCAAGCAGGAATCCCCGCTACCTCCCTCCTATCTCCCACAGCACATTCCGTAGCCCCATGCACCCTAGGCATGTGGTATGCTAGCTAATGCTGAGAGGTGTGTGTATGTGTGTGTGTTTCCAATTTCACTGAGACAGGCAGACAAAACAGTCTCCACTTAGGGCTTTTTGGAGCTAATCAACAGGTCAGCTGGCAATGTCTCTCCATTCCTTCCTTGGAAAATTCTGTTTGAGAAGAGCTTGAACTAATGAGAGAGGCTTTTGTTTTGCTGATGGGCTGATAAATGCTGTTATCAGCTCCCTGCTGGCTCCCTTGCCTGTCAGGTTTGCAGACAGTATAAAGAAGCAGGGAGAGGGAGACTGAAAAGCTCAGTATCATCAACAGATGCATACACTACAAATCCCCACCTTTGCCTCAGAGTGCTAGCCTGGGACTGGGGTCTGGCAACGCTTCCACCCCTTGAGCAGCAAGTGGGGATAAGCCTGGGACTGCAGGCAGGGTGCGGGTTTACACACCTCCATAATCAGAGCATCCAGCCAGGGCCTGGCCATGCCTTCCCTTAGCTCAGCATTAAAGAAGGGAAGGGAGGGCTGTTGTAGTGCTGAGCCACTTCTAAGCCTGAGCCACTGCAGGTATATGCCTGCATTTCTTCAGTCCAGAGGGAATGTCTGTGCAGTTGTAAATCAGTTCAACCTAGGCAGGTTAGAGTAACCTGCAAAGATTGAATCAATTCTGGCTCAGGCTTTTTGAATGTCTGTCCTTAGCTAAGGGTTTGTCTGGAGAATTTCTTCTGGCAAAAGTGCATATTATTTCAACCTCAGGAACCCTCAGTTTACATTCTACATCTTTCCTCCCTTGCTGTCTCTCCCTTGTGGAAATCCATTCTTCATTCTCTCTCATATCTGGGATAGATTATTCAAATAGCCTCCCTCAATGGTCAGCAGGGCCCACTTTTGTTTCCCAGATAGATCACCACTTGCTGACAGGGGAGGTATAATTCAATCATATGCTTGCTGTTTGCTACAATGCTGTATCATATTTTTCCTTTTGACATTCGTTTAAGAAACATAAATTTAACAGGTTGGCTTACTCTGGGTAATGAGAAGCTTGTTGATGTATGAAACATTCCTAAAATGCACAAAATCTCTAGAAATCCATATAGATTATAGGTGATATTCAAGGATAAAACAACAGTAGATAGGACAGATAGACAGGGCAGAGAATTTTATTAAAAATATGAAACATCTGGGAAGTGCTAATCATCCCAATCAATGTTTCTGAACAGGCAATGAAAGGCAGAAACAATCTGTACATATCCTTTAGGATCTTCAAAGAGGATTTCAGGAATAGCTGGTTTTCATTTTTAAGTGAGGTTTTAACCCACAGGGTTGTGGAGGAAAGTTTGAAATGTGAACCGAGTGCAACTTGAAGAAACACATAAAAAGAAACCTGACTTTATTAATTCTTTAAGGCTAACTTGTACTTTAATGAGGCCTGGCTTATTAATTTTTCATTTTTGGGTAATGCAATACAGGCTTCCACCTCTCCCCTATGGATAAGAAAAGAAGGCACCAGTAGGGTCAAATTTAGAACAAAGGGAGAGTAGGGATGGAGAAATGAAAGGGAAAAGAGGGTAAGGGATGCAATCAGTAGGACTGTGCAAAATTTTGCCCAGTGTTTCATTTCAAAGCTGTTTCAATGTGTTTCGAGCTCAAAACAGCAAAATTGAAATGAAACAAAAGCCTTCAAAATAGCTTCAAAACGAAACAAGGGCACTCAAAATGTTTAACAGGATGACAGGAGGCGCCAGTGGCAGCACTGATCTTCCTGGCGCTGGGTGTGGGCTGTGCCCAGCACTGTCCCAGGTGGCAGGAGCAGCTTCCTGTGATCCAGCAGGCCAATCAGGGGTCCTCGTACCCCCGGGAGGGCTGCGGGGCTCTGCTGACTCCTCCCAGAGGTTCAGGGGCCCGTGATCTGCCTGCCAGATGACAGGAGGCTGGTGCTGCCGACTGGGACTGATGCTGGGCGCAGCCCATGCCGGGAAGATCAGTGCTGCCGCTGGCCCCAGCCAGCAGCACCAGCCTCCCGTCACCCAACAGGCAGATCGGGGGCTTGCCCGCACCCCCGGGAGGGCTGGGAGGGCTGTGCCAGTCTCCTCCTGGGGGTGCAGGCCCCCGATCTGCTTGTCAGATGACAAGAGGCTGGTGCTGCTGGCTGGGGCCAGCGGCAGCATCGATCTTCCCGGCGCTGGGTGTGGAGCAGCCAGCCTATGGGCAAGATGTCGAAACAGCATCAAAACAGCAAAACAATTTCGATGAAATGAAAAGAAACAGTGGTTTCGAAATGAAACAAAACTCGAAATGAAGCACTGTTCCATCGAAACATTGAACTGGAAGTCGAAGTGGAACAGTGCTGTTTCACACAGCCCTAGCAATCAGTATGGCCAGTCATCTATTCACTGGTTGTACAATGGTTTGATTATCTCTTGATTATATGCAAGCCTGTTTCCATTTATTTGCTGTAACTTTCTAAAGTAATGGATTTTATGGTGGTAATCAGGGATTAGAAAGAGGATAGTGTGGTACTGACCACTGGAAAAGAGGTCTAATAAATCTAACATTTACCCTTAATAATGAAGTTATTCAATAAATTTTCAGTAAATTTTTATTCAATAAATTTTGAGAGATAAAAAACCCTATGAAAATGCACAGAGATTGCTCCTGAGCAGTAAGCAGCATAAACTGATAATGAAAAAAAAAAATCAAGCCAAATAAACTTGATTAATTTTTTGGATGAAGTTACAGATGGATGGAGTGGAGCAGATGTAATTTATATGGCTGTCAGAGCCTGCTCTTATTTATAGACATGGAAATCCAGACTAATATCAGTTAAGTTACTCCTGATTAAGACTCATGTAGCTAAGAATGGAAATTAACCTCTGGGCTTTAATGAAACAAGATTTTACTGGGAATATTAATTTGTCTCTGACTTGGTATTAGCATGGTCATGTGGATAGAAACAGACATAATGATCATAGGGAAAAAGTAAGTATCTAACATATTGCATTTGGTGGGAAATGGAACAGCGATTGCATAGACCAGTACTAGTCTGTTTTAGTTTGATGAGAAAAATGGAACAATGATTAGAGCAGCTGAGTGGGAGTCTGGTTTTCTGGGCTGTCTTCAAGGTTGTCAGTGAGTCAGTACATGGCCTTGGGCAAGTCTTTCAACATATTTGCCCCAAGATAGTCATATTAATACTGGTCATATAATAGTCATATATATAGTCATATAATATACCCCATTATAATAAGTCCTGAGGTACTGGGAAGAAGATTTGTGGTTAAATGTATTAACCACTTTATTACTATTAATAAGAATAATGATTAACAGCATTATAAAGGAAAGCCAAGATATTTAATTTACTTGAGTAAATTAATTTATTACAGAGAATTAAATTATGAAGCATTGCCAGCATGGGAGAAATTATAAAAATGGATCTTCAGAAAATTAAAAAATGTGGGTGAGAGGGAGAACTTACATCGGATAACCAGAATGTTTTCCTAATAGGAAGGAATGTGGGATAAAGTTTGTGTATGCATTTCTTTTGATGGAGTCAAATGGTAGTTTTGAGCGAGCAAAGAACATATGGGTGGGAATGGATGGGAAGGATCCATCTGGATCATTGAGTCTAATTCCTTGCCATTGAGGACAGCTGTGGTGGAGCATCGCTTTCAAATCCTGATAGCATTAAAAGTGACGAGGCTAATAGAAGGCACAGAATACATTTTAAATTCTAACTAATGGATGTTTCATTGGGGTCTGAATGTTTAAATATAATTGCACAACTGACTATATAGAACCAGAAAATGAATGCAATAAAAACTGCAGCTGTGAAAATCATGTGTTTTGGGGGGGAATAAAAAAGAGAGATGCTGGAAGGGGGAAAAGATACTCAAACTACTTGATGGAAGGCCTTATCAAAGCCCCACATAAATGTTCTATCTTGGGATGTTGCTAATCAGACATTAGATTTCAGCTGGCAAGATCTTAATGGAAAGCAATTAATGTGGCAGGAATCTCTTTAATGCTCATCTTGAGTGTACTGCAAATATATCTTTCCCAATCAAATGCTCAGAATTTGCAGGGTATGCAATTGGTATAGAGAAGGAAGCCTTTAACATGAGATGAATTTTCTAACTTGGAGAGATAAGCCATCTTTGGTATTCAGCCCAAAATAAATGTTCAGAATAAGCATTGCATATCCAGAAATAAAGATGCCAACATAACCCAAAGGAGCCACACTCTTCTGATAAGAAATACGTACCAGTAACAGCTTAAAAAGTCATAATAAGACTTTTTCTAACTGTCTTTCTATTTGTTTCATGTGAATCCCATTTGCTGTCCTGTCTGCGTAGACTATAAACTTCAGGGCAAGGGCTGTTATTGTTTGCACAATGGGGTCTTGCATCACAGGACATCTGCTTACTTATTGCTTAAATGTAACAAGGTTCTCTTTCACAAATGTTCAAAAAAAAATTTGCAGAACATGCCTGGGCACAAGTCTTAGCTTTCTGTTTTCTTGAAGTATGTAGAGAATCCTGGAGAAAAATCCCTAGGGGTTACCAATGTGGGATGAGATATACATTAAAAATGGCTGTCCTTCTATGACATGTTGTTAAAAGACTGGTACCAGTAGTCCTTGTGCGGTAGGAATTACATTAAGACCTTATGCCCAAAGGATAAAGACTGCTTAGAGCACAGCCAGAAGGACTGTAATGCTCTCTGCAAGGATGGGGGGAAGGGACACTCTCTTTCACCATCACATTGGAGCTACTCTCCAGCAGCGGATCCTCCACAGGGAGTGTAAAGAATGGGGCATTTGTGAGGGACAGTGGCAAATGGCATGTAAGTGGATTCCTCAGCCCTGATTTTGTTTTTCCCCAGTCCATTTCCCTCCCTCTGCCCTCCACACCAGTGCATAACAGGCTCCCATGGTGAGGACACTAATTCATGCAGAGGGTTGACATTCCCCTTGTGAATGCCCTAATTTTTGCCACCCTCTGTCAGTGCAGGAGCTTGAAAGTAGAATTTCCATCACTAAAAGCACACTAGTCCTGATCTTCAGGTGACATCACTGAATGTAATTCCTTTGAAATCAACACAGATTTATCTCAAGTAAGGCATCCATGGAGGACCTACCAGTTGCCTTTAAATTTTTGATGCAAATCTTTTTTATTATTTTTTGTGATCAAGCATATGGTGCATTGCTGTCATTTGGGCGAATAGGGTGAGGGGATGGATAGATCATAGAAAATACTTGTTTCCAGAAATTTGTTTTACTTTTAACTATAAAAAGCACCCCTGCCTTTCCATCTGTGAATGTAACTTTGAATAATAACCCTTTAAAAAAAAAAAGGACATCTGTTCAGGCCCTCCATAAAATGACAGTAACATCAACTTAATGGGGAAAACTTCTAGAAGGAGACTATTATGCTTTTCTGAATAAATTAATGTTATGCAGTTTTAATGGAGGTCTGAAATAGATGTGCGAATTAAAGGGAATATTAAAAGTAGGTGTTCTATAGAGCTTTATGAGAGTTGTCATAAAATTATGTCTTTCAGCTGTCTGTGTAAAGGTCAACTGCATTTTTGTGGCTGGTTGCAATGCTCTTTATCAGTTGAGATATGCTCTGAAGAGGGAGCTCATTAAAGAAGACTTCTGTTTGTTGATGAATAAAGGTATAAGGTATAAGCTGTTTAACATGGATGCTATACGTGTTTTGCTCAGATGGATGAAGTACTCATAAAGGCCCAAGGAAAAGATAGGGCAAGGTGACACCCTAGAGCAGGGCTTCCTAACCTTTTCCTCAGCATGACACCAATTAAACATTGGAAATTTTTTGCAACCCCAAAATGATGCAGACAAGATCAACAAGGAAGGATTCATTGAATTTTTGCTTTTGTGTGTTGCACTCCTTTCATTTCTCATTCTCATCCTTGTTATTAGTTTTACTACTAGAGCTCAAAGCAGAAACTTTTTGGAGAAGAGCATCCATGTTAGATTTCTCTGTCATGTAAAATGTATTTCAGTCAGTCAGTATGAATGTACTGATTTTACGTCTTAGACATACAAGTAGTGCCTTGCGTTGGAGCTGCAGCTGTCATGTGTGGATGCCATGTGCGAGAACTGCATATTTAAAAACAGGAACTGTATTCATCATAATCGGTCGACACTGTTGAACATCTTTGCGACCCCATTTTTTATTGTTGTGACCCCAAATAGGGTCACGACCCCAAGGTTGGGAACCGCTGCCCTAGAGCTAACTGGTTCAGAAATGTATATGCTTTCATAGGTGACAACCTATTTTGTCAGGTGCTATTACAAATAGTTGGGCTGGGAGCAATGAACTCATAAGCACTTTACCTGATTTTGTGGATCAGCATAAATTACATCAGTCCTGAACCGAATCTTTGCTGCCTGGCTCAAGCCATTATTGAAGAGTTGGGATTGCTGGAATATTTCTTTTCTAAATGCACTTGCTAATGGAGGCTTTAGTGGGAAGTGATATAAGTTCTGGCCATTTTGGCTATATGCCCATTGGGAGTTCCCCAAGCTGGCTTCTTTCTAGCCCATTATTTATTGATTTAGCTCTTTCAGTTAGCAAACTGTACCTGGACTTCTACTTGTTTCTGTTGTTGTATTGGTGAATATTTATTTGTAAGATGCTTAGACACTCAACTTTTGTGAACATACAACCTGCCTTTTTGTTCCCTTGCCTGCAGACTTCAATGACCTTTTCCTTTGGCAGGTGTGTGTGGGGTGGCCGGTGGGGGGAGGGAAGGGCAGGCAGGGAGAGTTTTTTGGGAGGGCACAACCTACCTTATAGACTGTAAATAAGGAATTTAAGGCACTAATTTTTGCTATATAATGTTGTCTCTTGTGTGCTACAACCCATTTCAAGTTTGTAATAACATGGGGCCTGATTCTGAGTTCATTAGAGCAGGGGAGACACATACCCAGTCTGCCTCTCTGACCCCTTAAAATATCTCCAGAGCCATGTGGAGATTAGATACAGCCAATGCTGTATCTAATCATCTTTCTGAGCTCTGTGTTTAAGAACTAAACACTTTTGTGATTTTCAGTGGTTGCCATGGGAATCCACACACCATGAACCTGTTTGACTAAGACTTTACAGCAGATAACTTCCACGAAGATCATTTCTATTATATTACTAAACACATGGTCAAACAGCCAAGTGGATACAGTTAAAAATTAAAAGAGGTATCTGGAAGGACTACTTGGCCTTTTTCAACTACTCATCCTTTTCTAAGCAAACCTAAAGATCTCAGAGTAGGATAAATGAAAGTCATATCCTAGGGGGATGTATTTATTTGAAAACAAGAGTAAGCTAAAGAAATTTCCTTGAACTTCTACTTACCTGAAATAGCAATTTCAGGAGTTGCTTATTAAAAATTTCTGTTTGATGGGCTCTTAGAAAGGTGAATGTGACATACAATGTAGCAGTGAGAGACAACCTTTTAGGCAGGCATGCCACAAATGAACCTCTCACCATTCCTGAGTGCCATTATAATCCCCTTCCGAGGCAGCTACTCTGCTTTCTGTTTCCTGCCCTATGGCCCCTGCCTGATCTCCTGCTCTGCCTTCTGCTTCTTGCCCTACCTGCCACTGTGCAGTCTGTCTCCTCCCTGATCTGCCACATGCCACACACAGAGGCTGCCCATTAGGGGTGTGAGAAACAGGCCATATTTGATTTGGATTTGTATTCAGCCCAAATCGAGGACAGTGATTCAATTAATTGATTCGCATCACTGTCCCTGATTTGATTCGGCCAAATCTGAATCTGAAGATTTGATGCTGATTCAGAGAATCAGCGATTTGGCTGCAGACACAGCTTTAAATGTTTTTTCTACATACCTTGACGTACCAGGTGCGGCTTGTGAACGCTGCGATGCTGGGGTGCATGGAGTGTCTCACAAGAGTGCAGGGGGGCACCCCTATGTGCTCAGTGGTGAACCTGGAAGGGTGGATTGGGGAGCATGCTGGGGGGGTGCCCTGCACCCCCTCAGCTTGGTGATCAGCTGCAGGGGGAGCCTGGGTGCCCCCCCAGACCCAGGAGGCACCAGTTGTTGAGCCAGAGGGGCACACTCCCCGGCGGATCTGGAAGTTGACCGGAAGTGCTTCTGGTCCACTTCCGGGTCTGCTGCCAAGTGCGCTGGGGAGCCCCCCATGCTCCTGTGGGATGCTCCATCCACCCCAGCATTGCAGCATTCATGAGCTACCTGCTACCTTGAGGTATGTAGAAAAAATATTTAAAGCTGTGTCTATGTCCAAATTATTGAATCTTTCCGAATCGATTCGGAGGGTTCCGTTTTGATTTGGAGAGATTAAAGGGTCTCCTGATTCAATTCAGATTTGGAAATTTGGTCACTGAATCGGGCTGAATCTCCACTGAATTGAATCAGGAACTGAAGCTTCGCACAGCCCTACTGCCCATGCCATGTGTGGCACTTGTGCCACAGATTGGCCATCCCTGCAATATAGCATGCTTTTCATTAAAGGCCTGATCCAACTCCCCCTATATGGGAGCATCTACATGAGACACTTTCTGCAGTTGCCTAATTAGCTCCATCATAAAGCATCTCTGTCTACATGTGCAGAGCTGTTAACCTGGAGAAAACTAATTAACTCCACTGTAGGATAATACTGCCAGACACAAGTACTATCCTATGGCTGAGTTATTTACTCCACCATGATGCATGTGTAGATGGTGATGGGGCTGGCTGGGACATGAGGTTGCTATGGTGTGGGGGCTGCTGTCTAGCTCTGCACCGTAACACCTTCATGTCCCAGTCAGCCCCTTCACAGCATGTTGAGCTTGGGGAGAGCAGCTCCAGGCTGACAGGCTGCCCCTCCATCCCCCCTGCCAGCCAGGGCTATGCTGCCCTGGCTCAACATGCTGCAGTCCCAGACACGTGTAAACACCATGGCTGGGAACAATAAACTTCAGTATGAGCTGTGCCAGAATTTATTGCATCACACTAATTGTACACGTAGATAAGCTCACTGGCAATGGTAAAAATCCTATTGACTTCAGTAGGACTGGATTGAACCTGAGAAGTGGAAAAAACCCTTTCAAGTTATCTTAAACTGGTTTAGAGCTTATTTCACAAAGAGGGATTAATGGGAGCTAAGTGAAGGGACTGCTTTGGACTGTTATTTAATTATAAAGCACTCAAATGGATTCCAAAGCAACAACAGAAGGATTATACTTAATGAGTTCTTTAATGACATTTTCATTGCTCTCCTGTCCTATGCCCTCCATGGGCCCAGATAGTCTCATTTTGGTGTTGCCATCCTTCAGGTGTGCCACTTTTCTACTGAGTGGGGTTAATAGTTTTGAGTTCTTTACTTCTATTCTAAACACATATGTAAATGTAATCAAAATAGAATAATACCCCTTCTGCTTTAGTGCCTCTTGTAAAGAGCTTGTAATTACAACAATGTTATAGCCCACAGGTCATTAGAAACAATGTACTGTGTGCCAATTTAGTTTTTGTGCAGTGAGCTGTTTTTGCCATTACAGTATATTGCTCTTCTCTGTAAAAAAGTATGTGTCTGTATGTGGGGAGAGAGATTCTGCTTCCAGTACAGTAACATAAATCCAGATTAATTTCAATGCCTCCAGATTTATACCAGTGTAACTAAGAACATAATTTAACCCAGCATAGGAACATTAGAAAATAAATACAATTTGTATAAGTAAAAGAGATTTTAAAAATTCAAATATGACAAATAAAACAGTTAAATGAAATAAGCAAAAACAAGCAGCTTCTCAAAATATTTTATCCCATTTCTATGTGATTTTTTAAATGGTGTGAATTGTGAATGGTGTGAATTGTGAATTGCTTGTGCAAGATACCAATTTGTCAGTTCTGGAGAGGAACTAACTGGCACTGTGACTAACTGCCACAGAAACAGCTTCAGCATAGAGTCTAGCGATCACATATGCATTGAGTCAATGGTTTCCCTCCAGGTCTGGGTTGGGGTACGTTGGCAGATATTGTGGAGAATATCATGCTTTGCCTGCATAAAGGACAACTTTGCACTCCAGAGCTGTCAGTCTAGCATCTTTCTTTCACTATTACTATACTCACTGTTAAGACATATCTGTCTTTATAGGTTTTTCTACCAGATACTCTTGCCTAGACGGTGCTTACATATCCAAATTTGAGGATCTGGCCCTCTGTGCCTATATCTTATTTCCTTCTGAGAGGATGAAAAATTTCCAAATAGAGCGAATGCTGCTGTGAAACCATTAACTGCCATGTACATTCCTTGTCCAGTAAAATAGTCCTGCCTGTCCTCGTGTGGCATATTTCTGAGCTGCAGAGGCCTATCTAAATGGTATGTCAAAAGAGGTGGAGCTTCTGCTTGGGTGGAACACTTCATAAAGTCACATTTCCATGCTGCCCATGCCCAGTACACCTCTCCCTTCCTTTCCTGTCCCTGATTGGCCAGTATATACAAATGGAGCACATTCAGTGTTGGAGAACACACAACTTACTGCTCCAAAAAAAACTTCCCATATATCTTATGTCCAATAAATAAAATGGCCGCTTATACCATTTTCTTTTCTTGCTCTAACTTTAATAATTTACTATTTGCATCCAAGTATATAGAATATGATTTGGAACATATATGCTCTGGCACAAACTTTCTCACTGCCAGCAGGATCCATAATCACAGATGCTAGCAGCTGCCACAAAGATAGTCAATAATTCATACACCCTGGGTGCATCTACACAAGACATTACATTGCCATAGTGATGAGCTACGGTGACATAGCTCATTGCTACAGCAACGTAGCATTGGCAGATACAAACCATGACACTAACACTATGTCACCATAGCAATGAGCTATGTCACCGTAGCTCATTGGTACAGTGATGTAGTGTATAAAAATAACCGTGTGCTGCCAGGACTGTGCAGCACCAGTGGGTACTGTGCAGTCATTTAGTACTTGCTAAATGGGGGACTGTCTCTAGCCACCTTCAGGCTGCATGTGCAGACTTCCCTGTGCAGCCGGGGGCTGCCCAGGAACACCCTGATCAGAGGCAGATCCTAGCCAGCTCCAGGCTGAGTGGGGAACTTTCCCCATGCAGAGAGCTCCCAGTACCCAGTCTGCCATTGCAATCATAGAGTGGGGGCTAGTAGACTGGGAACAATTTCCCAGCCCCCACTCCATGATCATGATTATGGAGCAGGGGCTGGGAGCTTCTTGTTGCCAGGGCAGGGGGGCATTGCCCCCTCCTGGGTTCTGGTGGCAGAGCCCACCCTGGCAGCAGGCAGCTCCAGGGGGCAGAGAGCAATCTCCCACCCCCTACTGCCCAGCTGACTGGGAGGATTCCTCCCAGCTGGCTGTCTACATGTGTTGTACTACACAGTAATTACTCAGCAGTTAATTTGCTACTTGCATTTACAGGTAGCAAATTAACTGCCGCATAGAGCAAAATACTGCTCAGTGGGTGAGCCCAACTGTGCAGTTGTTACTGTCCAGTCATTAGTACTTGCTAAACCACTTTACCACTGTTACTGTGCACTGTTACTGCACAGTCCTAGCGGCATATAGGTCATTTCTAACTGTACTGATCAGTAGCAACAGCAACACGGTTTTTACCCACCTATGCTACATAACCATAGCGATGAGTCATGTCACCATAGCTCATTGCTACAGTGATGTAGTGTCTTGTGTAAATGTGCCCAGCGTAGGCAGTGGAAGGCTGGAGCTAACGGGGCTTAGCCCTCCTAAACAGGGCCAGTGACAGCAGCTCCAGCACCACTGCTGCATTGTGCCCAGTGCCCCTGCTACGTGCTCCTCCGCTGCCACACACACAGCACCAGCATGTGCAGGCCCAGAAACAGTCCTTCAGGAGGGAGGGGTGGGGTCAGGCAGGTGCGCTCGACACCACTCAACCCCCCCCACCAAATAATACTTTCTAGTGCTGCTTATGGAACCCAGTAAGGGCCAGTACATGTAGATAGTGATGCTTACTATGCAGTAATTAGCTATGCTGCTCAGTAAATCATCTCATGTAGATGCACTCACTGTAAAAAAAAAACCCAATGCAGTACCAGCATTTGGGAAACAGAACATAATCTACATTAGTGTGGCAGGATGGCTGGTAGGCTCACCGGCAGCCCAGATGGCTCAGTTCGATTGGTGGGGCATTTCCCTTCCCCACCAATCAGGAGAAGGCAGAAGGCAAGCTTGCCTCACCCTGACCCGAGGGCAGGATGAAGAAGAGGAACTGAGAGGGAACCTTTGGGCCCTCCCATTGGTGAATTTTCAATCATGGGGCAGAGCCTCTGGAAAGGATAAAAGCCCGTGCGCCCGGGACACAGGGCGGCTTTGTGGAGGGATGACAACGAGGGCTGCAGAACAGACTGGTGGAGCTGACCAGCAGGGGCAGAGCAGTTGCCCCCAAAGCACCCTGAAGACGCATCCGTCAAGTGGAAGGCAGCAAACGACTGTGTCCCAGCCCCATGCTGAGGAAGCAATAGTGCTGGTGCATGAGGCCTAGAGAGAGCTGAGGGACTCCGCGGCTGCATGAGGCAGTGTGGCTCCCCATCCCTGTGAGAGGCAGACACCGCACAGTGCAGTGCACAGGGCCTGGAGAGCGTTGACAGACCCTGCAGCTACACGAGGCAGCATGGGTCCCCATGCCTGCAAGAGGCAGAAGCTCCACAGTACACAGGGAGTTGCTCGGGGTGTGGAATGAGCCAAAGGGTGCACATGGTGCACAGGGCTTGGAGACAGCTGAAGGGACTCTGCGGCTGCACGAGACAGTGCAGGTCCCCATCCCTGCAAACGGCCGAGGCCCTGGGTCACCGGATGGTGCACAGAGGGCCTTGAAGAGCAGGCAGGCCCTGGTAGTTGCACAAGGCAGCTTGGGCCTTCCTGCTGCAAGTGGCAACAGGACAGAGTGGCAGCCCCAGTGAGGTAGGAGCTCCAGCAGCCAACCCACAGAGAGAGAGAGAGAGAGAGAGAGATGAGCCAAGCCCACCAGAGCTGCTGACGAGTCATGAGTGCCTGGGTAGAGGGCTGCCATCCCAAGAAGGGGAGAGATGGTGGTTTCCACAGGGGAGGAAGGGCTCTGTTCATCAGGGAAGGATTTGTGCTTATTGAGCCAGTCTATCACGGGGACAAGGTGTGGTTGAGGATGGCTCTTTACCTTCTTCTCCCCTGGTATTATTCTTTCCTTTGGCACCATAGTGGTACCATAATCTGTTTCCTATGCAACTGTTTAATATTGTCTTTATTCCTTATACTGCTGAGTAGTCTGTAAATTGTATCTTTTGCTGTAAACTTGTGTAATTTCATGTTGTAGGGTGAGATGCTTATGAACTGCCTTGCTTTGACTGCTAGTGGTTTGGTTGTTTTACGGGTCTGCTAGAGTACCCCTTGACTATTATTTTGCTTTTACGTGTTTGATGTAGTTACATGTTGAATTTTATTGATGTAGCTTTGTTTATGTATGATCATACTGTTGTTTTATCCCTGCTGGGTTCTATCTGCTGACATATTATTTAAGCTGTGTCTTCTTGTTGCATATTTACCTGCCGGCCACCTGGAAAGCTTGCTGAGTGTAGGGGCTCTACACTAACAGGAGGACCACTGAGGTCCCAGAGCTATGATGATAAAGTGCCTTTGTCTGCCATACCCATTTTGTTCTTGCCTGTGTATATGTTTAAGAAGATTTACTGGCTTTGTGAATTACATCTGTAAATTAAATCTGTAACAGGAAAGCAAAGCGTAACTGATTAACTTGTTAAGATGTTGCAAAGCCTGATGCAGTAAAGCAATGGGAATTCTAGTTTGGTAACTTATAGCTTTTATTCTTGTAACTTATAGCTTTTATTTAATAGTATATTAGTCTAGTAGCGTTCAATGAATTGTAAACCTACAGAACTTTATCCAGTTTCTGGTTTGTATGATCTCTTTGAAAATCAACGTAGGTTTTTTTACCTAATGTATTTAAAAATATGTTCTGAATATTAACCATGAGCAGTGGGAAGCTTCTCAGGTTTTCTCGGAATTGCTTTCATTTCTTATGATTTCAAATTCATCAGCTAAATAATATGGCCTTACGTTTCTGTTCACTGAGTGGATGATCTTTGTTCTATAAAGTGAAGACTTATCTGAAAAGGGCTTTGTGGTTTTTATTTTCTTTTCAAAAGACAAAAGTAACTCTGCTGTCTTGTTGACTGTTTTGGGTTTGTGCACTAAGATCAGGTCCTTCGTGAATAGCACAGTGCTTTTAATGATCGGCACCTGTGGTAGAAATTATGTGTCTATGTCACACATTTAGTTTGCTGTTGCTTGTTCATGGCTGTTAATGAAAATTGAATCCTTTTCCTGTTTTCTCCCCCCTGCAGATCCCTGATTAACTGCAAGCAGGTTTTCCTCATCTCCTGTCTTCACAGGCAGCCTGGTGAGAGACAGGATCAGCACACTCAGCAGCGCTAGAATGCACGTGTTCTTAAAATCAAATAGCTGTGTTTGCACACAGAAGTACTTTTGTTTTGAATGGTGTAGTTTACATTCAGTTTTGTGAATTACTCAGAACCAAAAGGTTCAAATGGCAGTAAAACCTGTTATTTTCAAAGCTTTTGTTTTGTTTTTTAAAATCATTCAGTTTAATTATTTAGAGTGTGTCAAAAATCACTTGGGGAGTCTCATGTTGTTAAACTTGCATTCATCGACTAATGATTGTCCATAACCTTTGTTTCATTCAGAGTCCAACATCAGATAATCAGTGGACATGTCTACGAGACATGTTTACTGCGCAGTTAACTCATTAACTGAGCAGTAAACATCTCAGTGTCTACACATGCACCCGTATTAGGGCACACAAAACTAATGGGTAGTACTTGTAAAATACAAGTGCTACCCTGCTGTGGAGTTTTTTTGTGCTCAGCAGTGTACGTGTAGACACTACCCAGATGGCTGGGGCATGAGGGTGATTCAGCATATGGCTAGCCAGCAGGCAGCCCCCATGCTGAAAGCTTCCTCATGCCTCAGCCAGCTTTTCCACAGCATGTGGAGCCCAGTTGGATCAGTCCTGGGCTGGCAGGCTGATCCCCACCAACCTGGGTCCCCTGCCAGCCTGGGCTGCTTCAACTGGGCTCCATGTGCTGTGCACAAATACATTCTGGAGAAATATGCTCTGGAGTTTGTTGCTCCCAGGCGCATGTTCAAACAGTGCACCCAGGAGCAAAAAACTCCAGAGCAATAAGCTCTGGAGTTTATTCATGTGCATTAATCGCATGTGTAGACATGTCCAGTGCTAATCCATCAGTGGCTCTACATACAGTTTCATAAGATATTAAACAATTACATATGACCTGTATTATGAACTATAGTGAACTGTCAAATAGAATACTCTTGTGGCACACCAAAGACGCAGTACAAAGACACACTAACGGTGTCCCTAAAGATTTTCGGCATTGACCCGGAGTCGTGGGAGCAAATTGCTCATGACCATCCGTCCTTGAGATCATCAATCCAGAACGGAGCACTGGCCTTCGAACAGCAATGCACAGCAGAAGCAATAAAGAAATGCATGGCCAGGAAAACGAAAACCTCTCATGCCCAATCCTCATCACTTTGCTGCGCCTGCTGCAGCATGTTGTTCAAGGCAAAGAACAGGCTTATGAGTCACTTACATACCCTAGCTTCCACCCCTCTCCTTTCTCTTTCCTCTCTTTTCTCCTTTTTCCTTTTTTTCTCCTATTCTCTTTTCTCACTCCTTGTTTCTTTCCCACTTCTTTTCTCTCTTCTCCCTCCTCCTTCCCCTTTCCCTGCTGGATGCAGTCATCTTCACCCGTAAAGGACAAATATATATATATATATATATATATATATGACCTTTATTATATTTTCCATGATGACAAGCCAATAATACTATTAATAATAAATCCCTGAATACTTTTCTGCACATTGGCTTCAGTTGGAGGAGTAGAAAATTCTTCCCATCTGCAGTAGTTTATAGGCTCTGTACTAGTCTATAGGTACATTTGTAGAAGAATGATTTGATTTAAATACCCATATGGAGGGTGTGTCTACATATGATGCTATGTCACTGTAGCAATGCGCTACAGCAATGTAGCATCCACAGGCAAGAACTGGGATGCAGCACCTACTTCCCCATAGCAGCACGCTCCCCTGGTATAGCGTGCTGCTACAGCAAAGTAGCTGCTAAAAATAGCCATGCGCTAAATGTACAGCACAGTACGGGCTGTTATTGCACCGTGATTTAGTACTTCCAAGAAGTAGTACTAAATCACGGCACAGTAACAACATTGCCATAGCAAAATGTGTAGATGTGTCTGGAGAGGAGGAAATTGAATCTAGATTCCCCAACTTCCTGGGCAAGTGCTCCAACCACTAGGCAATTATACAAAATGAAATGGGGTTTGCTCCTTTCTTTACAACTGTGCTCAAAGAGAAAACAAAGGGTGCAAGGATCCAGAGTGTTTGGAGAAGGATCACTGCAGCCCATTGTGAGGTTTTTGGGGGATGGGATTTGAGACTGAGCCTCTGATTTCAGTGTTCCCAATTGATTAGCTTAGTTTAGAGGAACGTGCTGACACTAGGGGTCCCTCTACATGTGCAGATAAAGGCTCTTCTCATTGCTAACATACCACAGATAAAATGGCTCTGTGGGCTGGATCCAGGCCATAAATTGCAAACCCCTGCTGTAGAGAGAACTGGGGCACCTACCTCTGGGTTCTAGATTTTAGTTTGGGGAACAGGTACCTAAAAGTCAGTTGCTACAATATCTATCTTTTAAGCACCCAAGTTCTTGACAGAATTTAGCTTTTAGTGCCTACAAATTCTAAATGTGAAACTTTCAAGCTGTATATTAACATCTGCTAATTTTTAATTAAGTCTGACATTATTGAATATGTCAAATCTATCACCAAACTGAAAGATAAATCAGACAGTTTATTGTACAAGAGCTCACTTCTACTGGAAGTGAAATACATAGTCTTTATCATTTTGGGGATTTGATTTTTCCATTTACATAAAATATTTTTCGATGAAACAAACACAGACCTCTTTCAAATAAATGCATTTTTTGTAATTTATGATAACCCTGTGATTATAGTTGTCCAGTTATTCGGTGTTATGCAGAGGCTATATCCATATTTCTCATTGCATATCTAAATGTGTTGCTATGTGTTTGTAAGTAGTAATAATAAATCTTTGCACTGTTATAGTGCCTTCTCAAAGCAAAGATCTACAAAGTTTGTAGGACGAGATAGTTACAGAGCATGGGATATAGCTAAGATCTCCTGGCTCCCTGAGTTTGTTCTAACCAGAAGGCATCACTGCATCCCAGAATAGGACTTTTGGCATCCTTTTTTTTTTCTTAACTCGGTAATGGTCACTCAACTTTGACACATCTGTCAGAAATATAGAAGCAACATCAGGCCCTTTAAAATCATTCTTTTTAAGTCCATGTGCGTGGCACTATAGTCACACACCAAAGAATCAAAATATGTGTTTTTCATGGATGATACGGCTTGTTTGTAGCTTTCATGAGGTAGGTAACATTCTGACATGTTTTTACCTCAAGGTAGGCTTAAATGCAGAAACTAAGAGGAACTTACTGAACGAAACCAAGTAAAAAAATAAACATATAAGTTCTTTGTGGCAGGATATAAAATTGATGTGCATTAGGTAACTGCCATTTCAGACCTCAGTCCTGCAAAAGAGCTGAGCACTTGTTTGTGGTATTGTATGTCCCGAGTGCTCATTGATTATAGTGGAGGTTGTGGTCACTTAAAATGCAGCAGGTTCAAGTACAATATGTTGAATCGCTTTTCTAATTTATTTCTTTAGATGTAATACTTCATGGCTGAGTCTTGTTTTCTAATTTTCCTATTCCAAGCTAGTCAAAACCCCTGTGAAATCAATGAACCCTTTTGTTGACTTCCATGTGTTTTGAATTGGACCTGCTGAATAACTTTGTTTAGATATGGCATGTGATCTTCCTTGTAGCCTGTCTTTGCAGATCATTCATTGTTTCTGGTTTTACATGTGAAACTTAAATAGTTTAACTCATATTTAGTTATTCTTTTTAAATCACTTTACCTTATGCCTCAGCTGTTGTACTTAGACTCCAAACAAATTTATTTTGAATGTCGTGCTGTTAAAAAAACAGCTCCACCATTATCTTATGTCTTCAGTTAGAAGCAAGCCAGGGTTGACAATCTTGGCAAATGGACCTGGTTTGAAATTCTTCCTTCATATAGAGTTTTAGAGTGCTAGTTACAAAGAAGAGTGGTCATTTAGGAAGTTAAGAACATTTGCTGTTTTGCAGGCATCTCCTGAAGTGCTTAGATAACTAAAAATCTCTCTCTTTACTTAAATGTAATGTTGATGGGAAGGCTGTTTTCTATGCATCTGTTCCATAAAGTCAGCGTGGGTGGAGAACTGAAGGCACAGCATAATGAGCATATTTAACTATGAAATGGAAGATATTTCTTACTGTGGTGCAGTACTAAAGCCATCTCTCTTCTGTCTCTCTGTAGGCAAAAGGTGGTGAGATATATACCCACCAGGACCCCTGGGCAGTAAGGCAGACTTAGGCACAGATGCAGCAGGAGTGAATAGGCAGGATACATCTTGGTGAAGGTATTGTGCTTGGCATATAGACATAATCTAGAGTGAGACTCAATTATAGTGTGTGAGTGCTCTTATTATTGCTTCTCTATAGGAGGACAAAGGTTCAGTTATAGTACTCCTATGCTTCAGACTACTGAGCCATCTACTGTTATAGGTCCTGTCTCTAGGAAGGCGCTGAATATCATCCTTTAAAGAACAAGCAAGGTATAGTAGTCATACACGTAGAGATTGAGAAGGAAGATTTCTCTCCTGATCTGTTGTAAGTGATCACTGAAACATGAGGTTCAGTTACTCTTTTTAATGATGCTCTCTACTGGAGTAAAACTGTTTTTAATGATAAAAAACATGCAACCCTTTTAAAATCATACTCATCAATAGTGTTCTCTGATGACAGCGAATTCCACATGTTGTGTTTTATGGTTCAAATTGTACACTAAAGCTATATTTTTACTATCACTAGACCAAACATATGCAGCTCCCACAGAGGTCATTATTGATGTGCTTCTTTCAACTGGTGAGAAATTATGAGTTCCTTATTCAGTTGGAATTATTCTTTTTAATTGTCACGGTTACTTAGAGGCACCAGCTGTTTCCGACCTGATGCTGATGTACAATGGGATCTTGCTAATCAGCACACATTTTAATTATCTTCATATTTCAATTTGTTTAAATGTAGGTCAATGAAGTGAGAGTTTATTAAAAATCTGATCAGGTAACTGGTGTATTTACAGCATATTTCCATTGACACTGTTGATGATTCACAGGCTGGAAAGAGTCCAGCAGAGAGCAAAAAAAATGATGAGTGGCATGGGAACCATGACTTATGAGGACAGGCTGAAAACACTAGGGTTATTTAGTCTGGAGAGGAGAGTCCTGAGGGAGGATTTGATAACAATCTTCAAATACCTGAAGGACAATTATAAAGAGGATGGAGATGGACCCTGTAAAGTGGGTCTCAGACTTTTCTCTGTGGCTGTCAAGGACAGTGCTAGGAACAATGGCTTCAAATTTCATTAGCGGCTATTTTAGTTGGAGATTAGGAAGAACTTTCTTGCTATGGCAGGGGAGGAGGGGGTAAGCCTGGGAATAGGCTACCTAGAGAGGTTATGGAATTTTCATCCCTGGAAATTTTTTGAAGTAGGTTTGATAGACACGTGGCTAGGATGGTTTAGTCAGGGATGCTCCTGCCTTGAGTACGGGGCTAGACTAGGTGACCTCATGAGGTCCCTTCCAGTCTTCCTTTCCTATGATCCTGTCAAAATTGTTATCAAAGAAGCTACAGATCACTTCTTTGTGTGTTTTAAGTCCTATGACAACACAAACAGAATTTGAAATATTGAAATTTTGATTTAATAAAATGCTAATACACTTTGAGTATGAGCTAAAGAGCTCTCTACTAAGCTCAAGCATTTTAAAATGTCACTATAATACTTTGTTGATCGTTCGATCATTCAAGCATGGATTCTGCAGGGTTCTGAGCACCCTTAGCTCCTATTGTTATGCTTAGCACTTCATAGGATCAGACCCTAATTCTATTCCCCCTTGAAGTTGATGGCAAAATCCCATTGAAATTAATAGCAGTAGGATTAGGCACTGGATAAAACAGGAAAACAAAAGATTTAGATGCCTAATGTAGGCATTTAAGTACCCAAATGTCCACAATTCTACTCAGGTACCTGTACCACCACACCTATATGCATGCCCCAAACTTCTTGAGGCTCTGGTCCCTTCTCCCAGGACTGTTTGTTTTGGGTCCAGGGACAAGAAGCCAGAACGCCTCCTTCCTTGTGCCTCAATAACTAAGCTATAGACTCACACTCCCTCTTGCTTCCTCTCTGACTTGATTAATCTTGAATTCCTTTCTGTACAGTGGCCCATTTTCAAGAGAAGATGTAGAGAGTGGCCCTTGGCAGGGGACCAAGGGTGGTTAGGGCACTCCCTTAGGAAGTAGAAATGTGGGCTTGAACCCTCTTGGGAGGAGAAAGGAATTGAATCCAGATCTCCAGATCCAGATCTCACACTTCCTGGGCAAATGCTTTAACTAATAGTCTTAAAAAGTGTGTGGCGGCACCACCATCTCCTCTGAACATCTGAAAAAACAAAATCACATCTTTCTTTGAAAGAATGGCTGTTAGCACCTGTGCTTAGGAAAGGATTTGAGGTAGTGGATTCTCAGTGAAGTGATACTCCCTGCAGCCCTGAGTGAGGTGCCCAAAGTCTGGAGAAAGGTACAGGTTGTCAGATTCACCCTCAACAGGAAGTTGTACTGGTTAGCTAGGAGCTTCAGTGGCTAATGCAGTGTTGTGCATTCCACACTGGAGACACTGCAGCCCAGTTCCTTGATTGGCTCCAGTTTAGGCCTTTGCTCTATTAGATGACAATCTACAGACCCTTAACCTTGGAGATCACTAGTCATGGGAATAATCCCCTTTAATTCAATGCAACTATTCATGTGATTAAAGATTTTCACTTTCTTAAATGCCTTAATGACTGGACCCTAATTTGCCAAATTTAGTAATTTACAATGGGCCTCTCAATTATTAGTAGAAATTAGCAAGCTTCTGCTGTACACTGTAACAGAAAAGCTTCTAGAGTGAGCTTTAATATAAATTAAGGACTACAGTCATTCCATCTGACATCATCTCATCAACAGAATAATCATTAACATAAAAGATATGACAGCTTGGTTTTAATAAGTTCCGTAGGTGGTAGACAGGAATACTGAAAATCTATAGGCATTAACAGAGTCTGTTTTTTTAATTTACATTATTGATATAATTACAAAAAAATCAAGCTACAGTAATTTTATAGTTCTCAAAGTGGCTAGGATTTGATAACATCTTTCTAAATAACCTGGTAATCAATATTTCAGTAGCAAAAGGATCCAAAAAGCAGATTCAGGTAAAATCTCTGAGACTCCAGCCAGGAAAAGCATTGGACATGTCAGTTTGGCTTTTAAGGTAAGAATGAAGAGGCAGCAGGGATGGGAACTTCTCTCTGGAACCCATCACAGAGCTTCTTGGATCACCTTTTAAAATGAGGTTTCTGCAGATAGTGGACTACAATCATGCCTTGGTTGTGGGCTTTGAACTCTTGCTGTCACAATATTAACTGATACATGACACATAATGGCTGATTTGTTTTATGGACCTTTCCATCAGTGGTCTCAAAAGATATGCAAACATTAACAAATTAAAATTCTCAGCACCCTATGAGCTAGGTAATTATCATTATTGCTTTATTACAAGTGAAGAAACTGATGCTAGAGAGAGGAAATGACTTCACTGAACTCTAAGGCTAAGTACAGATAGTCAAATAACTTGAGGCTGAATCAATTAAATTTTTGCAGGTTAGTCAAAGCTTCATAGATTGAACTAATAAGCCAGTAAACAGACATTCACATTTTGATTTCAGAAATGCAGCCAGATCCCTGCAGTGGCCCCCAGAAGCCAGGGGACGCTAGAGCATGACACCCTGCTTGGCTGGTACAGACAGCTTGGGCCAACACTAGCCTGCCTGCAAGGGGGAGTTTGCAGGGAAGGTACAAAGCATTCTGGGATCCTGGGGGACCGTGAATTAACTTGAATCTGGAGGGGATCTTGGACAGAAGTTCAATAAAGCATTTAACCTAAATCAGTTAAGTCTGATACTACATCTATACAGGTTTATCTTAAACTGGTTTTGGCCATTTTGAAAGCAGTTTATGTGCACTGAACTTCTGGTGTGTAACAGGTCTGAACTGGTTCCCTATCACTTATATGAGTTTATGTGGAATATCTGTCCCTAGCCAGAGTGTCTGTGGCATAGTTGGGAATAGAACCCAGTTTTAAAGAGCTCTCCAGTTAGTGTTTTAGCTTTAAAATGATCCTTTTTCTGCTGAGTAGCGGTCAGTAGTAGTTATATCAGTAACATCCAGAAGGTTCACCCAGGACTCCTATTCAGAAAAGTTTGATTAGCTGTAGCTAGGATCAAGTATATAACTTTGCATATTGGACTCAGTTACTTAGATCAGTTTTACATTTGTTTTGGAATAATGAATATTCTGAATTTTTACCAAAATAGCTCATCAGCTATAGATTTTCATGCTGCTCACTTGATTTTTAAAGTTATTTGAACTTACTGATGAAACATAAATTTCAATGAAAACTTTTAATGAGAACTCTGATATAGATTTGGGGAAGTCATATTGTCAGCATCTTTAAAATGGTCCTTGTGCACTAACATTTCTGATCACCAACGTTCAATTTCACAAGTTAAGCATAAGGTCTCTTGCGTGTTGGATCCTGTGCAATGTAAAGAGCAAGGCATCCTTCTGATCTCTTCCAATGGTACCTAAAAATACAGAGAAAGACCATTTAATTTGAAAATTTAAGTAGTTATGTAGTTGCAATGCAGGGGGATGTTATGGGGCCTAATCTGATTGCACTTAAACTGGTTTCTTTCTAGTCATCTCTATTCAGTTCAGTGGAGTTACTTTCCATGAACACCAATATAAGCAATATATGAATAATACCCTTTGGTATAGCAGGAAAGATATGGATTATACCAGGTGAGATATTCAAGTAAATAATTGTCTACCTTATATATGGGTCCAAGTCAAAGGGCTAAATTCTGCTCTCATACAGAGGTAATAATAGAATAACTCTAATGAGTTATTAGCTTTAAAAGTACAGATCTAAATCAGGGTTTCAAATGCGCAAAAGTTCAGGAGTATTTTGATTTAAGGCCCTCTTTATTGTATTAGAGAAATAACCAGAGACCATACTCAGGATCAGGATGCCATTTGCTAGATGCTAAAGTAAGGAGTCCCTGCCCCAAAGACCTTACAATTAATGGTCCCAATCCCCTGTGACGTATTCTGGTGGACCACTTTGTCCAGGTTTACCTTCCTGACTTCCAAGAGATTCTAAATGGACCTATTCTCATTGATCCAACTGGAAGAGTGGGGATTATTTTTAAGACAAGTTAGTTGACACACCAGTAGGAGAGAACAATAGATGGAGGAAGTTGGAAAGTTTTAGAATGTCACAGAGAATAGTTCTGTGCACAATGTGGTCATTTTAAGTCTTTCAATGTTTTTTTTAATATTATGGGATACTAAATAAAAGTTGATCTAGAGATCAGAAATATTTTGCTGGGGTGTTGCTTCTGCAGAGGAGAGGAAAAAAGCCACCTGCCTGTAATCAGTCACTTCACACTATCAATATACAACCATTGTCTTTTTCTGGTGCTCTATGTTTGCCTGCCTGTGTCATATTTTCACAAGAGTTGGCTGGTATTTTTTTTCAACTCAAACTTTTCTCTCTCCCTATTGGAAAATATCTCACCAGTTCTCTGTTGTGCATGCTTTATGTATGTCAGCAGCTTATTTAGTGATGGCCCTGCCACGATCCAGTTTCTATGTCAGGACAATACTTACAGGACAGAGTGGTATTCTTGAACTAGCACCCAAGTAGCCAATATACATATACTTTAGTTAGACCTGACATCAAGCTCTGGATGCCACTTTCTGAGACAGGCAGGTTCTGATGGATAGACCTCCACCTCCTACCTACGTGAAGGACCTTTGTAAACTGTTATTGTCCCAGTTCCTTTAGTGAGAGCTTGTAATAGGACGGCCTGTACCTTGAAGAGGGAATAGTCAGCTTTGTTTAGAGAGCCCAGCCACAGGGCATTTGGATAATGAGGGAGTGTCCCACTGGGAGTTTAAAACCCCAGGGGCAAGAGAAAGCAAAAAAGGAAGCAAAATGGTGATGGAGTAGTTTCCCAGTAGGAGGCAAGCTTGCTAGCAAGAGGGTGCCAGGCTGTTAAACTGGGGTTAGCGCAGGGGTAGGCAAAGTCTGGCCCGAGGGCTGGATTCAGCCTGCAGCGGACTCCATTTCCCAGAAGCCCCTGCCCACGTCACTGCAGCCAGTTTCCATGGAAACCTCAGAAGGGGTGGGACCGTGACAGTGCAGGGCCAGGGTTTCCATGGAGACCTGCCCAAGCAGCACTGGCAGGGAGCTGCTCCAGGGCTGGGGCTGGGATGTTGTGCTGGTGGCAGTTTGGTCTGGAGCCAGGCAGAGCTGCAATCTGCTGCCCTCATGCTCCTGCTCAGGGCAGAGCTGAGATCTGCCTGCATACACCTTGCTTGGGGCATGCGGGCAGGAGATCACAGCTCTGCCCCAACTCCAGACCACTCTGTCACCACCGCAAAATCCTGGCCCTAGCCCCAGAGCTTGAGTCAGTCTCCATGGAAAACCTGGCCTTGCACTGTCATGGCCCTACCCCTCCTGGGATCTCCATGGAAACTGGCTCCAGTGATGTGGGTAGGGGCTGCTGGGAAATGGAGTCTGGCCACCAGATGGATCTGCCATTTTGCCCACCCCTGGGTCAGAGCCATAGGTCTCTCCTCCTCATGCCCAGAACACACCTCGTGCCCAGAACAGGGCAGAAGGGTTTGGTTTTGTTCAGTAGTTTATTTGCTTGTTGCCTTGCTGTTCAAAGACTGTACTTCGTTTGGGAAGACTGGCTACTCAGGGAGCAAAACCCACATGCAGCAACCAACAGGCTAGGAGACCCGCTTACAGGGCTGCTTTCTTTCTTTTGCTGTCTTTGAGGGGGTCTACACTGAGCTGTATGCCCACTGCATTTCATTCTCACCACTTCTCTTGTTTTACCAAGCAGGATAAGTTATAGCAGATATCATTTTTTACAGGGGCTCTGCTGTTCTAGACACACACCCTTGTATAGACCAAAGGAGTAAGATGCAGAACTGAGGCTTTTGTTATCAAAAGCTGGGAAACCATGCCAGGAACCCACTCTACTCACGTAGACTGAGCAGGAATCAGCAAGCTATCACCAGCAGTCAGAGTCAAGGTTTTACCATCCATAGCAACAGCAGATGTGCTTTCCTAAACGACAAAAACAAACAGCTTTTAATTCCTCATGTGCTGTCACTGGCAGAAAGAAAAGGCTGATACTAAGAAAGAAGCACGTTTTAGTAAGAAATCTGGCATTTCCACAGAAACGTAGCTCAAAAATGGTTCTGTTCTGCATGGCTTATCTTAAAACTGTAGCTGATCTTCTTCGCCTGGCAGAGTTAGCAGCAATAAAAACAAGTTTCAGACTTTAGTTCCATAATGAAGTTACGCAGAAACCAGCTTATCCTGCATACATTGTTAATGAGCTATGGCTGTCTAAACATCACAGGGCTAAACTCCTTGAGTATTTTTTTTCACAGGTTTTCTCTTTCTTTTAAGACACCTGAAATGCCTTTTAAAGTTGAAAAAGCTGTTCACAACTCAGTGGGGAGCTGGTAGAAGTTACTGATAGAAACCCATTTACTGTTAAATGGATTTATCATTGTCCTTTCAGGCAGAGATGCCGAATTCTTGCCAACCTTACAGGATCTGGTTGTCTTCTGCCAGCTGTACAGACAAGGTTCATTCAAGATATGTCTTTAATTAGCATTAGATGGTTAGTCTCTGTGAATTTAAACAGAATGGCAAGAGGTAGAAGTATCTGGCATCTTGATTTGTGTACATGGGAACCATTTCTTCTGTTCTTTTTTTCCTGTTGGGCTGCATATAGACTAGTTCTTCTCCCAGAATAAGAAACTGATAAATACTAGAGCAGACAGTATTCAGGCATTTTGTTTTCAAATAGCCAAGTTCTTAGACTAAGTCTTTAGCACCCTACTTGTTTCCTTCATGAAGATTCCAGTGCATGTGTTGGGGTAAGGGTTCTAGGGAAGGGCAATGGAGGAAGGACCCCTTCAACCAATGGCACTTCCATGGATTCAGGCATGGACACTATTAAGAATCTAAGCCCTCATCATGATATAGGATGCTAGTGGTCCATTGCCCACATGCTGAGGAAGAGGGGCTACTTTTCAAGCATTAACAAGTAACAAATGGCTTGCAACTGACTCACCAGTGACTGCTTGCCTATGACATTTTTCTTAGAGAAAGGATAAAATCTTTTAATTTTTCTGCCTGTGACTGGGAAATTTTTTTGGCAGAGATATCCACTCCACACTTAAATACAACTCCACCCTTTGTAAGTATGAATTGTCACGTACCAATTGCCATATCCAGATATCCGCATTCTTCTGGTTTCCTTCACTTACTCCTGGTCCATGAACTACAGCCTAAATGAAAAGGGGTGGGGTAGGGGGTAAGAGAGGGGGAAGAAATGGGTTTTATCCCAAAGACTTATGTTAATCTTCCTAAAGTTTATAAAATATTCAATTTCCACAAGAAATCTTTATACAATGTAACATTATTTGTATATACCTGATTTGAATTCACATGGCAGGTCATTATTCTCTCACTGATATCCACCAATAGAAGGAAAACTGATCACACCTGCCACTCCTTATGCTTCTTCACCTACTCACTATATGTGTTCCCTTTGCCTCTTCCCACTCTCAGCTTCACAGTGTTATATTTGCCACCACCTGCTCTTGGAACAGACATTCTCTTCTTGTCTATTATGGGGTCTGATCCAAATCCTATTGAAGTTGATACGATTTTTTCATTGATTGCAAAAGTCTATTGATCATGCCTCATGGGTACATCTACTCAAGATATTCACTGCAGTTGTCTAATTAGCTCTGCAGTAAATGTCTCAGTGTCTGCACATGCAACCTTATTACACCACAGGAAACTAATAAACTCTGCAGTAGGTTAGTACTTTTACATACAAATACTATTCTGCAGTAGAGGTTTTTTGTCCACAGCACTGCATGTGTAGACACTGAGCCGGCTGGCTGGGGCATGCGGGTACTTCAGTTTGAGGGCTGCCTGCTGGCTAGCCACGTATTGGAGCACACTCATGCCTCAGCCAGCCCCTCTGCGGTGTGTTGAGCTGGGTCGGAGCAGCCTCAGGCTGGCAAGCTGAACACTGGGGTCCCCTCCGAGCTGGGGCTGCTCTGATCTGGTTCAATGTGCTGTGATCCCAGGTACATGTGTAAACGTGGTGCCTGGGAGCAATAAACTCTGGCACAATATGTGCCAGAGTTTATTGCTGCACATTAATATGCACATGTAGATGTGCCCCATTTGTTCTTTTCTTCAAAACCCTACTATTGTTTATCCATTCTGGATAGAGTTTGCTGATGGTTTTCAATACTGTCTGTCTCTTGGATTGCTTTCCCGGGGTCAGTGATGTGGTTCTGAAGTAATTCAGAATCACAGTGTTTCTTTTGGTTTGTTTTGTAAGGTCCTTTACATATTGAACAGCCATCAGATTATAACAGCCTTATTATACTACCAGATTATACAGCCTTATTATTTCACAAACCAGCATCAGTCTTTGTATCAAGACTGTTGTTTGAAATTAAAGGGTGGGGGGAGGGGGAATGGAGTTAAATAGGCTAATAAATATTTTTTTAAACCTACTATCTTTACTTAACACAAAATGAGGAAGATTATCAGAAGTGTAAATAGAAGTAGTTGTCTAACTCCAATTGACAGTCAATGAAATTGTATCTCTATCATAAGGGCCCTTGAAAATATCCCCGTATCTCAGTGAGAGAAAACAAAAGCTTCTACCTGTGTTTCAAAGTTGTCTCCAAAGATACTCAAGGATTTTTTTTGATTGATTTCTTTACGGTGATCATTTAGCCAGTCTTGGAAGGAAAATGGATCCATGACTGCAGTGGCATTTAGTGGGAAAGGTGTGACTTTCAGGAGTTCATCTGCAACCAAGACAGAATAGTAATAGTAGGGAAGCTCACTTCCACATCTTCTAAAATCAAGTTTGGTCTTTGTTGATGGTTCCAGATGAAAATGTGGATAGCAGTAATCAAGAAGTTAGTGATAAAAGTAACATATGATGTCACAGAATCATAACTTAGTACTTATTACATCAAATACAATGAACATTCCTGTTTTGATGGAAATGCATTTTCTGTGATATGGCTAGTGAATTGTCTTCTTTGTATGCCCTAGACAAATAACAAGAGAAGCCCTGTAAAAGTTGGTTTTGTCCAAATTAAAACTTGTAGGGTTTTGAAAAAATATTTTAAAGTATTGCTTGCATCCAGCAATGACATAACTGTGGTACAAGTGCATTCAGACATTATGGAATAGAGAGACTGGTCCAGAGATTATTGCATAATTCTTGCCAACCAGGTTCTTCATCCCCTTTCCACACTAACCAACAGTGATGAGCAGATTCCCATTTTGTGACTAATGAAGTCCCTCCTGATTTACCCCAGACTAAATGGAATTAGAATTGTGACTAAATGGGATTAGAATTGAGTCGACAAACTCATGTTACCATATGCCTTTCATATTCTCAGAAAAGGACTTCTCGTCATTTTCTCTCCAGTCTGTATTTTAAGATGTTATGAAGTCTTAATTGACCAGAGTGAAACAAGTCAATTATCACAGCCTTAAATTTAATAAATGGTCTTCCTCATGATGTTCCCGCAGTTGTAGTTCAAGTAAATTTCCAGTAGATCTCCTTCATAACTGGCTTAGTTTAAAATATCTAAGAGGGCTAAATGCAGTTTCAGTTTTGGTAGGTTTGTGCTGTGTGTTGCTATATAAAATTAATTTCAATCATTCACCAACCCACAGTAAAGTGCAGAGATAATGCAATCATCTTTGAGAATCTTAGATAGTTTGTTCTGTGACACCATGAGGAATGTCTCTAGGGTACTTTCAAGTAATAATCCCAACTAGATGTAGAAAAATTCACTATTTCCCAAAGGTATTCAGGAAATGAGCACACAACACAGTTGAGCCCTAGTCCCTGAACAGATAATTTAGTGAATGTTATTGTGTTCTTTATGTGGTGGTCTTCTAACTCTCCTAGAAATCACAAGCTTTTCTGAACGTATTATCATGGGATCGGGATCATATCTTGAACATACCACATCAAAGTTTTCCTGAGGAAGCCATCTTGTACATGATTCTAGTACAACAGTGTTTGATGGGTGAGGTCAGTACATGAAAGGCAATGCACTATATTAAAGCCGCTATCCCAGTATAATGGATTGTGTTATGCACAAGGTATTTACATCCATATTTGACGCATAATAATAGGGATGCACAAGGCATTTGCATTTATAGTTGACCTTTAGAAAATAAAGACAAGATATTAAATCCCTTTCAGCAACTTTTGATATGAAGATACTGTCTAGTTTATAAATTTATTTTTTTCTATTAAATCATAGCATGATCAAGTAAACAGGTCAAGGTCCAGATTATAAATCAAAACATTTTTGCTTATTTTGTATTCTCCTTTCATGAACTGTGCATTTTATATCTATTGTTAAGAGAAGGAATCCTTGGATACAAATCTTTTTTTTTGCCATAGAATATTTATCAGCAAAATACATCCAATTCTTTCTCATCCAGTTATTGGACAGTTATTCATATTTTACAATTTTGTTTTAAAATAAACAAAACAAACCCAAACCAGAAGTAAAGAAAACAAAAGAAAAATCCCAGCAAACCCCAGAAATTATATGATTCTACAAGGACAAAATAGTGAAAAAAAGTCATTATAAATCATGTTAATCTGGGACTGCAAGTGAAAATAAGAATTAATCTTGCTTGTGTGATTACTGCATAGTATTGCTGAAGGTCAGAATTTAGGTTATTTGGATATTTTAACTGAAAATTTTCATAGTGGAATATGCCTGGATGTCTTGCAGGTTCAACTTTCATTGTCCTAGATTCATAATACTTATTCTGGAATAATTACCATAATTACTCAAATATAAAGCAACCTGAATTATAGGACAACCCCCCACCACTCCAATAATTTGATTCTATATCTAGAAAATTTATAAATTTGAATTAATTTTTCAGATATAGGATCTAATTATTGGAGGTTTGCCTTGAATTTGACCCCCTTCCACTGCTGCGGCAGGGAAAATTAAATCTTGGGGATCAAGCGGCCCACTTGCCCTCTGCCACCCCAACTTCTTTCTCTGTAGCCTCTTCACCTCCCCACCCCTCATTACTATTAGACTCTGCTCTCCCAGGGCACATGGGAGTGAGGGGAAAATTTGCAAAATGCTGACTGAAATAACCTATAATATTTTAGTTCATCCAGAATTGATGTATTTTGCCTTTTTTGAAACTGCTGCAAGTTTTAGCACAGGTACTCCATAAACATACTTTTAAGCATCACTTTTATACCTACTTATATATAGTCTAGACTATGCATGATATTAGTTCAAAGCCAAATGGCTCATGATTTACCATATAGTTCATAGGGCTGGGCCCCAGCGGAGTCAACAGCATTCAAACCATGGTGACCCCATAACACAACATTGCTCAGTATGTGTGCGTACACCAGTTATCCTCCCACAAAGGATCCATGTGTTAGTTAGTCCCCCACTCATGACTGGAACTCATTGTTCTTGTCCCAAATTCTGAGATCCTCCAAAAATATATATACAAATGAGGCATAGGGCAACCTGGTTCAGCTCAACCTCATGGAGGACAAGGCCACATTAATTATATGTAATAGGCTGAAAGAGGGAACAACAGAATGCCAGACATTTAAGGCTGGTGAAGAAATGGGAAGTATTGGAAATGGGAAAGAAAAGTGCAGCTCAGCTGTGGGAGGGAAGATGAGGTTGAAATGTATTCAATGTAGTGGCTTACCATGACTTGTAAAAGAGTCAGTGTTGGGTGGGATTGCACTTAATGGGCATTACAATATATCTTATTTAGATAGGCTGCACTAACTTCTTGTGGAAAATCCATGCACTCCTCCTGGTGGTGACAGGTTTCAGAAACCTGACCAGGGAAGCAGTTTTCTATGGGCACCTGACCAAACAGCAAGGGACCCTGACAGCTTGCTTCATATCCCGCTTTAGGTATGCACTGTGGAAAGCCAGGAACCTGCTCATAAACAGACACTCAGACCCCACAGTCAAGGACTATATTAAAGTGGGACTAAGTGAAATGAACTGGTACTACAGGAAGACAGAAGAGGATGACGGGAAAGAAATGGCAGACCTCATTTGGTGGAGAGGGGTCTGGCATAGACTTTTTCAGGAGCAGACCCTCTGAGTAGGGCAGTAGGTGAGGTATGGGTATGGAGATGGGTGCGCGGTTGCACGATGCAAACTGTGCAATGGGTTTTTAGTGTGCTTTGAGCTGCCAAGTGAACCACAAGGGCCACTTGGCAGAGTGTTGGAGGTGGAATTATAAATATATTTATATGTATAGAAATAAATATTTTTGCAGAAAGAAAAGTGGTATGTTCCCACCAGCATTTTTGCTGCCATTGGAGGGTGTTGGAACTTGCTCTGGCCTCTCTGAATGCCAGCTGACATTATAGTACCTCCAAGCTGCTGCCTGTTCCCTCCTAGGGGAGTACTTGCCCCCCATTTTTTTTAAAGTGCCACATGCACATACAAAGGTTCCTATCAGCATGTTTACCCAATATGGCCATGTGTTTTATAGTCATATTCAGTGTTGTCTGCATTTAGTCAACTTCACAGTCAACTTACCAAGCACATGCTGCTTTTGACAGAAGTTTAATGATAAAAATATATTTAATGAGGCTTTCTTGTATGTAAATGTAAGACAAAGATCTGGTTTCATGCTGATTGGAGGAAAAAAACCCTCTTCTTATATTCAAGTAAATACAGTGGAAAATAATGTAATGTTCTTTATGGTTAAATTACAGATCCCCAACTTCATCTACATCTTAGGGTGCAAACAAAAGTGACAATTTTTGCCCAGTCTCACCACAGAAAGCAGTTTATAGCCGGGACCAAACAGAATTGCACGCTGCAGACAGTTTAAAAAATGGCTGTTTGGGTGAAAATCCGACCCCTCATTTCATGAGGTATCAGGTGAACATGTTTCATAATGTAGTATTTTCTGTAACTTGTGTCTATGGAGCTCCCAGCCTGTCACTGTTTTGAGAATGGAAGGAGGGAAGGGAGCAGATGAAGTTCAGTCAGGTGGGGGGTTCAGTTTCCCCTGGAGGGTGGGGTAGGTGTATTGGAGACCCCCTGAAGTGGGGGAGGGGGGATGCTCCAGTTTTCCCACTCCACCCTTCAGCACTGGCTGGGGAGCGCCAAGAACAAGCTCCCTCTGCTGCCTTTCCTTCTCCCATTCTGAAAACAGTGAGCACTGGCAGAGAGCCATGACCATTGCTATGGGAACCTGCCTCCAGGCTCCCACCTCGTATCTGGATTCCCCTCCACCTGGAACCAATAGTGAACTTCTGTTTGGTCTGGAGTAACACTGTAACTCGGAACGCTTTGCAGGAAATGTTCTGAGTTACAGCTGGGAGTTGTATTTCTGTCTGCACCCTTAATGTACCTTTTGGCTGGGAACATTAATGAAATATAGGTGTACAATTCTATTAGAAGACACATCCAGAAATACCAGCAGAGGAAAAAAATGAGGATGTTGCACTGTGCTTTTGGTACCATTAGTTAGCTAATTGATTTTTAAGTGTTTTGTTTGGTTAAAACTAATACTCTCCCCAGTTAAATAATATTGAGATAGCTGAGTTATTTCCACTGTTGGAGCAAAACATATGCTACTGCTAAAAAGGTTTTTGGAGCTCCATAAAGTTGTATGGTGAGCGTGCTCTAAACTGAGATGTGGGAGACCTATGTTTGTTGGCAGTCTAACATTTCCCTGGCCATGATGGGAGGATGATAATGAGATACAACAGCAGGACCAACTTCTGCTGAGATACACTGCTTGGCAGCACTGAATCTCCAAATCCGAATCGAATCACGAGACCAATTAAAAGCTCCGAATCGATTCAAAGCATCCAAATTGATTCGGAAAAGCTTCAGAAAAGATTTGGCCAATTTGAATTCAGAGATTCAAGCAGCTGACAGCTGCTTTCAGCTGATAAGCCTATTGGTGTTGGGGGAGGGAGGGATTTGGGCTGGGACAAGCTGCTCTGCAGGGACGGGGAGCACATTACTCAGGAAGCAGGCGGGAAGGCATGGAATGTGGGTGCGGCAGTGTTAGGAGCAGGGGCTCTGCCTTGCTACCACTTGCCCAACCAGGGTGGGGGGATGGGCGAGATGTGGGCACAGCTCGCTCCAGGTGGAAGGGGCAAGTGGCAGCATGGCATAGCCTCCGCTCCAAGTGCTGTCATGCCTGCATCCTGCATCTTCTATGCTGGCTAGCAAGTGGAGGCAAGGCAGAGCCCCCATCTGGCCCCAGCCTAGTCCTGGCACTTAAAAAAAAAAAGCCCCACACTCACCAGCTCTGGCAGCAGCAATCGGGGGCCTCTGAGGGCTCAAGGCAGAGCCCCCCCATGCAGCACGGGGCAGTGGGGGACAGCGAGGATCACCTCCCCCACTTGACACCTGCGCAGCAGCTGCCCCATGGCGTGGGTGCAGTGCAGCTTGGCAGGGCACTGCGCACTGTCTGGGAGCTGGGGTGGCTCCACCTGTCAGATGGAGTCTGGCAGCGCTCAAGTCCAGCTCCCAGGCAGCGTTCAGTGGCTTTTGCGGCCCCCCCGCCCCCCCCGCGTGCCCTGCCGCACAGGTGCCGGGGGGGGTGATTCCCACTGCCCCCCACTGCCATGCACTGCATAGGGGGGGCTCTCGCATGAGCCCTCAGAGGCTCCAATCACTGCTTTTGCATCCAGTGAGTGGGGTGTTTTTTTTTAAAGCTCTGCACTCACTAGCTGCAGGAGTGGTGATTGGGGCCTCTGAGGGCTCATGGAAGACCCACCCCCCATGCAGCATAGGGTAGTGGGGGGCTGCTGGGATGTTTGAGGCCAAGGACATGGACAGACATTACATTCATGCTGAGTGAAGAACCTTTCTCTAGCAGGAAAGGAAAGCATATCACTATTCAAGGGATTCCTTAGAGAATTGACTATTCCATAAGCAAGTTGGATCAATTACTATGAGGAAGATCTTCCTCCTCTTGCACTACTTGAACAACACGTCAGAGCAGTCTCCACGCTTGTGTACAGGCACCATTTGTGATAAAGGCTGTCCTACTGCATTTGAGTCTGGCTCATGAATGGGGCCCAGAGGTATCAGCTCCATGAAAATAATTAATAATGAACAATGCTTATTTGCCTGCTAGTGATATTTTATGGCACTTAATAAAAGGCATATCTACATGAGATGTTTACTGCAGAGCTGACTAATTAGCTCCTCAAGAAAGTCTCAGCATCTACACATGCAGTCCTATTAGGCCGCAGGAAACTAATTAACTCCACCACAGGTTAGTACTTGTCAATACAAGTACTATCCTGTGGTGATGTTCTTTAGTGCACAACAATGCATGTGTAGATGGTGATACGGCTGACTGGGGCACAAGGCTGCTTCCCTGCAGGGTATGCCAGGTTAGAGCATCCCCAGGCTGGCAGCCTGGCCCCTGGGGCCCCCTGCCAGTCAGGGCTGCTCCAACCCATCTCAACATGCTGCAGTCCCAGGTGCACATGGAGACACGGCACCTGGAAGCAATAAACTCTGGCACTTTTTCAAAGGCAGGCAAGGTAAGCAGGTCTTTCTTCACAGCCTAAACAACCAAAGAAACTGAATATTTCTTATCAGCCCTGTGACTTTTGTTTTGGCCACTTCTTTTTATTCTTGATCTATCATGCTTTAATTAATGTCAAGCTAAATGTGCTTTTTGATAATTCCATAATATTGATGTGATAATGGGGCTCAGCAAGGAACAAACAAAAATTAATTTAATTACTGGGGGAAAAAACATAGTAGTAATATGTAAGATGATAGTACTACCATGTTAGAAAGCTGCAAGCATTAGCATATTTATCCTCCAAATGACATATTAAATGGAACATCAACTCTAATATTTTCTTATGTATCTTAATATTGAGGAGCTCCATTTAAAGAATTCGGCAGTTAAATCCATTTTTGTAATTCGTTGCTGTTAAATATTTATACCGTAGCAATTCAGTGTGGAGCCATTAGTGTTATACACTTGATGTGCTCTTTCTAGATTTGAAATGAAAAAGTAAGACAATATTGTGCTAAACTGAACATACGCCAGGTTTGCTAAAAGGATTTATAAAAGAAAATTACACTTTAGAGAGAAGGTCAGTTTTGCTTAAAAGATGAAAGATAATTAAAACTAGGAATATATGGCTGTGCCAAAGAGATTTTGGCGGCCATGAAGGAATTGCCTGAAAGAAACCTTTTACAAGCTCAAATTCCAGAACAGGGATATCTCCAATGTGTCTTTGTAGCTCCTCAAAGAAACCAGGTTAGAGAAAAGCAGCAGCTCCTTCCTTGCCCACCCTCTCTTCCCATGCCAGGGCTGCCCCTGCTCCTGCCAGGGATGCCCAGTACCCTGCTGCTCCAGCCCCTGCCAGCGAAGACCAGCACCCCATTCTCCTGCTGGCCATGGTGCTGGCCCCAGAAGGACCCCCACCCCCACCCGGGCCCCAGGAATACTGTGCACCTGCCAGAGGGGGCCAGGGCACCAGCTATGGAAGGCCCTGGCCAAAACCCTCCTTCTGCACTCCCTTCTCCAGCCCAGCTGTCCCACTGCCCCCACACTGCCTACGCCCTGCCCACCCCCAGCACCACTCTCAAGACACTCACATGGTTGAAACAAAAAACACTTTATTACCCTCACAACACCCACCCTCATCCCTCCCCCCTCAACC
The DNA here is from genome assembly GCF_000455745.1 of Alligator sinensis. Lineage (NCBI taxonomy): Eukaryota > Metazoa > Chordata > Crocodylia > Alligatoridae > Alligator > Alligator sinensis. Next base: position 365,827 of record NW_005842047.1, read on the forward strand.
AACAGAACCCCTCCACCACCCTCCCCACCCACTACCAACAAAAAAACCTGATTACAAATGGAAAACTAGATACAATATTTTGGGTCTTTGAGCTCAGAGTGGGGTCCTGTGGGGGAGGGGTCTATGGGGAAGAGCCCCGGGGCAGGTGCCCAGCAACCCAGTCTTGGAATGTTCCCGCACAGGTCTGGGGCCATGGAGAACCCAGCAGGTGGCAGACTTATGTACAGCCAGGTCTTCAGGGGCCTGGTGCAGGGTAGAGTGGTGGGGCCAGGCCCAGGTGACTGGCGGCAGGTCCAGGGTGGGGGTCCAGTCAGGGGGTCTGGAGAAGGAGGCACCACAAGACCTCCTCCCCGGCCCAGGCAGGGGCCTGCTGTGGGGCAGTGGGTGGGACCCAGAAGTCCTGTAGGGCCATGGTGGGCATGGACATAGCCACCTGACCCAGGAGGGTGTCCAAGGCCTGAGAGTCAGCATCTCCCTGCTGCTACTCTCTCCTTAAAGGCCAACTGCTGGGCTCCTGAAGACAGAACAGGCTCCCTGGTGTATTTGCCCCAAGGCACAAAATAACTGCAGGCTTTTATACCCTGAAGCTAGGGACTGCTATTGAGCAGCACAGCCCTGGAGCAGGAGAGGTGGCCAGCCAGAAGCCCTGGGGCTGGGCTCAGCCTGGCCCCCTAGGGGCTGGGCAGATCCAGCACTAAAGTTAATGCCAGGTCACATCTACACATGCGTTACTGCACATTAACTAATCGTGCCCAAATTTGTTGTGATTAGCCATTTTTACTGCATAGTAAGGGTATGCATGTATAGACATGCCCATATTTTAACTCCTGACATGAGCAAGGCAGTTGGCCCACTGATTCTCTACCTCAGATGAATAAATCTAACTCCCACGCATGGGCCTAACTCCATCAGTGCTGATGCCTTTAAATTATTTAAATACCTGGAGACAAATGAATTATGGTTGATGCAATCAAATGCTGTTCTAGACAGATTACTTTATTGGCAGCATCATTAAATATCTAGGCCAACTTTTTCAATTGCAGTTGACAATTAACTAACTATTCTGAGAGCTTAGTTTTCAAGCCCCAATTTAATAGAATTATTTAGGACAGTATTAAAGCATTGCAATCCTGACTTGGGATGAACTTGAACACATTCTTAAGTGCTTTTGTGAATCAGAGCCACAGTGAAGTCAGTGAAAGTCGTAGGTGCATCTGAAAAATCAAACCACTACATCAGGAGCCTAAATATAGACTAAAGGGCCTAACTTTAACCACACAACTTTGAAAAATGCTATTTAGAAAACTCTTCTTCCCTTCTTCCCTCTTCCCCTGCCCTCACAGCTCCACAGACACATGCCTCTGCTCAACACATCAAAGTACCTAGGCCTAACCTATATTTTTCAAAAGGGACTAGTGATTTTACATATCCATTTCAAACTATTTTAAACATAGGCGACTGGTGCCTCCTGAGTCTTGGGGAGCACCAGATCGGCGACTGGGTGGGGGTTGCCCTGCAGCAGATTGCCTACTGGGGGAGTCCTCCCATGGCCTATTTGTCAACTGGGGGGGGGGGGGGCCCCCCCCCCCAGCCAATCGCCGATCCAGTGGTAAAACTGGAAGGGCGCTTCCAAGGGGTGTACAGCGGATCTCAGGGGATGCATGTGCACCGATGTGCACCCCCTATGAATCACCAATTATTTTAAAGGGGCTTGATTCCAGAGGCTAGCTTCTCAATACCTTTGAAAAACTTGTCTGTAAAACTGAAGTACCTAACATTGGTAGTCAGTTTGAAATCCTAGGCAAGAGCACTTATGTAACATATAATATGAACACTGAAACACTTGGCTTAAAACATGGTGCTTTCTCAGTGTAATTATTGTTTCCCTATGTAACTGTATTTGTTTTTGTAGCATGCCCCAAGGATTGACATGGCTAATAATTCATTACGGTGTATGCAACAATTTTTTTGTGAATTTTTTTTCACGTCACTGAATCCATGCTGGAAACCTAATACCAGGGTTTTCTTGTTTTCTCTGATTAAAACAAGGAAGAAAACTTATAGAACAGGGGTGGGCAAAATACTGCCCATGGGCTGGATCTGGCCCACCAGGCCATTGTATCGGGCTGGCAGGGCCCCTAGAAAATTTAGAAAATTTATATGTATCTGCCCTCAGCTGCTTGTCAAAGATGATAGCAGCCAGGGGCAGTAGGACCCAGGGGAAGCCACAGCAGGCTGCTGCAATGGCAAGGCCCACCCAGCCCCACCCTCTAGCCAGAAGCCCCTGCCTAGCAGAGGCTTCTGGCCTGGGACTGTGGGGCTGTTCGTGCCTCCCTGTGCCAGAGTGGGAAATTCAGTTAACAAAGGAGGAAGGGGCAGGCAGGAAAGTGGGGAAAGCGGTGGCGGGGGTGAGAGGGGTGGAAGCGAGTGGCATGTAGGATAGTGGGGCCCATGCCAGTGGCAGCAGGGCCCAGAGTGGGGTGGCAGAAACTCAGGGCATGGGCTGGCAGGGGTCTATGGAGCCTGGCTGGGCTGCACCAGCAGGGAGAGAGGGGAGCTGTCCCAGCTCCATAGAGCCCCAGCCCGCTGGGACCCCGCGCTCCTGCTACTCCGCTTTGGGCCCTGCTCATACTGGGCCTGGGGCACTGGCATGGGCCCCATACTCCCATCTGGCTGCTGCTGGCTGTCATGCTCTCAATTGCTCCCAGATCCACCTGCCACAGCCTCACGGTACAGGCAGGGACAATCACAAGCAATCCTGACCCCACTCTCACCCATCCAGGCTGAGCAGCAGTGGTGGCGGGAAACAAACTGCTGCTCAGCATGGGGGAAAAGCAGTCCCTTCCATGCCCCTGGGCTGGCACTCCCTGTTGCAGCTGCTCAGAGCCTATACACAGCTGTCCTGCCTCTCTGCCATGTCACCATTGCCCTGTGGGATGGTGATGGCAATGGAGAACAGGCACAGGCAGCCCCACATGGGCTCCGAGCAGCTGCTGTAGGGAGCACTGGGAGGGGGAGTGGGAGGGGCTGCTTTTCTCCCCCATTGAGAAGCAGTTTGTTTCCTGCCACTGCTGCTAGCCTGGGCCCTGCACTGGCTCCGGGCTTGCCTGGTGGGCTGAGTGGCAGCAGCAGCGGAAGCAGCTGGGCACAAACTGCTGCTGGGGCGGAGGAAAGCACACCCCGCCTGCCACTCCTTGCTGCCAGCTCTGTGCTGCCAAAGGCAGCAGCAGTGGCCATGTAGAGCAGCTGCCCTGGGCAGCACAGAGCCTGTGGTGAAGGAGCTGCATGGGAGTCTGTTGTGGTATTGGCTAGCAAACACTGCCCAGCGGTGGCAAGAAGTGTGTGGGAGTGGTGCTTTCCTCTGCCCCAGAAGCAGTTTGTGCCAAAGTGCTGCTGCTGCCACTGCTGCTCAGCCCAGCGGGCAAGTCTGGAGCCAGTGTAGGGCCCAGGCTAGCAGCAGCAGTGGGGAACGAACTGCTGCTGAACGGGGGAGAAAAGCAGTCCCCCCACTCCTGCTGCCGGTGCTCCCAGCGGCAGCCATTTGGAGCCCACACAGGGCTGCCTGTGCCTGCTCTCCGTTACCATAGCTGCCCCACAGGGTGACAGTGACAGTGATATCGTGGAGAGACAGGACAGCCCTGGGTGGGCTCTGAGTGGCTGCAGCAGGGAGCACCGGTGGCGGGAGGGGAGGGGCTACTTTTCCCCCATGTGTAGGTTGTTCCCTGCCGCCACTGCTGCTCAACCCAGATGGGCAAGAGTGGGGTCAGGGCTGCTCACAGTCATCCCCACCTGTACTGCGGGACTGGGGCAGGTGGAACTGGGAGTGAGCAGGTGCATGGTAGCCAGATGGGAGCTGTGGCTTCCGCTGCTGGCAGTCACGTGTAGGTGGCAGGGCAACCCCAGGAGGGAGGCAGCTGGCTCTGTATGCCCCATCCCGTTCCTGCCACCATGGCTGTGCCTGGTAAGGTGATGCCCGTGCACCAGGTACCGGGGTCCATGGCCATCTAGCCAGGACCCTCCAGTCCTGCCCACAGCTAGGAGTAGGAGAATGCAGCCAGAGAAATGCCCAGAGTGAAGGATGGGGAGGCAGCTCTGCTGCTTCCTCCTAGGAAAGGCAGCAGAGCCTATTCCTTCCAGGCAGCAACAGCTGGGTCCCCCTAGTTCACTGCCTGTGCAGCTCCCTCCCCTGCAGGGTCCCCTGGTGCCCCAACTGGATCTGATCCTCACAACCCAGCCCCCTCCCCATAAAAAATAAATTTAAATATGTAAATTAAACTTAAATCTGTAAATTATACAGTTTGCAGGTCCACCGTATAAAAAGGTTGGGAACCCCTGCCATAGACCCCTGCCAGCCTGCACCCCATGCTCTTACTGCCCTGCTCCTGGCCCCACTGGTGCTGGCCCTGGGGCATTGGTGCAGGCCCTGTGCTCCCACACACCCACTCACTTCCACTCCCCACCCACCAGCCACTGCTTTCCCCACTTGCCTGCCCACCCGCTGGCCACCCTGCATTCTGTGGCTCCCATACCCACAATACCATACCCACCCACCCACAACTCCCCACAAACCCCACACCCACCCCATGCCCCCCATACACCCATGCATACCCCACACAATATACAAGTAAGACTGCATTTTGAGCTATTATGCAATCACTTCTACATATACAGCACAAACACACACAAATCAGGACAAAAATATATTAAAAAAATTAAATTAACATATATTATTATGGGTGTTTGATTTTTAGTATATAATTTTTTCCCCCTAAAATGGCAAACCCTCTTTCCCAAAGGAGTATGTGCAGGGCAAGGGGAGGGAATTCCAGTGGCAAAGGTTGGAAGTGAAGGGGGTGGGACTTCTGGTCCCAAGATGACAACAAAGGGGCGGGGCCCCTGTCACAGGGTGAGGCTACCCATGCGGCCCTCGACAGCTTGTCAAAACTCAGTAAGCGGCCCTCCACCCAAAATAATTGCCTACCCCTGTTATAAAAAGAAGGTGGTGTAGCCAACCAGAAGGGATCTGTAAGGCCAGCCACTGTATGCGATTGTTTCCTTGCTTGAGTAACTAGAGTTAGACCAGATTCTGCCATTCCCTTTTTGAGAAGATCTACTGGGTATCATCTGTGTCACTGCAGTTCAGAGCATCAGGTGATATATAGAGAAAAAATTACAGGACTAGAAATCTGAAGCCCTTGTTCAGTTTCTGAACGTGCCTTGTTTTACTGCGAGCAAGTCATTTAATATAGCTATGCCTTGGTTTCCACTTCTGTAAAAGGGGAACAATGATCCTTCTTTTACACAGCTGGGGTGAAGCTTACATACTTTTGGTAAAGATCTTTAAAGGTGCAAATTGTTATTATTACTGTTAAATGGCCCGAAAAGGGGGAAAGAAGAAATGAGTGGATGGATTCCAGCAGTGGGTAGTCCATTCTGGATGTTGCTGTCTGGGAACATTTGAAAGGAGGATAAGGAAGAAAGAAGCTAACTTATTAAAGAAAATGAAATTGCTGTGTAACTGCTCAGAGTTTTAGTGCTCTTTGAAAATATTATGTTTTCTTTCCGAACTTTGAACAAAAAAGGGAGAACATCTTTATGCACTATTTTTCTTGATTTCCCTGACAGTTTTATTATGTACATTATGTGCAAAAGGGCAGCAGTGGCTTAGTTCCCATGGTGAAGCATTAGGACAGCTTTTAAAGATTATGGTTTGTGCTCTGCCTTTGAGGAGGCTCAGCTGAGAATATTTCCAAAGAGGTAGTTTTCTGCCTTGGGATTTTGTTGTTGTTGTTGTCAGAGAGTTTTGTGTTCAGGCTGCTTAATGAACTCCTCTGTGTGTTGTTAGCATTTGGGAAAAGCGGGTCCAGAATCTAGAGATTTGTACACTACTTTAAGATTTGCACTTACAGGCTTAGTGGAAGTTTTCAAGTGGCAAACTATGCAAAACAATGTATTTGACAATGCATACATCTATTTTCCTTTATTTAAAAAATAAAATAAAAGTATCCAATGTTCGTAATTTAATCCAGCTGTGGCCCTCCATATTTGTCCACTCTGGCAAGTATAGCCATTTCTTCCTCTGAGCTGGCAATATATGTTGAAGGTAAGAGCATTTGGGGGATAGCTGGCTCCATGGAGCTGCTTCTTTCCCACCCCAATCTGAGGTGAGGTTTTAGGTGAAGCATTGGCTTTGCCCTCAGCCACAGGCCACCAGTCCCTGCTGCTGCATTGGCATGCTATGGGACTATGCATTGCCAAATGTAGGCCTAGCACATGGCACTTCTAAGGTAGGGGAAAATGCAGGGGTAGATTGTCACTGAGTCAGTCACAGTCTGCTTCCTTTCCTACTCCTGGGGCAGCACAACAACATACTGTTCTTTCTTTGGGGATGCTGACAAAACTAAAATTTAGTTGTTAATTAAAAAAAAATACAATCTGCTGAATGTCTTGATGTGTAAATAAGAAGGCCAATTTTTACAGCTAAACGGTGTTTTGTTTTGGTACCCACAGTTTGCATACCCACAGCACCTACCATTTGAACACTGCCACATGCCCTCCAATGTACCAGTGAATTTTACATATCCCTCACTGCATCCTTATTTTACTGATGCATAGGGTTACCATATTTCCATGACTAAAAAAGAGGACACCTGTGGGGGGCAGGAGTGTGGAGCAGGGGAGGGGGAAGAGAGAGGGAGGGGGAATATGATTGGTGGGGGGTAAGATATGCTTGTGCCCTGCCTCTGCCTTTCACTCATAAGCCCCTGACCCCCAGCCCCTCACTTCCAACCCGCAGCCTCTCCCTCTCCAGCTCTGCTGGTGCTTTTTGCTCCCAACCCGCAGCCTTGCTCCCTGCAGCACTGCTGGTGCCCCTCACTCCTGACCTGCAGCCCCCTACTCCCCGCAGCCCTGCTGGTGCCCCTGACTCCCAACTTGCAGCCCCTGCCCCCCCAGCCCTGCCAGTGCCCCTCACTCCTGACTCACAGCCCCCTGCCCACCAGCCAAGCCGGTGCCCCCAACTCCTGACCCGCAGCTCCCGCCCTCCACCAGCTCTGCTGCCCACTCAGCTCCTGCACGTGCTTGCACATACTCTATTATCTGGAAACAGCTTGCCAGGGCTCAGATGCAGAGCACATGACCCCTGACAGCCAATCACCTTGCCTGCTGCTCCCAGCCCCAAGCATCCAAGCTGCTCATGCCTGGGAAAAGCCACAGGCACAGCAAAAACCTGGATATTTGCTCTCATTTAAAAAAAACCCACCTGGATGGATGACAAGGGGCCAAAAAAGAGGACATGTCCAGGAAAACCTGGATGTACGGTAACCCTAATAAACTGAGACACCTAAGGCTGGCTTCCTGATATTAGTGGAAAGCTTTCTACTTACTTCTGGATCTTTAGCCTAGGCTTATAATGTTTAAATGCAATGTTTTTCAGAAGAGGGTGTTGATTATGGAATTTTCAGTTCTGGGTACCAGCCTGATTTACCTGGATTTTTTTTTTCTAATTAGACACACAAAACTGGTGGTCCACCTACTCTTTTCTTTTTTGTTTAAGTGGCTTGCCCATGTGATATAGAAAGTGCATCGAAGAGTCATATGCTTGCAAGAGTCAGGAAGACAGCTCAAGTCATCTGATTCCCAATCTTTTTAACTGCCCCACCCATCTCTCATTCAGTCATTAGCTTTTGACTTTTCAAACTGTGCTCCTAATAACATTTGTAGCCAGAGGCAGGATGAAATAAGGGGCTAGGAATGTCCACACCTCTTCTGTGTCACCATTAGCTCCCTCACCGTGCAAGTCACCCTACAAGGAACAATGTTCTCCAGAGGCATAGCAGTGCAGCTTTGCACCCAGGGCACAGGCAAAACATAGGGTAGTGCTAGCTGCTGCAGCGCTGATAGCAGTGGTGCAGTCACCTGCTGCTGCAATAGTGGCCATTTTTGTGGCCCCACCCTGCCCCCGCAAGTTGGTGTCTGGACTTGGAGAATGTTGATTCCTTCTCCTCCCTCAGTTAAGCTATCGGTGCACTCCTAGACACAGTGGGTGCATCTATATGAGACGCTTAACTTTGCATTAGCATAGTTTACTGAGAAGTAAACATGTGCATCTACACATGCATGTGCTTACTTTGCAGTAAACTTCCTTAATAATGAGTAAATTTGCTACCTGCAAATGCAAGTAACAAATTTACTTGGCATTAGTAAGGGCACCGTAGTGCTCATGTAGATGCCTGACCGGGAACAAAATCTGGGAGCTTGTTCCCTGCCACCACTCCATGATTGCAACTGTGACTGCACAGCAGGGGCTGGAAGCTCCCTACATGGCAACAGTTCCCCACCCATCCTGGAGCTGGCTGGGACCTGCCCCTGACCCCTGACTGGAACAGTAAATCTAGGCTAGAGTAAATGCATGTGTAGATACGCCCAGTGGGTGTGTCTACATATGCCCCCATGGTGCAGTTGTTACCGCACCATCATTTAGTACTTGCTTTAGGAAGTACAGCTGTTACTGTGCCGTCCTGGTGGCACATGGTTATTTTTAGAGCTACATCACTGTAGCGATGTGTTAGAGAGAGGTAGCGTGTCACTATGGTAATGTAGCATCAGCATCATGGTTTGTGCCCATCAATGCTACACTGCCATAGCGACAAGCTATGTTGCCATAGCTCATCACTATGAGCATCTTGTAGCATCTCGAGTAGACGTGCCCACTATCTACTAGTACGTCTGGATCTTCTTTGGTGAGAAGTCCTATACTGTGAATAGAAAAATCTAGCTTCTCTATAGGTTCTTGGAACAACCTTAAAGACTTTCTTATTTATAAGTTTATTATTTTGGATAGAACAAGTGTATGGGCTTGTGAAGGCACAGCAGAGAGACAGTTTCTGACCAGTCCCTGCCATAGTCTTGATTGGACTTGCTGCCCACAATGATAGGAGACAGGTGAAGGAATGCAAGGTTGACAGGGATGATCACACAGCAACTTGGTACATACTGGGAACATACACACATACAGCTAATGCAACACAATAAATTCTGGTGCATACAGCACTGGAGTTTATTGCTGCCAAGTAAAATGTTTACATGTGTGCCCAGGACTTCAGGATGTTAAGCCAGGTCAGAGCAGCTATGGCTGACAGGGTACCCAAGGGTCAGCCTGCTAGCCCAGGGCTACTCTGCCCTGGCACAGTGTGCTGCAGAGGGGCTGGCTGGGGCATGAGAGTACTCTAGTGTGCGGCTCGCTGGCAGGCAGCCCCTGCACTGAAGCATCCTCATGCCCCAGCCAGCCTTGTCGGCATCTATATGTGTGCTGCTGTGCACTAAAGAATGCCGCTGTTTACAAGTACTAATTTATGGTGGAGTTAATTAGTTTACTGAGGCCTAATAGAACCACACATGTAGATGCTGAGACTTTACTGCAGAACTAATTAGTCAGCTCTGCAGTAAACATCTCATGTAGATGAGCCCACTGAAGTCCAGATTCTAATCCACCTATTAGGCATGTAAGTGGATTTGGGTGCCAAAGTGTAATCTATTTCACCCTACTCAAGTCCACAAAAAAGAATGAATTCAACAGGTAAGTGGGTCATCTGCTTCTTCACTACTTTTTTTGTAAATCAATAATAAAGTTAATTATATGTTACTAAAGTAGGTACATTAATGGATTTTCAAGGATCTGAACAAGGAAAAATAGAATTGTACTTAGACACCTAAGCCAATTTAGACACCTAATAGACAGAATATAGGAGCTTTGGGGAAGGTGGTGGTGGTTGGTGGGGACCACCTGAAGCAAGGTATGGATAGACCTCTGGAAGAAAAATGAAAGAGACATTGAGGCTGGCATCATTTGGTAGAACAGACAGTATGGGTAAAACAGAGAAAGAAATCAAGTTTGAATAGCAAGCAGAGGTTGAACAATGTCTTGAGGAATGCTGAAGTTCTGGTGAGTGGAGTTAGCTTTAACTAAATAGGCTCTGAGACGAGATTACCTATGTAAACTTAACTAGCCCAAATCATTGACAATTTCAGGCTGTTAGATGCACATTTGCCCAACACGAAGGATGCTCCCTGGTATCTGCACACCCATTTTCTGATTGCTCAATGTACATTCAAAACACTTCAGGTTAACTAATAATAGAAGGAACCTGTGACTGATGTGTTGGGTGCTATTTAACTATTTTTCCTTCTTCCATTACATCAATAGTCAACCATTAACTTTCCTAAACATCAGAACCCATAGATTGTGGGAATTTACATGTATTTTCAACTTATGGATCATTCTTATTAAAAATATCTAGTGTTTGTATTAGATAGAAGTGAGTTTATATTAATGTTTACATTTAGTATGCTGATGAAGGCAGTGGCATAATGTGTTGTTCAAAATAACTGAAATTTAACATATTGACTTATAGCTGTGGACTGTATTTGCGTAAATGAACGTAACACTGGGTGAGACAATTGCCACAATTTGTGCATTTCTGTTGGCTCAGCTGTGAACTTTGGAATAAATTCTTTCTTGTACACCAGTGTAAATCTGCATTCACCTCAGAAGACTTGTTTTGCATTTACCGTGAGGCAAGAACATGTTTTTTACCTTTTGGGTTTAAAGTTTTTAAAAACATTTTAAAATTGTATTATTTTTAAGTGATTCCATCAAAGAACCATCCACTGGGCAATTATGTTTCCTATTCAGCTCTCTTTATTCCTTTATTTTCAGTTAAGTTATTAATGTAATTACAGTTACACTTCTGACTTCAAATCTTAATTTCTCTAATATCCTTGAAATATTCAGAGACTACATTATGCTGTCTTGCTGCACAAAACATATCTGCACTGTGTCTGCTGAAAACAGTGTTCTATTCCTCTTATGATTAGTTGAATTTTATATGATATTGAAGAAAGATTCTTTGCAAGATGTTAGGACTTGTATGAACACAAAAGTTGCTTTAGATTTACTACAAGTATGGTATTAACCAACTGCAGGTTTAAGGAATAACACTTTTTCTGTTGCTTACAACTTGGCTTAAATTGGTTTATCTTGCACTTGTACTAATTAAAGTGAGGGCAGAAACTGGCAGCATGTATAAATAATTCTAAGAGAATTTTGGCTCAAGTAAAAACATAAAAAGTTTTGAAAATTGTTTGAGTCTGTTTCCTGTGAGAATGAACTGATATCAGGATTTTCTTCGAAGATATTTCTCTCTGTGCATAGACTGGGGAGCAGTTGGGACTCATGCAGAGATAAATATTTTGGCAGAAGTCTTACTGCTGATGAAATTTTGGATTAAAAGTACATTGCTCACTTTGTGTGACATTCGGTCCTCTAAAAGGATTAAAAGTAAATGTAGTCACCATTCAAATTGTACACATGCATCAGGGGCTTCTGCTACATTTGCATACTGCACAAGGTCCTCGATTATTTTTTTTTCTTAAGGAAAGGAATTTCTTAAAGAAATCTCATTATTATGGAGATACATTCTCCATCAGCAGAACTTGATTTGGGTGGGGGGGCACGGTCCTTTACTAAAACTTTATTCTAAGTATTTTATACAGCTTCCATTGACTCTCTTGGGAGTTGGTAGCTAAAATTCCTACAACACTAAGAGTTGTAGGGTACGCATTTTTTTGTTTTTTGCACAACAGAATTTGTTTCTGGAAGCTTGTGCTTATGACTGTCCATGAGAAGCACAAAGCTATTCTCCAGGCTGAAATTCTGCCAATATGTTTGCAGGTTGTTTTGAGCTTGAGGCAAGAACAAAGCCAAAAGTTTTTCAAATGCCTGTATTCTGAATTCAGTTGTTTATTCCAAAAGGGAAGGTATTCAGGGGAAAAAGTTGTAATGAGCACAGAAGAGAAGTAGTACATTTTAAGCCCTTAACTTTTTTTTCTCTTTCTTAAAGTTTCACCTTTGGCTACAATTAATCTCTTCCTACACTCTTGAGACTTTGTAGTGTAGATCTTTTGAATGCCAACAACAGAAAAAGTTTCCTTGCCAGATTGTTATTGATACATCTCTCTCAGTTTCCATGTACTAAACTTCAGGAAATATTATGGCATGTGACAATTATGGCATGTGTCACCTGGCACTTGCCTTCTGAGAAAATGTTAATATTTAGAGGTCTTTATTATTTCTATTCAATGTAATTTGCTTGTTATTGGAATGTAGGCATCCAGCTTAGCTGGGGAAGGTAAATACATCTTACCTGTGATTAGGGAGACTCATTCAACTGACCACAGTTCATATGTGAAACTGAAAATATTATTTTTATCTATTTCAATATTGCCTAGAGCAGTGGCTGGTGGCTTGTGGCACCATTGGATGCAGCCTGTGAAGCTGGGGTCTCAATGGTGGAGGACCTTGTTAGTGTTCTGTTAGGAGGGGTCTTTTCCTGTGTGGCTGGTAGGCTGGTCAGCAGGGAGTTTTCCTGTGACATGATGCCCTATAATTTGCCCATGGTGTCACATAGGATGCCTAAGTGAGATGCCTGTAGCTTCTGAGTGCTTGGGAGGAAACTAAATCAGAATAAACTGGTTTTGATAGATGCCCTACGAAGAAGTGAGCTTTTGGGAAGACAAATTTTGACTCCTCCATGCAGTTGTTGGGCACATATAAAACATATCACTGATGCTGGGCCAGATATTGGCCTCCTACACATGATTTCCATCTGGTTTATTACACTGTCTGTGAAGGGCCTTATTAAGTTGCTCTGTTTTACAGATGGTTCTGCTGCACACTCCTTCATCTCTGGGTGGGCATTTATACACCCAAGTAGTCTCATGAATGATGCCATGCACTGGGAAAGCCTTGAACTGATTTTGGTGGGCTTTGGATCAGACCTTTGTTGTAGCTTAACTGAGACTGAATAATTGCAAAGTTTTACCGTGTGTGTAAGCAGTTCACAGTCTGGCCTGGGGTAACATATCTTACTGTGTTTGGTTGATTTATTATACTCTATTATATTTGTTTTGCTTCCTTATTACAGTAATTCACTGATAAAATGAAAGACACCCTGAGTTGGGCATGTAGATTACTTAAGGACAACTGCTGGTGGGACCCTCAAAGAGAAGGGTTATAAGTTCGGTCCTCAAGGGCTGACCCAGGCATAAAACAATGACATTTTAGAACAGGGAGGGCCTGCTCACTTTAGCTCAGGAGTTTCTGTCTCTGTCTCAACACTTGGCAAATTAGGACTTGCCCGAGCTAATAGCGGCACTAGAGGCTTAAGTCAAGGTCTATTGGAAGCAATGGAAGTCTTCCTTGGGAATTCAGTTGCATATCGATCTGGCCCTGAAAGAGCAAAAGGACCAGACGTTGCTTTTTTATTTATTTATTTATTTTCTGAAAATGTCTTTTTATCAAGGTATTGAACCTTTACAAAGGGGAGAAATAACCATGTAATGTTTATGTCTAATTTAATAAAACCTCACTCTGGCATTCACAGGGTTTCAGCAGCATGGAAGCAGAACAGAATTTCTTGATCTTATACTATATAATTATTCAAACAGCTCATTCTAATGTCTTCACTTGCACAGACCAGGTACTTATGCTGCTCATGCATATGCATTGTACTTATCCTTGGGATAAGAAAGAGGAATTGCTATTTTTCTTTCCAAACCAATTTTCATTTACAGAAGCAATATGAAAAGCAGAACTTGATCACAGTAAAATAACAAGATAAAATTACTGCTGTTTAATTAGGTTAATTTATTTCTTTGATTCTGCAATTATTTTACATTACCTGGATTTGGTTTTCCAGTGCGATATTGACTTGAGCTGAAAAACCTGCAACAGTAAACATTAAGTATCACTAAAGCGTAATGTTCACATTCTCTTTCCATGAACTGGGAGCAGGTAGCAATACAGGCTATTAAGTTTTGTGCTCCTGTAAGGAATCTGCAAAATACATTGGGCCAAATCCTCAGCTGGTATAAATTAGCACGGCTTCAATGGAGTTTTGCAAACTTCATCAATAGAGGATTTGGCCCTAAGTCCCTCCACAAAGCAAAATCATTCATTACCTAAGTATAAAATCATTAAACTTTTCCATAGCTCTCTGTTATGCTCAGTAATTACCTTGCCAGCCTGTAATGCAAAAATTTGTGAACCATTTAAAGAAGATAACAAATCAGTTATTTAAATGGACCTGTTTTCCTATTGCCTGAAAAACAAATACTTTTCACACCCTCCAGCAAGTTTCCATAACTCTGATTATCCATTGTTACCATTAGAATAGAACTGAACAGACATAAGTCTCCTACAATTCTGGATTTAGTGTAAAGGGGGGAACTGTTTGCTGTCTTTTAATCTGAGATGGTGGTGTGTCGGGGGACAAGAAGGGGACACATTTTACAAATTAAGAATGTTCAGACAAGTTAGAAATTCAAAGAATAGTAGCTCCAAGGCTGTTTCTAAATTTCCATTAATATTTTAGCAGAGCACCAATACCAATTCAGTGTTACATTTAAAATGATTGCCTATTACATTCTGCATTTCCCCATCCTTGGTCTTTTTGCAATGCTTTGTGTTGTCAATTCCAGGGACTCGTTCAGCACAGTTTGTGTTCTATACGATGTGAACACACATGACTCTCATCAATTTTAATAGGAATGGGAAATGCTAAGTACTTCGACAGAGGTGCTCAGTACCTTATAGGATGGTTGCTAATGCTATGGTTAAGAAGTTTATTCAAAATGGATAAAAACCAGAGTATAATGTGGCATACTGATAACGATCTATAAAGAAATTTAAACGATCATGGGAAATAAACATAAAATCCCCTCTTACTCTTGTATTATTGGTGTTAGCTGTACACCAAGATCCTCGCAATGAAACCATCTTTCAAAGAGGACATCGGTAGATTCTTCAACATAATATCTGAAAAAAAAGTGATACTTCATTTTGTTGAATAATGGATAAGATTTCCCCAAGAAAGCAGATTATTATATTATTCCTAATGATGACATACTATTTTATTATGAAGTACAATGTATTAGGGAGACAGAGGCCATCTCCGTGTGATAAGCTTACTGTGTCACAGAGTTGTATTGTCAGGTACGCTATGAAGTTCAGGTATGCTATGGAGCTCTGGGCAGGCTTTTGCTTTCTTGAGAGGCAACGTAGCACGTGCAGGCTTTTGCTTGCTTGAGAGGCTTGAGAGGCAATGTGCACGTGGTCACATGCTACTTAGGACAGGGGTTGGCAACTTATGGCCTGCAAGCCAGATCCAGGTCACAGAACCACTGGCTCTGGCCCGCGGAGCCAGAAAGGAGCTGGAGTGGGGTGGGGAGGGGGGTGCTGCACTGGGGCTAGGCAACTGGAAGCTATTTCTGTGCCACCATTGTTTCTTCCCTTCCCCAGCTCCCCAGCTGCAGCAGAACTGAGCCAGAGCTGAACTGAACTGATCCGGAGCTGGGCAGCATCTGCAGGCAGTCCGCAATCACTACTGGTCACCGCCAACACTGCCGGCGGTGTCTGTGGGTGGTCACCGACGACTGGTCAGCGCTCGCCACCCCCCCCCAACTCTGACAGCGCTGTGGCTGCCTGTGGCAGCTCCCCACTTGCCTCCGCCATGCTCCCACCGCCGACAGTGCTGCCGCCACCTGTGGGAGCTCACCGTGCCCCCCCAGGGTCTGGGGGCATGTGGCGTTCATGTATCAGGGGAAAGTCATTGACAGCTTCCAGTGCCAACCTTCCAGCAGGTTGTGGTACAGCAATCACTTGCTGAACATCCTGGTGACAATCTGAAGGATATATATTAGCTTCAGTGTTGACAGCTTACTCCGCTTTACAATGACTGTGGTTGCTGTGGTCAACACTAGGCTGAAGACTCACTCATAAGTGATTAGCTCATACAATGGTAGCCATTAGTAGACTCCCAGATACTTGTCAGGGGTCATTGGCAAGCTTGCTTAAAACATCAGACCCTTAAATATATTTCCCAAATCACTGAATGGTGATATCATCAACAGGGTGATGTCATTACCCAAATCTGGTGTATTCACAACTGGTGTCAGTAGAGCCTTGTCAGTGGAACTCTAATGAATGCCAATACTTCATTCCAACTTAACTTTGTCCAGTGGATCACACCTCTGATTTTGGCTTTGGGTGTGCAGACAGCATTGATGTAAAATTACCTGAGATTACTTTAGTAGTGAGCTTTGTAGGCATTGATGATACGTATTTCTTTGCTTGCAGGTGGTTGGTGGCAGGGGTATATCAGGACATTTGTCAGGTCCTTGGGGATGAAATGATGAGGTAGATTGTCCATCAGGAACAAAAGGTGGCATTTCTTATGTTTCATTCTCAGTTTGGATGCTCATAGGAATTTGGGCTGCATTTCATTCATTCTCAATGCTTCCACTGTCATGTAATAATTGCAGTACAGTTGCTGGTTGAATTGCTTTACAAATTCTTCCCTTTACCAATGATGATTGGCCTCAGTTTATCTGTGTTGTCAGTGTTTGCACATTGCCCAACAGATAACTGTTCCTACTGCTTTTGACCCCTTTTAGTTTGTCCAGTGTTGGCATTAACTTGTCAGGCAACATCTGGGGAAAAAAAATCACCTCATTTAAATTGTAGATGGCATGGTATGAGTGCTGCTTGAGCTACTGCTGTATCATCCCTTGCCTCAAGTCAATTGACATCTAGTTCTCCCTGAATACTAAAGCTGCCCATTAAAATCAAGGAAGTCTCCAACTCTGAGCTGTGTATTGAAATATTTTGCTTTCTCAAACAAGACTATCATCAAAATAACAATGCTCTGTGGCCTAGCATTCTTCTGGATGATAGAGATGCACAATGCACAGGTTCTTAGGAGTGCCAGCACTGTTTTCGTCCACCTGTTAGGGTACCAGGACATAGGAATACTGATCCAATGGTGAGAGTTAATATTTGTCACACAGCCAGGAGACAAGCTAGATAAGGAAGCGTATCAGGAAGCCAAGAGTCAGAATCAGAGTGTCCTGAAGCAAGGCAGCTAACACTGAGGGAAGCCTATTAAACAGTCTGTAGTCCACTGTCCCAGATTCACTGATAGAGGCAGTATGCTCCTATTGAAGCCCATCAGGATATAGATCCTGATCAGCCCATCAGCATATAGATCCTGATACAACTCAGACAGACAATCAATTGAGTCAGGGCTGGCTGTTAAGGCATTCTGACACATGCATTCAGGTGAATATTGCCTCAGGTGTAACAGCTAAACAGATGGCTAAATTTGGCACTAAATGGGTTCCCAGTTTCTTGGTACATTTTTATAGAATTGTTTTCATGAAAAATACAGGTAAGTTTTTTAAAAATTACCATTATCCAGACACTTTATGAGATTGAATGTAATGGCTATCTCTTGCATCTTTGATTTGCAACTCCATAAATATGGTTATGCGGTTTATCAGGCAATGTGGATTTAGTCATGGTGAGAATGCCCTTGATGTACAGTGATAGAGCCATGCAATTACTGGGGCAATTATAAGTATCCTCTGCCTTGAGATGCATGCAGCTCAGTCAGTAAACAGTTACTGCCTGTCCACTGTTTGGCAAGTTATCAGGGGAAAATTACACAGGTCATATATCTGAACAGCTACTGTGTCTGAACAGCCACTGTGAGAAGGGTGAACAATGAGTTTGGCTGTTAGAGGTAGTTAACCTGACAGGAAATCCATTCCTAGGCAGCTAATGGTGAAGTGAGTTTGAAACTAGATGCAAGATAATGAGCATAATCTATATTTATACTAGCATAAGTATTTTATGGCATATCTAAAATCTAATTTACATACTGATGTAAAAATAAGACCTCATGGATGTTCAAACAGTGATGTAGCTGGCAATGGGAATTCAGATGAGGCCCAATTTATGAAGAATGGGCAATGACCAAAGGTCTGACATCACAACAAATCATTTATATTGCAAACAATTTAAAATGGTCTCAAATCTGGGTTGACCCATGTGCTGACTGGGTGGGCTCTGACCTACCCTCCTCTGTCTACAGCATTTGCATCTCAAGAGGGAAAGCAAATTTTTTTTTTTTAAATTAAGATTCAGACTATCAGATTCAGGAGGTTAAGAATGGAGTTAAGCAAGGCTGTATCATCATTCCAACATTCTTCTTGATATTCTTTACCATGATGTTACATCTGACCACCAATAAGCTTCCAGTTGGAGTGTAGCTAAAATACTGAATGGATGGTAAATTGTTTAATCTCAGCCAACTCCAAGCCAAAACCAAGACCATCCCAACCTCAACCGTCAAGCTCTGGTACACTGATGATGTTGCAATGTGTGCTCACTCAGAAGCAGATGTTCAGGTAATTGTCAACATCTTTACTGAGGCATACAAGAAAATGGGACTGACTCTTAACATTCAGAAGACTAAGTTCCTTCATCAACAAGCTCTTAATGAGCAGTAGGGCTGTGTGAAACAGCACTGTTCAGTTTCAACTTGCATTTCAACAGAACAGCATTTCATTTTGAATTTTGTTTCAATTTGAAACTGCTGTTCCGTTTCATTTCGTCGAAAGTTTCACTGTTTTGATGCTGTTTCAACGTTCCACCCATAGGCTATAATGGGGAAGCTCAAAACAGCCTATAACTTTGTCATTGCTGGCCTGATTTGGATGAAGCTTGCAGGAGTCATAGCCCCTTCTGAGACCATGAAGCCTGCCAAGTTTCAAGGAGATCCGTGCAGGGGTTTGGGGGAAACTGCACCTCAAGCTGCAGACAAGCAAAACTCGTGACATGGGTGACACTGTGTGCCAAGGCACAGCAGGGTGAAAGCTGCAGCTTGCTAGCCCCTGCTGAGGCTACGAAGCCTGCCAGCTGTCAAGGAGATAGGGGCAGGGGGAGTCTGGGTTCTGGACGGCCCTTTACCTCTAGCAGCTGACAGGGGAAACGTGAGACATCGGTGTGT